>NC_089782.1:16070621-16110621 GCF_040412425.1 Macrobrachium rosenbergii
CATACATACATACATACATACATACATACATATATATATATATATATATGTGTGTGTGTGTGTGTGTCAATGTATGTATGTACAGTAGAACCCGGTCCTCAACTGTACTAGAACTCGAAATAATCGGATTTCAACACAAAATGTTGAGTAAATTTTGCGTCGGAGCTCAAACAACAAACCGGAATCGGACCCGATGAATCATATGATGTTTGTAGAAATAAGAGTTTCGGGCGGATGCCGCTAGTTGGCATTGTTGGTGGCGTTCTTCCCATGCTTATTTAAAAGCATTTAAAGCCCACACATGCTGCTGCTGCTGTTGAAAAACAAGCCAGATTATCACATTAAATTAATAATACAGTATTTATAAGCCGAATTACTGTTACAGTATTCATAAGCCGAATTACTGTATGTCTGTTATCATAGAATTAAGAAAAATTTCCTAAATTCCGTCGGAACTCGGCAGCTTGTGGCAGATATAAACAAACCACAGCGCCGCCCTGGTGGTGTATGGCGGTACTAATTACATAAACATTCAGTATTTATGGAACATTTCATACAGAGTCTACTGGAACAGTGTACAAAATCACTGTAAAACATCTTTCATTGTAATTAGTACCACCATACACCACCAGGGTGGCGCTGTGGTTTGTTTATTTCTGCCACAAGCTGCCGAGTTCCGACGTAATTTAGGAAATTTTTCTTAATTTTATGATAAGACATATACAGTAATTCAGCTTATAAACACTGTATTATTAATTTAATGCGATAAATTGGCTTGTTTTTCAATGTTATCATTATTAACAACAGTTTTCATGTGTACCCGTTACAGTACATTCTGGTAGTGCCCATAGGCTACCTAGGCTAGCCTAAGGCGCTCGGTCTATCATCGTTAATACGGCCGCATTGGTCATAGGCCAATTTTTTTTATACAGTATGCATTTAAAAATGTAAAAAGTGCTTCTTATACGGTAAGTTATTCAACTCTGAACTTATTTAATTGTAATTTGTGTAGAGTTTTGTATAAAAAGGCAAGGTTGGGGGTAATGACTGGCGGTCAGGAATGGATTAATCCATTTTCAGTTATTTCTTATGGGAGAAATTAACTCAGAATTCGACAAAATCGAATCTCGACACTTTTTCTGGAATGAATTAGTGTCGAGGACCGAGGACCATCCTGTGTATATATATATATTCTACTGTGTATATATATATATATATATATATATAGTTTATATACATATAATTTATATCATATATATATATATATAATATACATATTATATATATATTAAATATATATATATAATATATATATATATATATATATATATATATATATATATATATATATATATATATATATATATATATATATATATGACCTGGTTTTATATAGAAATTCATGTTTGAGATGTATAACAATATCTGCTAGTTGTTTGTACGTCTTTGTGATCAGAGAGTAACGAACAGATAGATACTGCTGAGTTGTCGAACGCCATATGATTGTTGGGGTTTGGCGTGGGTAATTCAAATGAGTACCATACATCGAAGACCCTTATTGGTTCCTTTCGATTATAAGAGACCAATCAGCTGAGGTCTATGACCTAAGCCAGTTCAGTTTGAAAAGTTAAACATCAGTAAGGGTTTAGTGGTCATCGGGCTAGGAAGCGCGTCTGAAAGACAGTCATGGTGCGTGCCACTTCAGAGTGCCTTCCGACTATAATTGCATAATTAAGTAGTGTAATATTAGCAACAGGGCCCTGTGTAACTATTAAGGAAAATATACATGTTAATTGTATCTTACGCATTTTATTTGTACTCGTAGAACCTATATATGACTGAGAATCAGGTCATATTTTTGGTGTGAGTCATGGGGTATTGCCAGTACATATAATAATTAACAGAGTAATTGTGAAGGTGAAATGAACGATGCAAACTTGAAGAAAATCGACGCATGATGGCAGCAGTGCCAGTACTAGTACCAGTGTTAACAATAACAGTGCCAAGGAAGAGGCCAGTGCAAAAGAGCTGTCAACGAATATCCAACACGCGTTAAAAGAACTGCACAAATTAGTAAATAATATACAAAATAAAAAGCCCGTCGACCCATCCACAATTTCGGCCGACGCCACGTTGTTTCCGCAAGTACAACCAGACGAGAAAATAAAAAAACTGTCGATGCTAGATGGATCAGTGCCCGAGTCTGACAACTCATGCACTGGTGAAGATTTCCTTTTGATCGAGACCTTCATAAAGTGTGTTGAAAATGCTGCAGTAGGCTGGACAGATAGAGAAAAACTGTACATACAAAACAAAAAGTAACAGGGAATGTAGAATGGTAAATCAGGAGTTGGGATGCCAGTTATTCCGCAGACTGGGGTACTTTTAAACAACACCTCACCTAACAGTTTGAGAAAAAATTGTGCAAACAAAACAAAAAGTGACTGGGAATGCAGAACGGTAAATCAGGAGTTGGGATGCCAGTTATTCCGCAGACTGGGGTACTTTTAAACAACTCCTCACCCAACAGTTTGCCAAGCACCGAGAGGAGATGGAGCTAATGGAAGCCTACGACCACATGTTGGGGGTGGGAGAGTCGATTTCAGCATTCTGTAATCTCATTGGTGAGGACCGAGTCCCTCACCCCTGAAAGAGACCAGACTGTAGAGGGGAAAAGACGACTTCTGCTGATGCATGCTGGGGTGAATTCTTCCCACCCACATAGTGGGATTCATTATTGGCGATGAGAGGCCCTTACAACCCTTGCTGCCAAAGATTCAACTTCTGTTGGACCACGAACAATGCCAACAAGCAAGGGGGAGGGGCAGGCCACCTCCCAACCATTTGTTGCAACAGTTAAACAACCTTACCAAGCGAGTCCTCAGCCAGCCCCACCCACCAACCTGGGGGCAGGGTCACGCACCCTCAGACCTCAAAGGGCAAGGGGAAACCAGCCAGGAAAAGGACGGTTGGTCGCTGCTGGCAGTGTGGAAGGGAGGGCCTGGAAGGGAGGGCCACATGAGGGCCCAGTGCCCCTCTCTCACTCAGCCACGACGTTTTCAATGCAATGCAACCGACCACCTCGTGAATGCTTGTTCAAAAAACAACAACTGCTAGGAAAACAACGCTCCCCCTACACTAAGGAGAGGAAGGGGTAGGCAGCATGGAGGAGGAGGAGGGAGGAGGTCCAAACAGCAACCGTGCCCTTGGAAAAACAAGGGATGCCTTGTTGGGGAGTGAGGGGAGTCAACCGTCTGCCCAGGAAGTAGTGGACAGCCCTCCAAGAGCTTATAGCCCGCCCGGCCGACACTGGCGCAAGTGTGTCTCTGTTAGAACACCTTGTAACAGGGTCAGTGCAGCTTAAGAAAGGTTGTTTAGTTTTGAGTACATCAGGCGGCCATCGGATGGTAACCTAGAGGACTGTTGAGCAGCAAGTAACCACTGATGGACGGATAGTGACACATACCCTCTATGTAGTACCAGCATTACAAGTAGAAGGAATTTCAGTTATTTTAGGAATTGATTTTGTGGCTAGGAACGACATAATAGTAGCTGGCACAAATGGGAAGAGGATCGAAGTATATTTAAAAGGACAACGAATCCCCACAGAGGGAGGAGAGACCGAGGTGTCTACAAGTTTCCCCAAGACCGAAGGGTGGTGGAGGGGAAGTACCCACCACCACGGAAGTGGGAGATGTGGCACCGCCCCGGACCCTCTCATCCCTCACCGTGACTCCCTCAAGGAATTTACCTGAAGGCACCTTAGTTTTGATCAGACCCCACCAGAAATGGGAATATTTTATCATTCCTGGTCTGAGCGAGGTCATACACTGTGAGGTTAATGTGCCATTTATTAACGTTAGTGATCAGCGTATCGTACTAGACAGTGGGTCAATATGCGACCTTGAACCTTGTGAAATAACAGATGCTTCTTACACACTTGCGACCTTGAGTAGTACGCATCAGGGTCAAGGTGAAGAACGTCTGGACAGACTCCTGAGAACAGCTGATGTGTCTACCCCCGTTACTTATCAAAATATTGTCCAGGAAATTATATCAAAATGTGATCGCGATTGGCGACGAAACCCCAGGCAGAATAAATAATTTTCCTTTTTTTATAGAGACCGGGGATCAACCACCCATAAGATCTAAACTGTACAGAATTCCAGTTTGTTATCAGTGGGAAGGAGAGAACGAAATTCATAAATTAAGGGAACAAGGGATATTTAGAGAAAGTGGATCTTCCTGGGCCTCGCCAATCGTGATGGTTAAAAAGAAGGATGGTTCTCTTAGGCTATGTGTTGATATTGAAAGTTGAATAGTATCACAGAAGACAATGCATTCCCATTGCCCTCTACTGAAGAATTGTTGATTAAGGTCAGAGATGGTAAGGTAAATTCTTCACCACCTTGGATTTAGTCATGTTATCATCAAATACCTATAGACGAGAGTAGCAAAGAAAAGACAGCCTTTATAGCTAATGATCAATTGTTTGAATATAATTATGATGTCCGTATTAGCTTCACTATTAGGGCATAGCATGTTTGTATACTTAGATGACATAATCATAATAGGGGCTACAGTAGAACATAAAAGAACATTGCTGTATTGAAGTCTTCGAAGCTTTAAAACGACATGGTATGAAAATTAATCTAACCAAATGTAAATTCTTTCAGCAAGAAGTTGAATTTTTGGGGCACATTGTAACATCTGAAGGCCTTAAGCCTTGTGCAGATAAAGTAGCAGCAATTAAAGAATTTCCTCAACCGAAAAATGCAGAAGTAGTAGCCAGTTTCCTCGGGCTCGCAGGCTACTGTTGCAAGTTCATAACAGATTTTGGTAAAATAGAGAGACCACTAAATTCATTGAGGAAACAGATTTTCAATGGAAACAAGAAGAAGAAATAGCTTTTCAAGAATTGAAGATTTCACTCACTAGGAATGAACTTTTAGCGTATCCATAGTTCGATCGACCATTTCTAGTAACCACCGACGCGAGCCGTATAGCTATTGGGGGAGTGATTTCTCAAGTTGATGATGCAGGGAATGAAAAACCGATTTGTTTTGCATCACAAGCATTAAAAGGGGAAGGGAAGAATTACAGTATCTTTGATAGAGAGGCATTGGCGATTCTATGGATGATGGAGAGACATTGGTACTTTATGCTGGGGCATAAAGTCAAAGTAAACACAGATCATCGCCCACAGAGATTTATTTACAAAAGGGGATTTAACCACTCGCCAGGCCGTTGGATCGAGCAACTGTTAGAGTCTGATATTGTGGGAATTGAACATATAGCAGGGAAAACAAATAAAGTAGTTGATGCTCTCTCCAGGAGTGCCATAATGGGAGTTACAACCCGAGCAGCAAAGAGAGAGGAACAATGACGAAAGAAGCAGCTGCAAGCCTCAAGAGGCACCCGGTGCAGAAAGTGGGAATAGCTCGTTATCTCTAGAGCTGGGAAGAGGCTGGAGGAGTGCGAATCATAACAGTTGTGAGAGCAAGAGTGCTGATCCTCCAGGGGGGTCAAGAAGTGGATGCCCTGAGAGTGAGAGAGAGAGTGACTGATTTGTGTGGTTGGAGTGTGGAAGAGGTGATGAGGGGTCAGAAGTCGAACCCTGGATTGAACAGGTTAAGACTTACAGTATGTAAGGGGTTAAAAAGTTAAGTACTGTATACTTTAGTTTAACCAGACCACTGAGCTGCTCAACAGCTCTCCTAGGGCTGGCTTGAAGGATTAGATTTGTTTTACGTGGCTAAGAACCAATTGGTTACCTAGCAACGGGATCTGCAGCTTATTGTGGAATCCAAACCACATTGTAACGAGAAATGAATTTCTATCACCAGAAATAAATTCCTCTAATTCTTCATTGGCTGGTCAGAGAATCAAATGCAGGCCCAGCAGAGTGCTGGCCGTACGTAAGGGGTGCGAGTAACAAGTTTCCCGATTTCCTAATGGTGCCCAAAGATATGTTCTTCCTTGAAGGAGATATCTTGTTTTGTAAATATGAGAAGAGACTGAGTGATATCCGATCTCGCGTCGTCCTTCCTCCCTCATTGGTAGAGAAAGCCATCCACATGATACATGTAAGTCCCTATGCAGGACATATACGTATAGAAAGGTTCCTAAGGAGGGCACAAGAATCCTTTTTTTGGGTAGGAATGAAAAAAGACATTGTAAAATTCATCTCCCAGTGCCACATCTGTAATACCATGAAAAACCATAGACATACTATTCCAAAGGCTCGAATGTGGCCAGTGGAGCCAATCAAATTTGCCAGAGTACACATTGATGTTATGAGACCCTTTGCCCCAAAAGGGGACGGGCAATTCAGCTGTGTGTGTGATGGTGGATGCGTTCACGCGGTATACACACACATATGCGATGGTGGATAAATCTAACGATATCAGCTGCCAAAGCCTTGTGTTCATTCATAGCGAAGTTCAGCTGTCCCCGTACGTTAGGTGAAGAAGAGGGTGAATGGAAAGAGGATGGGGAAAGTTGAACGATAGTAGGTACCCCATCCAAAGGACATCATCTACCCATTCTTCTGCCTTGAAGGCCCGCCACATAGCCCAATGGCTTGCCAGGGAACCTCCCACCGGTGATGACTTGTGGGGAGGGGCGCCTACTCTATTGCTTAGAACCAATCGCCTCTAGAGCCTCTTGCCAGCTTAGAGGAATGGGACTGAAACGGAAGCTACTGGGAACTCTCGCTGGCTGCTAAAGCAGGAGCCTGCCCGGACCTGCTGGATGAAGAGGCAACTGGAGTCTTCTTGGGGTGAGCCGAGGATCTGGGCGGATATGATGACTCGGATGGCTTGGTGAACCAACCTAGCATTATCATCAGCTCGCCGCCTATCTATGGCTAAGTCCAACTGCTCTTTATGGAAAAGAGACAAAGTGTTGAGGATGTCACCGTTTCTTAGGGTTAACATAGAACCCAAACTAATGAATCTCGAGACCTTGGCAAGTGTGGCGTCCTTTCTCTTGAGAAAAATATTCAGCCAGATAACTGCGGTTAAATGAGCCATATATGAAATGGCTTTACTGCCTGACTGCAAAAGCCTAAGGTAAGAATCATCTTCGGAATCACCAAGAGCTGAGGACGAAATCCTGGCCACCGCCGTCAACTACAAGTCTAACCTAGATACTGCTTGAAAAGCAGAGGACGCAGACGATTCCAAAGAGGCAGCTTCCTGAGAGGTGAAGGAGGGGCCTTCTGCCCAATTCTGGTCTGAGGAAAATCAGGGAGCCAATCGAGCCACATCTGCATCTAGCTGTCGAGGTAGGGGTGCAACATTAAGAATAGTGTAGAAATGTCTATGGCGAGCCGAGGGAGAGGAGTAGGAAGAAGCTTGAACGTTTTGCTAGAATGCAATGAATTGGCCCCTCCAGAGACGAGAGCATTTACATGATTAAGGATACTGTATATTCTGCACGATTAGGACAAAGCAGTCCATTGGAAGCCTTAGATTCTTTCCTCTGTCCAAGGAGAGCTTCTATTCCTGTGGAATAATCTAAGGAGCCTGTCACATCCTCCTGCACAAGATTGCTATGTTCATGGATCATCCCGACCACCTCTCCTTTAGTAAAAAAAACTCCTGGTTTTCTAGGTCTTCCACCTCCCATCCCTGGGAGTTCCTACCTGATCTGTCGAATTCAGAAGAATCTAAAACATTCTTGGCTAAGACTGGAGCGTAGGCCCCTTCCGGACCTATAACCTTCCTATCATGAGCTGCTTCCCTCTCGATAGAACGAGACTGATACACCAAGCAAAAACTCCGTGGACGGATGTGGGTCGACACACAGACATGAAGGAGTAACTGAACTACTGTTACCACTGACCTGGAAAGATGATCATCATCTGATCTAGAGGGATGAGAACAAGCAGAGGGACAAGAACCCGCAAGCGGATGCGTAAGGCTGACACAGCAGTCCTTACCAGAAGGTTGTAAAGGAACTGGAGTAGGAGCACGGCTGTGCTCTGTAACACATATATGTTCTGTATGGGCATGGCTGTGATCAGTCACACAGGCATGATCTTCCATACGAGTGTGCCCAACCATCCTTAGGCGGAACTAGGAACGCCTGATAGGGGTCTCGTCATGAGAACGAGAGAACATCTAGGCTGGACGACAGGGCTCCTGGGACGTCGAATCCCACAATGTGAGCCCTAGACAGCCTTAGGAGAATGTGGACATGCAGGATGATGTGGTGAAGTAGGGCGAAGAGGATGCCGACAAGTATCAGAAGAGTCCTCTTCAAGGATGGGAACAGCAGGACGAGTCTTTTTAACAGGAGCAAAATCATCTGTCTTACGAATGTTGGTAGAGGGAAGAACAACTGCAGACGACTTTTTCAAACTGCATAAATCCTTGACATCAGAAACACGGACATCAGGAGGGGGAGAAGCATGGCCATGGTCCGAAGACAACGAAGATACGATAGGTCTGAGACGCTTCCTACTAGGGGAAGAGACAAAGTCTCTAATTCGCCACCGCTTGACAGGAGCTTGGGGAGATGAAGAAGAGGAAGAGGAAGAAGGAGGAGACGGCGTCCTATGACATTTCATTTGCACAATACTCCCATAACTCTTGCGAATTTTATCACTCCCATAACTCTTGCGAATTTTATCAACCACTGTCTAAACCAAGGAGTCAGAAGGGGGGGGGAGGTAGGGGGAGAGGAGGCGGCAGGACGACACACTAGAACGAAAGCCAATCAGTCAGCTGGGAAGTCGAACTGGGCACTGGAGGGGGGAGAGCTGCTGGAAAGGGGACTGTCAAAGCGGCTGACCCAGGCCCGTGTGAATTCAAGTACAGTAGTGGGAAAACAGGCAATCCAAGGTTGGTAGCCCTGACAGGCCTAGAGAAGCCCAGGGACCAGCCATCTTCTGTGCATCAGAATCTGAAAGGGTAGAACAAGATGGAGGCGCATCCACTCGTAAGGGGGAAGATGTAACCCTGGCCCCTAAAATAGCAGAGGTAGCATTAGAAGGTTCTAATGCAAGTCTCCTGAACCCTCTCCCAAACCTTACATAGGCTAAGCTATAGAAGAGTGAGAAGGTGTAAAATCTTCCAAAGAAGACGTAGCAACTGGAGGACATGGCAAAGAGGCGGCAGACCAACTATCAGCATGTGGCGCACCCACTGAAGAAGGGAACTCCTTCCAAGATGGAGCCTCAGACTTCCTCTTATGCTGCCTCTTCTTGGTAAAACCCTCTACTGCTCAGGACAAGAACAACACTTAGGGCATGGATTTGAAATATTACAATCATAAATCTACATCAGCTATGTATAGAATGGGGATAGTCTCAGCTGATGCCTAAAATGAGAGGAAGGATAGCCATCAAAGCCAAGCCACATCCTCTGTTGCTTGGAAGGCCTGGCAGAAACTGGAGGTTGGGATGATTCTTGAGGATGCATGATCAACAGAAAAGCACACACCATATAAAAACACAGAATCACCCGAAAGCGCAAGCAAACACAAAGAAAAAACACCGCCTTTCAGAGAGACGAGCAAAAGCACGTCCTCCTCATTGGCACCAATTCCTCGTCTGTTATTATTACCAGTTTCCAGCTGGTGCCAGAAGAATTATCCATAAGTTAAGACTCGGGTTTGTTTTGCACATGAACAAATGTGAAGAATGTATGGAAGGTCTGTGGTGCACGTCCATAGTAGATCTGTTTACAGCATCTCTCTTCAGATTACCAAATGAAGAAACTTCTGACAACCTGTTATAAGCCTCCATCTTGCTAGGGTAAAATATATTCATTCACTAATTCTGGTTGTACCATGTACATCTCATGTATACAGTCTAGTTCTTATTTGACAATAATGCACTTGGTTACTACCGTACAGTATACAGTATAGTTTTGTTCAGGAGGATACAAACACTTATGTCAATATGCCTTTGGTACAGGCTATTTTGGTTGCTGAAGCCTGATAACATGCTAGTTAAGTATCAGCAGGTAGGTAAGGGTAAGTATCACACACTCGCCCAACTACAAAACCCCCTTTCCTTTGGCTGTCCCTGAGTCAAGATATTTCAGTTGGTGCTATGGTCATGGGGCTTGACTTGTTATGAAGCTTATTATTATACAGTATTCCACTGATTATTTGCAATACATCTAAGGCTATACAGTAAACCCCTGTACTTGCGCTCACTATTCGCGGACTCGCCTATTCGTGGATTTCTCTGTGGAATGTATATACACATTAGCGGAAATTTTGCCCATTCACGGTATTTTTCACTTAGTACTGTAATTTTCATATGATTTTCATGACTAAATGCACTTTTTGTGATAAAACTATTAAAATACTAAGGTATAAGCATTTTTAGATAGTTTTCCTGTGTTTCAACTATCAAAACCGGCAGTTTAATTTATCAAAATAGGCAGTTCTAAGTGTTTTTAAGAGGGGTTTTAAGTATTTGCGGATTTTAACTATTCGCAGGGGGTGCGGTATGCATCCCCCCCGAATATGGGGGGTTTACTGTATGACTTAACAGCATTACCAACCTGCTTTTCTGCCCATGCAGTGTTGGGAACCATAAAAAGCTTTTAATTAGTTTTTGTTTGTATATACAGACACTACCCTACTTGCAAATGAATTACGTTCCAGAAGGCCTCTTGTATGTTGAATTGTTCGTAAATTGGTTACCGTATTCTTCACGCTTAATTAAGTGCAGTAAGATATAAAGTCAATCCAGTACTGTATGTTTTTCCAACCTAAAATACAACTCACTGTACATACAGTACTGTATTTTACAGAATAGGCGCACAGGAAAATATTTGAACTTGCAGGTGGCCAAGGGGAGTGCTCTGAACACAATTTTAATTTGCGATCCCATTTGTTTGTATCTCTGAATGTTTATAGTTGAATGTTCTTAAGTAGGATGGTGTCTGTATATCCACATATATTTTAGGGGGCTGTGGTTGCTTGTGGATAACGCAGTTGCAAATACTGTATCATGCATGCCGATAATCAAGGGCATACTAATGCTTTTTTTATTTTTTGTATTTGTGGTTGCTCAGTATGTCAAGAGTACATGATTTTTAAATTAACTAAGGGTTTCTCTTCTTTCAGTATTCATTTTCTTTACAAGAGTTTCTTGTACACAATAGTCTTCAGGTTTCCTGTATAATAGGAATTTTACCAATGTTCATACCAGATACTAACTTTTGTTTTTACAGCAAGACTAAATATGTATATCAAGTACTTATTTGTATCTCATTATGTTATTTACCTGCAGGGGTGTACTGACTGTGTAAACTCCTCCAGAAGACACTTTGAGTTACAGCCTCTTTACACCCTGCTTTATTGTTCCTTCTTGATGGACTTCTGAAAGGGGAGGGGTCTGAAGTCCCTTCTTCAGGGTGATGTTTCAGATTGCCTATGAGCATTACCCTCTCCTGCAGCATATAGGCAATGGTCTTCAATTCCCTCACAGGGACAAAGACACAGGAAGAAGCTGTTGGTTTAGTCACATTCTTTACTGGCTTTCAGCTACAATTCCAAGGAGGTTCAGAATACTGTAGTTCCTTCCTGTTTGACCAATCTCCGGACTGCCAAATCTTGCTCTTTGTCCTTAGAGGCTTATGAGAAATAGGAAGAGGATCTAGCAGAAGGGCTGAAGAAAAGTTACACTTTATGTACACCTTCCTTCTCTGATCATGAGAATGCTTGTTCTTAGTTGACCTCTCATTCTTCTTGACAGGAAGTGCTTGGAAAGGGTTTGCAGAGCAGGGGGGTGTCTGTGCTGTCTACTCAACTTCCAGGATGTTATCAAGGATGTACGAACACAAAATCTTCAGTCCTGGTTGTCTTAGCCAATACAACAACCGATGATTGTGTTCTGCAGATTCTGGGTGTTTACAAGTTTTCATATCATAAAATTCTTGCTAGAGTTTACTCTGGTTAGCCTTTGTGTGAATCGGGAATCACCTTTGAGCAAACTTTTGCCTTTGGCCAAGAGCCCCTTTCATTGGTTTCCAACTACTGCATGGACCCTTCAGCTATTATCTTCCTGGGCCTACACTACTACAGTAGGGGACTGCCTGAGGGATAAACCAGACCCCCAAGAGAGGCAGATTGGTTTGTCTTTCTCCCTTCCTCCTATCTTCCTTCAAAAGATTGAACAATGTAAACTGTCTTCATATAAAAGATAAATTTTGACAATAATTGCATTTTTCCTGGATATACAAACCTGAAGTTAAGGTAGTATCAAAAAGTTGGTTTGTATGAATTATTTGATTTTTCTTTTTTATTATATTTATGTTTTGTGTGGGTGTTAGTGTATGGTTGATTATCTTTTATTTTTTCTTTTTTTACTTGGTTTGCCGAGTGTGTCAGGATTGAGTGACTTGCTCCCCTTCACCAGATTTGTAAGAGGCTTGATCTGAAGTTCAGAAACTTCATTAGTAGAAGCTATTCGGAATAGATATCTACCGATGGGAACTGTGGTATAAATAAAAGTCTGTACAGTATTGACATTAACAAATCAGTCAAAGAGCTGGCGAGACCGAATCCATTTTCATGTTCCATTCCAAGTTGTATACAGTACTAAGTTACGTAAGATGGTGTCAGTAAGATGGTGTCTGTCCAGGATGGGGATCAGAGAAGGTGCTTAAATATCTGAAAGCTGACTTTGTAAGTGGGATCTCAAATTCTTGTGTAGAAAGGACTGCATTAGGAGATTCTAAAGTGGTTTCTGTCCTCAGCTTGGATGTCATAACTAAAATCTGTCCTCAGCTTGGATGTCATAACTAAAATCTGTCCTCAGCTTGGATGTCATAGCTAAAATAAACTCTATGGTGATCCCCAAATTTGTGTTGACTTTTGTGATTGTCTTTGGATTACTCTGGGATAAAGTACTGAGAAAGATAAGGAACTTTTTTGGGACAAATGCCAGAGTTGGAGATTTTTTTATAATATTTTGATTATTGGTAGTATTAAGTTAGTGGTAAGTTAGGTATAGCAAGACTGTTTTGATAAACTTTAGCGATAAGTAGGAAGTAAGTTAGCCCTCTGACGACGAGCCTCTATTTACAAAAACATCTACTGTATGCTGGCGGCGTTCGGGAGTTACCGCCGAAGCGGAAAAAGTTTTTTTAAAAAAATTACAGCACGCTTAGTTTTTAAGATTAAGAGTTCATTTTTGGCTCCTTTTTTTTGTCATTGCCTGAAGTTTAGTATGCAACCATCAGAAATTAAAATAAATATCATTATTATATATAAATATTGAAATGTATGACAGCGCAAAAAAAATTTTTCATATATAATTGTATACAAATCGCGATGTGAACAAAACAGTTAAAGCTAACGGGTTATTTTTTTTCTTTGTATTGTACACTAAATTGCGATGATTTTGGTATATAACATATTGTAAAACGATCAAAGCAACACAGAGAAAATATTATCACAAAATGATGCATGAATTCATAATGCGCGGACGTAAAAAAGTTTTTAAAAATTCACCATAAATCGAAATATTGTGCTAGAGACTTCCCGTTTGTTGAAAAATGAAGGAAATTGATTGAATATTACTAGAATGTAAGAGTTTTAGCTTACAATTGCAGTTTTCGACCATTTCGGTAGAGTTAAAGTTGACCGAAGGTCGAATTTTTTCTATTTATCGTGATTTATTTTCTATTTATCGTGATTTATATGAAAATATTTCAAAACTGATAAAAGCTACAACCATGAGTTTTTTTTTTTTTTTTTTTACGTTAGTTTAACCAGATACAACCATGAGTTATTTTCGGTTGTATGAGTTATTTTCGGTTGTATTCTACATGAAATTGCTCACATTTTCATATATAAAAGTTTATGTAACGACTAATATAAAACAGTGCAAACATTACGACAACGTGATGAAAGAATTTTTGAGATGTTCGGCCGAGTTACGCGTGGACGAAAGAAAAAGATTTTTTAAAAATTCACCATAAATCGAAATATTGTGCTAGAAACTTCCAATTTATTGCAAAATGAAGGTAAATGATTGAATATTACTAGAATGTCAGAGTTTTAGCTTACAATTGTGTTTTTCGACCATTTCGGTCGGGTTAAAGTTGACCAAAGGTTGAAATTTTGGCAGTTATCGTGAATTATGTGAAAATATTTCAAAACTGATAAAAGCTACAACCATGAATTATTTTCTGTTGTATTCTACATGAAATTGCGCCCATGAATTATTTTCTGTTGTATTCTACATGAAATTGTGCACGCACATTTTCACACATAAAAGTTTATGTAACGACTAATGTAAAACGATGCAAACATTACGACAACTTGACGAAAGAATTTCTGATGTTCGGCTGAGTTACCGCGGGCAGACGTAAGGAAAAAGTTTTTTTTTCAGAAATTCACCATAAATCAAAATATTGTGCTAGAGACTTCCAGTTTGTTGCAAATGAAGGTACATGATTGAATATTACTAGAATGTAAGAGTTTTAGCTTATAATTGCGTTTTTCGACCATTTCGGTCGAGTTAAAGTTGACCGAAGGTTGAAATTTTGGCAGTTATCGTGATTTATATAAAAATATTTCAAAACTGATAAAAGCTACAACCATGAGTTATTTTCTGTTGTATTCTACATGAAATTGCGCACATTTCCATATATAAAACTTTATGTAACGACTATTATAAAACGATGTAAACATTACGACAACGTGACGAAAGAATTTCCGGCGCGGATGTAAGGAATAAGTTTTTTAAAAAATTCACCATAAATCGAAATATTGTGCGAGAGACTTCCAATTTGTTGCAAAATGAAGGTAAATGATTGAATATTACTAGAATGTAAGAGTTTTAGCTTACAATTGCGTTTTTTACCATTTCGGTCGAGTTAAAGTTGACCGAAGGTTGAAATTTTGGCAGTTATCGTGATTTATATGAAAATATTTCCAAACTGATAAAAGCTACAACCATGGGTTGTTTTTGTTGTATTTTACATGAAATTGCGCACATTTTCATATATAAAACTTTATGTAACGGCTAATTTAAACCGGTGGAAAAATTACAACAAAATGACGAAAGAATTTCTGAAATTCTCGGCCGAGTTACCGAGCGGACGTAAGGAAAAATTTTTTCAAAAATTCACCATAAATCAAAATATTGTGCTAGAGACTTGCAATTTGTTGCAAAATGAAGGTAAATGATTGAATATTACTATAATGCAAGAGTTTTAGCTTACAATTGTGTTTTTCGACCATTTCGGTCGAGTCAAAGTTGACCGAAGGTTGAAATTTTTTGTAGTAGACGTACGGTACGTCCACTCGGCACCCAACAGACAATGATACGTCCAGTCTGCGTTTAAGGGTTAGGTTAAATATTGAAAGATGGTAATTGATAAACTGTGGCAAATGTAAATAAAATTAGGATAAGGTTCTGTTTGAAAGTCTTCGAACCACTATAAAGTTGTATTAAGGTTAATAAATTAGGATAGTAAAAAAAATTTTTTTTTCTTTAACCTATGAATCTGTTCCCTTCATACTGGCCCACTTGCATACAATAAAAAGCCCCTACATAATATTTTGGCACCCAATGTGGGGCCTTTGGTAGTAAAGTAAGAGTGGGGTGCATAATTGGGGATGGCAGAGGGTGGAGGTTTGGAAGTGTTGGGTCAGGTGATGAGGAGCAAGGCTGGAATGAGAGGTTGGATAGGCTGATGTGCATGATGGTCAGCATGCAAGAGTTAGGAGAAGAACAGATAAGGGAAAGTAAATTGGTTGCAAGAATGGAGGCGATGGAGAAGATGGCTGAAATGGCTAAGAGTGGGGCCGACATTGGGAAGGGACGTGAGAATGATGAGGTAAAAGGTGCAAAGGAGGAAATCCCTAAGAAAGGAAGGGAAGTACCTGCATGGATGAGGGCTGAATAAGTGAGGTGAGTGAAAAAAGAGGAAGAAAAAAGAAAGGAAGACAAAAGGGGAGAGGTGTGAGGAAAGAGGAGTAGAGTTTCTGGATTTTGAGGGGTAGCTTGGAAATTGGAAGTTGAGAATAACTGAAAGAGTAGAAGTGGTAGCAGTAGTAGTGGTGGTGGTGAAGGTTCGAGTGAGGCAGAGGTGAAAAGAGGCCAAAAAACAGTATTCCTGAGGGAGGTTCCCCTGACAAGAAAAATTTTGCATTGGGAAGGGAAGAGACATGCGAGTTTTTTTTATGAGTATGAGAAGTACTGTAGGAAGAAGTAGGGGAGAATGCTAGTGTGTGGATGAAGTGGCTGGGAGAGTTCTTGGATGGACAGTTAAAGATGTGCTATAGAAGTATGTGTGAGGGTGAGCCAGGGTGTGAGTCTGTGAAGGATAGAGTGATTAGGCAGGTGAAGAGAATGAAGGTAAGTTTTGTATACAAGGATGATAGGTTTGAGGAGGTGAAGATGAAAGCCAGAGAGGAAGTTGGCTTGTATGCCCATAGGTTAGAAGCTTTAGCCAGAAGTAAGTATGGAGAGGAAGGAATTGAGGAAAACAAACACCTCATGCAGAAGTTCTTTGCCACTATTCCAGAGAAGATTAGGGTAATTTTAAATGTGACGAAAAAAGATTGGAAGCGGTGGTCGGGGAAGAGCTTAAATTGGGAGGCTGTGTTAGAGATCATAGAAGACCTGAAGAGTACAGGATGATGAAACAAAGATGTACATTGGGTCCAAGGTGGTAAATGGAAGGACATACTGTATAAGGACACTTTGGTGAATGAGGAGCTAGGAGTGATGTGGGCTTTGCTGGAGGAGTGTAGGAGAGACCAGATGGTAAGAGGAAGAAAGAATGTGCATGTGAATGTGGGGAATAACAGGAAAAGGAACTGGAGCAGAAGCCAAGAGAGGTTTAAGGGTGGAAGTGTGAATAGAGCAAATATGAATGTGAGGGTAGTCAGATGGGAGTGAGTAGTAGTGATAAGGCGCGTTACAGGTGTAGAAAGACTGGGCATGTGAAAGTGGACTGCAGATGGGTCAATGGCAAGTGTTTTGGTTGTGGAAAGAGAGGCCATAGCAAAAGAGATGAAGTGTTTCAGCTGCGGAAAGGTGGGGCATCGAGTGAGAGACTGCCAGAGTGGAAGGAGAGTAGGAGTAAGTGGAAGTCATCGTAGAAACTGTGGAATGAGTGGGCATTTTGCCAGGACATGTAAGAACCCTCTGAGTAAGTGTGAAGGATATGGAATGGAGGGTCATGTGAAGGAAGTCTGCCATACCAAACTCCAACCCCAGGGAAACTAAGTGTGAAGGGGGTTTACCATGGTGAGCCCTCAGGTATGGAAGGGATAGATGTGTTGTATGTGAGAGAAGGGTTTGCAAGTGAGAGTGTCTGTTTTGGGGAGCAAGTAGGTTGTTGTTTGTGTTAGAGTAGAACATAGTGGAGTATTGATGAAAACACTGATTGATACTGGTTGTAGCAGAAATGTGGTTTTCAGAAAGGCATATGAGAAAATAAAAGAAAATTTAGCATGGAGGGAGGAATGTGCTGATATGTAACAGGGATTGGAGGATTGGAAGTAAATGTCTGCATAAGGTTTATCAAGTCAGTTATGGTTGCAGGAATAAGGTTGGGGGAGGAGGATTTTTATGTTGTGGATAGTTAATGAGAATGAGAGGTATGATATGTTGCTGGGGTACGCATTTTTGAGGAAAAACAGGGTAAAAGTGTACCCGGAACAAGGAATGATAGAGATATGAATAGGGGAGTGAAATGAGTGTGAAGTTGTATGTGGAGGATGGAGTGGAGGTGTACTGCAATGGAGGACATACAGTTGCCAAGAGATTTGGGGAGTGTGTGGAGTGTGAAAGTAGGGTGGAGAACCAATGTTGGAGTCGGCGCAAAAAGTTTGGGTGATATGTTCATGATGGATGGTAGATCTGCTTGTTATAAAGCCGGTCGCACGTTTGATGGAATTGTGGATGTAAAGTACCCAAAGGGATGTGTACAGTTGTGTGGAGATTGAAAAAGAAAAGGTGGAGAGGCATACATCTGGGTGATAGATTGGGAAGCTTAAGAAGTGTGGTCGATTTGAGTAATGATAAACATGTTAAGGGGTATGATGTGATGGCCGATGGGGAAAAGTCAGAAGGGTGGAGTAAAGAAAAGCTTAAGAGAAAAGGTGAGATTTGAATGAAAAGTTGAGCGAGAAAGAGAAAGAGCAGGCGTATGAGCTATTGTGGGAAAGAAAGTGTGTGTTGAGTCACGGTGATGAGGACTTTGGGACAGCTAGATTGCTGGAGTTACATATTCAGCTGACAGACCACACACCGATTTATCAGAGACCCTGACATTTCCTCGCTCTGGTAACACGAGAGATCGAAGACCAGTGTGAGGCATAAGAAAGGATAGGTGTAACTGAACCCAGTAAGAGTGCCTGGAATAGTCCAATTGTGCTGCTAAGAAAGGCTGATGGGAGGCTGAGGATGTGTATCGATTATCGGAGAGTAAATGAAGTGACAGTTAAAGAAAGACTCCCTATGTGTGGTGTATGACTGTGTACAGTGTACATGGGATGAAAGTGTTTGGCACGATGGATCTGGTGAGGGGTTATTATCAGATGCCAGTGGCAGAGGATTGTAGGCTGACAACTGCCTTCTCAACTATGAAAAAACAGTATCAATTCTGAGATTAGCCCCAGCTGCATTTCAGAGTGATGAAGGTGGTAATGAGTGATTTTCCCCGCGAGAATGTGTTGGAGTTTCTTGACGACATTTTGGTGATGAGTAAGACAGTAGGTTGGTGTGAGCGATGTTGAAGTTAGAGGAAGTGGGGGTGAAAGTCAAGGTGAGTAAGTAAGAGTGGTTCACGAAGAGGTGGAGTTTTTGGGCCATAAGGCGAGTCTGGTGTACGAAAGGTGGAAAAGTTTGTGGAAAGTGAGGAAATTTCCCTCAACCCAGGAATAAATGAGAGTTGTGTGGATTTTTGGGATTGATAGAGTTTATAAGAAAGTCTGTGGAAGATTGTTCAGGGATTGAAAAGCCATTTTCAGAACAGACAGGCTGAAAGAAAAGTACAGTTGTGAGGTGGGATGCAAGGATGGTGAAAGCATTTGAGAAATTGAAAGAGGAAATGGTGAAGGATTTGGAGTTGGCTTACCCTGACTATAGTGCAGATGCCAGTAAGTTAGAAGTGTATATGGATGCGAGTGGCATGTCGATGGGGGTATGTTTGATGCAGAAGCAAGTGGTGAATGGAATTGCAAGAGACAGTGACAGCATATGTCAGTAAGGCATTTAGTTCGGCAGAGTGAAAATATTCTACTATTGAGAGAGAATTGGCTGCACTGCGATTTTGTGCGAAAGCGTTAGGACTGTTTCCGTATGGTGTGAGGTTTGTGATGCATATGGACCATCAACCTCTAGCCTATCTGCAGATAATGAAGGGAGTGGATGCTAGAATCGCACGAACAGTAGAAGATTTGAGTGACTTTGATTTTGTGGTAAGAGTATATCCCAGGGAAAAGGAATGTTATTGCAGACATGTCTAGACTACCTGGGAAAAGGAAAGAAGAAAAAATGAAAGACACAAGACCAGAGTATCTGCCAAAAGGATTGGTAGTAGCATGTGAGAGTAAGGGGGTGGTGACTTGATGATTGAAACTGTGTGGTATGGATTGAATGATTTGGTAGATGAAGGTTTGAATGTGCAGGAGCCTGGAAGCGTAAATGAACTGAGGGCGGAGGTGATTGAGGAAGTTTGCAAGAGGCCTGGATGTTTGGGAGTGTCAAATGTGGAATGATATGGGAAGAGTCTGAGAGTTTTGATGCATTCTGGAGTAGGCCCATTTCAGGTGGTGTTGATGGGTTCAGGTGGTGTTGATGGGGTAAGTAAGAAGTACGTATAAGGTGACTGTATCCATACACACTGGGGGTGAGATTATTATTATTAAAGTAGTTTAACCAGACCACTGAGCTGACTTTCAGCTCTCATAGGGCTGGCCCGAAGGATTTGATTAAAATACTAGGTCTAGGCCTGAAGTCAAGCGCTAGGACTCAATAGATCATCCAATACTAAGATGAATGAATTAAAATTAAATTAAAAACTGCACATAGGCACATGCTCTCATACAATAAATACATTTACTCAGACTTCCTTACATACATACTAAAAAGGTATATTAAAATTCAGAATATAAATTAAAAAAAATTTTAAAAATTCTTCTTTTTTGTAAAATTCAAATGTTAAAAGGATTTTCATATTTTTATTATTTACTTATTTTTATATTTTATTAATTAAATTACAGTTCTTCACGAACATCAAAATTGGAATGATTGAAAATGTGAAAGATTCTGACAAAATTTCTTTCACTGACTTATTTCCAAAAGTAGACATTCGTTGTTGGTCATACTTTGGACATTCACATAACACATGTCTGACTGTTATTATTACTCTGCATTCTGAGCACTCGGGAGCCGGGCCATGTGGGCTGCTCATCAAGTGCCCATGTGTCAGATGAGTATGGCCTATTCTGAGGCGTGTTAAAATTACTTGTGCGTGTCTCTCTCTTTGATATGATGAACTCCATTTTTTAACATTAGGTTTTATTTCTTTCAGTTTATTACTTTCAGGTTCTTCATCCCATATATATTGCCATTTATTTATGATACCCATTTTTATGCGAGTTGCATAATCAGTAACAGGGATATTCACATTTGATCTTGTCATGTGAGTTGCTGCTTTAGCTGCTTTGTCTGCATCTTCATTTCCTTTGATCCCTACATGCGCAGGGATCCAACATATTTCTACATTTTTTCCATTATTATATAATTTATGGAGATATTTATTATTTGATTTGTAACTTTGAATAGCTTCTATAGCACTTCTTGAATAACTGAAAATCACAAAATTATTGAATGATGATTCTTTAATTATTTTTATAGCTGATGCAATTCCATACAATTCTGCTGTGAATACAGAAGCATTATTGGGCAGGGAGAACTGATAAGTTTTGTCTTGGGACACTGCAGCATATCCTACTCCGTGTTCTGATTTAGATCCATCTGTATATATTGCGTAATGTGGACCTTTTCGGTTTATATGCTCTACTGTATGCTGTCTATGGTGTTCTGTTGTATATGAGTTACTTTTTGATAAATACTTGAGGTGTGTGCAAATTCTCGTTTTATTCATTGTCCAGGGAGGAGGTGATTTTACTATTACAGGCACTTGTATATTTATATTCAGCGACTCAAACAATCTCCTAGCTCTAATTGGGAAAGGTGGTGGATGGTTGTTTATAAATACATCTCTTAATTCAAATAGTTTTTTGGTTGGAGAATCATTAGTTTGAATTCTTAAAGCACTTTTCATTGTTACTAGCTCTCTATGGAGAGACAAAGGCAGTTCACCACATTCAACTTGTAACGATGATTTTGGCGGTGATCTAAAGGCTCCTGAGCATATTCTAAGGCCTTCATTATGAACAGGGTCTAACATTTTCAGAACTGCATCAGATGCCGAGCCATATGCTTCGCTTCCATAATCAATGATGGACAGAACTGTTGCCTTATACAGCACAGTAAGGGTATGTCTATCGGCTCCCCAAGTAGTGTTCGATAGTTTTCTAATTAGATTTAATGCTCTTTTACTTTTAGATTTTACATATGTAATGTGGGCTCTCCAGTTCAAGTGGGTATCAAATATCAATCCCAAAAATTTTGCTGTTTGGCCAATTGGTATACTATGGTTTCGGATTTTTAAATCTATTTCTTCACCATTTTTTCCACTTTTTATTTTTATAAAACATGATTGCTTGAGTTTTATCGATGGTAAATTTAAAGCCTACAGATGAGGCCCATTCATCTATTTTTACTATGCTTTTATTAATTCGTTCTGCATGTTTTATTCGGGATGCTGAATAATATATGGCAAAATCATCCATGTACAGATTACTTTTAATGCCAATAGGTAGATTTTTACTGATATCATTGATTGCTAAAGTAAACAGTGTTCCACTAAGGACGCTTCCCTGTGGAACACCGTTTTCAAGTGGAAATGTTCTAGACAGATCATCATCAATTCTCACCTGAAAATTGCAGTTTGTCAAAAAGTTCTGTATAAACCTAGGTAATGTCCACGGATGTTGTTGTTCTGTAAAGTTTTTAATATAGCATACCTCCATGTGGTATCGTATGCCTTTTTAATGTCAAAAAAGACAGCTACAGTAATTTGTTTTCGTTCAAAACCTCTACGTATATGGTCTTCTAAGTTACAGAGAGAATCCAATGTGGATCTGTTACACTGTGACCCAAACTGAGTGGGAGTTAAAATTTTATTTTCTCGAATGTGCCATGTTAGTCGAGCATTTACCATTTTCTCTAACAATTTGCATAAGCAGCTTGTTATAGAAATTGGTCTGTAATTATTTACGTTAGTGGTATCTTTTCCAGGTTTGGGGAATGGAATTATTATAGCTTTACACCATTCATCTGGAAATAAATTTCGAAGCCATAAATGATTATAAAACTCTAATAAGTATGACTTTGCCAAAGGTGCTAAGTGGCAGATCATCTCAAAACAAATATTGTCACCTCCAGGAGCAGATTTATTGCTGTTCGAGAGAGCATATTCCATCTCTGACATACTAAATTTTCTATTATAATATATATCGTCAATTGTTTCAAAATTTATTGTTATTAATTCTATTTTATTTTTTTGTGCGGAAGTGTTCATCTAAATTCTTATCACTACTTACATTTGCTAAATTTTCTCCCATTATATTACTTATTTCTTTTGGATCAAGTGTTCTTTTCCCATCCTTTAATATGGCATGTCTAGGTGGTTTGACATGGGTACAATTTATTTTCCTGAATTTTTCCCATATTTTTGTATGGGAGTATTATTAGAGAGATCTGATACGTATTTCCTCCATGAAATGATTCTTCCTTGAATTACTTTTTAAATTTTGCAGATATTTTGTTGTATATAGGTTTTAATGTTTCAATTTCTAGTAATAATATAGTCATTTTTGTAAAAGTTCTTTCTAATATTGGTAATTTTTATTCATTTTATTGAACTTTCTATTCAAATTATCTAATCGTCTCCCTATTGAGTGTTTCATATTTATTAATTCTGTTAACTCATCAGACCACCAGGAACCTTGTGTTTTGTTGGATGGGGTTTTGACTTTGGTATTGCTTTATCAGCAGCATTTTTAATGAAATCAACAAGAAATTTATTAGTTTCATTATGGTCTTTTAAATATTCAAATTGTGGGATATTTCTAGTGTGCATTTCATATCGCTCCCAATCTGCTTTATAAATGTTATAGTGAGGGACATGTTTTGCAGGATTATTTTGCAATAAGGAAATTAGTATTGGGAAATGATCACTGGTGTGCAAGTCATCAACTGTATTCCAATCCAATCTGTCAACTATGCTTGTTGTACACAAAGTTAAGTCTGAGGAAAATGTTCCATGTGCTTTTGAAAAATATGTGCTAATTTCGTCATCATTTATACAGCACAAGTCGTTGGAATCCATGAACTCTTCTATTTTACTACCTATTCTATTTGAGTTTGTACAATGACAGTCCCATATTGGGTTGTGGGCATTAAAATCACCTACTATTAATGTAGGTTCCTTGGTATTGTTAAGTAAATCTTTAAGTTTATCACTGTCGTAACTTTTATTAGGTTGGTAACTTTTATTAGGTTGGTTATGTAAGTTATAAATTATGTAATTATCATTTTTTATTCGTATTTTAATACTTGATATTTGCAAGTCAGTAAAATTTACAGGTACTCTGTCATAACATACTTTGTTATGTACATATATGGCAGTACCTAAATTTCCTTCTTCTTCTCTAGATGTAGATACTAAGGTATATTTACCTATTGTTGATATTGTTTTGTTGACATGTTGTAAACATATCATTGGTTCATATTCTTTTAATAACCGTTGTATTTCTCTCTAGGTGTAATCTGGTCTGTAGACCATTTACGTTCCATTGTATAATATAACTATTGAAAATATTTTTTTATAGCGGTCGGGTTTTACTCTCTTTTTTTGTATTATCAATTTGGAATTTTTCTAATAATTTACTCACGACATTCATCTGTTTTTCCTTATAATAGACTAAGTGATCAATGCACATGCACCCTTTTCCATGGTTACTCAAATCTGTGTTTTCTTTTTTCTATATTTCATAAAATTTCTTATAATGTTTGTTAAACCATCTTTTGTTATGCTTTTGTTGTTATTGCATAATTCAATGAAACAATCATTACATCCACAAGTATTATCATGTGTATTTCTCTTTTCATTTGCTCTTGTACCAATTACTGGAGGAGTAATCTCTTCTCCCTTGACATAATCATTATCATCTATGGTATGATTCTCTTTCACTTCTTCAGTGTTCTCGACATTTGCCTTCATAGGTTCTATTATTATTTTAGGAGATAAAGGTATATTCTTAGCTTGTTTTTGTTTTTGTTCCTTTTTCATCTCCTTTATCTTTGGTTTAACTTATGTTTCTCTATTAATAGTTGGTTTCTTCGTTTTGGGTGGTGTTCTCTCCAAAGGCCTTTTTTTATCTTTAATTTCCTGTCTATCTCTACCCTCTTCTGTTACTTTAGTAGCAGCATCCTCCTGTGTTTCTATCTGCATTAATATTTCAAATGAATTGGTTAAAATATTATCCATCTCATTTGTATCTGTTTCTTTATTCTTTAGCATTTTATTTTTTATTTCTAAATTATTAATTTTTTCTTGAGGTTTACTTTTCTGTGCTCTGTTATTTCTATCTGTTTCCGTTTTTGCTTCATTTTTTGCTCTTGTTATTGAGGAATACGAATGTTTCTTAGATGGATCTTGCATTCCTCTCAAGCGGCGAGCCCCGTTCCGTCGACGAGTACAGCCTCCCCCTCCGGGTCACAAGCGGAGTCTCAGTCGCGTCAAGTGGTTCCCCCTCCTCCTGCTTTGGATACGATTCCTTTCTTCCAGCAATTCCTTGAGAGAATCGACGCGAGATTTGAGAGGATTGACGCGAGGGTAGACAGCAAGCTGTCTGGTCTTGCTAATTCTTTTCAGTCTCTTTCGGAGAAGGTGGAATCACAACAGGAATTCATCCAAGGACTGGCCGACGGTGGATCTCGTTCTAGGTCTCATTCTGTTCCTGACCCTTCCACTCTCCCTCCCTTCGATCTGGGGAATCCTTGGCGTTTGGCCCTTTATGCTCCCGAGTACGAAGGTACTCTTACCATAGAGGGTTTGGGCACAAGGAGAGTGGAAGAGTTGGAGTTCTATCCTCCGGACCTGACATCCCCCTACACAGGTTTCGCCAGACTGAAGGGAGAGGTTTGGAACAGGTCTGATAAAGTCCCTAAGGAGACCGTTATCTATCCTAGGGACCAAGCCCAGTCGTCTTTGATGAGGACTCTTACGGAGTGGCAAGCAGAGAACACTAAGCTTACACCAGCCAAGGAGTGTTCACTATGCTCACTCAGTGATGTTCTCCTTCCTCCTTGCACTTCGAAAGTGGCCTCTCTGACTAGTCAGGCTTGCTTTGAAGGTAAACCCTCCCTCATCTCCGGGAGACGGACCCGACATCTCTCGTCTTTCCCGGGGCACCGAATTCTGGAAGGGAGCCCTAATACGTTTACAGTGACTCGGCTTGACCCAGACTGCGCTTCTGATCTGTTCAGTGAGCAGCTCCCTAAGATCCCGGAGTCGCTCCTGAAAGCAGAGGCTGATACTAAGGATAGGCTCGCCAGGTCTTTGAACTCTTTGTCTTTAGCAGAAGCAACTTCTTTGGTCTATAGGAAGATTCTTTGTTCCAGGTCTTGACGAAATCTCTCTTGGCGAGTTTTCAACAAGACCTGTTTGACTTTATGACTGCCCGACTGGCCTGCCGGAAGCACATCTTTTCAGCAGCCACAGTTCGGCATGAACCAAATAAGCTTCTGAAGAGTTCGATCTGGGAGCTAATCTTTTCCCACAAGAAGAAGTTGACGCAGTCTTATCTGAGGGGCTAGGGTCAATCAGAGTCTCCGTTCTCGTTGGGGTCTGCCCTATAAACGGAAGCAGTCTGATCTTGCCGGGACTTCCCCAAAGTCCAGCAAGAAATTTAAACATTTCAAGTGCCTCCCAGCTCAGTCCTTGGTCCAGGTTCCCTTACAAGGTCAGCCTTCAACCTCTTCCTCCCAACCTCCGCCTCAGTATGTCCTGGTGAACCCGACGCATCAGTCTCTTGCTGCCCCCTCCTATGTCTCCTCCCCAGCTTTCAATCCTGCATATGAAAGTCAGGGGAAATTTCGCTCTAGGCAGTCAACCAGAGGCAACAAGCCCCGTGGCTATGTTAGGGGAAGAGGAGCTCCCCGCTCCTCTCCCAGGAACAGAGGTGGTAGAGGCTCCAGAGGGGGGAAGCAAACACAGGACCGATGACATACATCCTGTGGGCGGGAGGCTGTACCATTTTCGGGCTCGGTGGACCTTCTGTCCCTGGGCTCAGAGTATAGTTTCCAAGGGCCTAGGTTGGAGTTGGATCGACAATCCCCCTCCACCAGTCAAGTTTTATCAGGCTACGACCACGGATCTCGAGGACTTTGTGGAAGATCTTCTACAGAAACAGGCTATAGGAAAGTGAGGACTCTGAAGTTCCAAGGCAGGCTCTTCAGTGTTCCCAAGAAGGGTTCCGACAAACGGAGAGTAATTCTGGACTTGTCCCATCTGAATTCCTACATTCGTTGCGACAAGTTTCGGATGCTTACTGTCTCCCAAGTTCGGACCCTACTGCCCCGTGGAGCCGTAACCACCTCTCTAGATCTTCCCGACACCTATTATCACATCCCGGTTGCGAGAAGGTTCTCCCCCTTTCTGGGGTTCAGGCTCGGAAGGCAGGCATATTCCTTCAAGGTGATGCCTTTCGGCCTCAACATAGCCCCAAGGATTTTTACCAAGTTGACAGACACGGTCGTACAACAACAACTCGGTCTCAAAGGGATTACGCTGGCGCGCGTATCAGACGACTGGATCATCTGGGCATTCAGCGTCGAGGAATGCCGGAGGGTTACATCCGTGGTGGTCGACTTTCTAAAATCTTTGGGCTTTCGTGTAAACAGGGAGAAGTCCCGCCTGGTTCCGAGCAGTTGTTTTCAATGGCTAGGAATCCAGTGGGATCTGAATTCTCACAAGCTCTCTTCCTCCTCCCAAGAGGAAAGAGATAGCCAGAGCAACCGGACAGTTTCTCAAGTCCAAACGAGCCTCTCGACGGGCCCAAGAAAGAGTTTTGGGCTCCCTTCAGTTCGCTTCAGTGACAGATTTGTTGCTGAAGGTAAAACTGAAAGATATCAACAGAGTGTGGCGGAGTCGAGCAAATATCAGCCTCAGGGACAAGGTGTCTCTGATTCCTCCCATCTTGAAAAAGAGACTCCAGCCTTGGTCGACTGTCAAGAGCCTGTCCTAGTCAATCCCCCTGCAATTTCCTCCTCCGGCGTTGGTTATCCACACAGACACCTCCCTAAGCGGGTGGGGAGGATATTCTCAACACCAAGAAGTGCAGGGGACTTGGTCCCCCATGTTCCGCCAGTTCCATATAAACGTTCTGGAGGCCATGGCGGTCTTCCTTACTTTGAAGCTTCTTCTTCCCCCCAAGAAGATTCATATAAGGCTGGTTCTGGACAGCGCCACGGTAGTCCACTGCATAAACAGGGGAGGTTCAAAATCGAGCCGGATCAACCAGGTAATGATTGCACTTTTCTCCTTGGCGTGCAAGAACAAGTGGCACCTGTCTGCCACTCATCTTGCGGGGGTCCGGAACGTCTTAGCAGATTCTCTATCAAGGACAACTCCCCTCGAGTTGGAGTGGTCCCTAGACAGGGCCTCGTTCAATTGGATCTGCAACCAAGTTCCGGGCCTGGAGGTAGATTTGTTCGCAACCAAGCTCAACAACAAGCTTCCTCATTACGTAGCTCCCAACCTGGACCCTCAAGCTCTTTTCACGGACGCAATGTCATTGGATTGGAACAGGTGGAAGAAGATTTATCTTTTCCCTCCAGTAAACTTGTTGTTAAAGGTCCTTCACAAACTCAGGACATTCAAGGGTCGAGTAGCTCTAGTGGCTCCCTACTGGCCAAAGAGCAGCTGGTTTCCACTTCTGCTGGAACTGAAACTTCGCCACATCCAAATCCCCAGTCCAAAACTAACACAAGTAGTGCAAACTCAGACTGTGTCAGCTTCCTCAAAATTTCAAAATGCCCTGGCTTTGTGGACTTTATGAAATTTGCGGCTCAAAGGGATGCTAACGTTGATCCTGTCAATACCATGTTCTTGGAATCAGATAAGCGGGTCTCCACTCTTCGGCAGTACGACTCAGCAATTAAGAAGCTAGCACTCTTTTTGAAAGAATCTGAGGCTACAGTAATGACCATAAATTTGGCAATCTTATTTTTTAGATCACTATTTGAGAAGGGTTTAGCCTCTAGTACTGTTACTACAGTCAAGTTGGCTTTACGAAAAGTGTTTTTGTATGGTTTCAAAATTGACCTCACAGATCCTTACTTTTCTTCCATCCCTAAGGCCTGTGCACGACTGAGACCAGTAATCCGTCCACGTACGGTTTCCTGGTTTTTGAATGACGTGTTGAAGTTAGCCTCAGATATCGATAATCAGTCTTGCCCCTACCTTTCCTTATTGAGGAAAACGTTGTTCTTAGTTAGCCTAGTTGTTCTTAGTTAGCCTAGCTTCGGGTGCTAGAATTTCAGAGCTGTCTGCACTCTCTAGGGAGCCCAACCATGTCGACTTCCTTCCATCAGGGAGGTTTTGCTGATTCCTCACCCTAAATTCCTGGCCAAAAATGAAGATCCGCAGAATAGGTGGTCGCCTTGGAAAATTCTCCCCTTCCTCAAGACCTGTCCCTGTGTCCAGTTCATACTTTGAGGGCTTATTTAGACAGGTCCTCTCACATCTCATCTGGGCCTCTCTTTATCAGGGAAGGGGGGGGTTATATCTCTATGTCTGCTATTAGACAACGAATCCTTTACTTTATCAAGCAGGCTAATCCTGACTCAGTCCCAAGAGTTCATGATATTAGAGCTGTGGCCACCTCCATTAACTACTCCCATTACATAAATTTCACGGATCTTACCAAATACACTGGTTGGAAGTCACCCTTGGTTTTCAAACGTCACTATTTGAAATCCTTAGAAGCTCTTAAATTCTCAGCAGTCGCGGCAGGGAATGTTGTCCCTCCCTCTGGTTCCCTTTCTGATTCCTAGTCAATTCTTTCTCCACTGCCTCAGTTATCCCCTTACAGTCATTTCAGTCAGGCGTGCCTTGACTTTCTAACCTGACCGTGTTATCTGTATATTTGTCTAATTGACACATTTATGTTATAATGTTTTCAATTTTGTATAGTTATTTTGTTTAAGTATATTTTTTATATTGTCATGTTAATTTTAAGCTCCCATCAGTTTCATTTGTACTTTATTGTTATTATTTAGCAATTAAAAATTTTTTGGTGGACCTTTGGTCTTCTGTCCCCCTTACATTTTGTTATCTCTTACAGTTTAAGAATGATATTTATTTCTCTGTTAATTTTTCACCGGCTTACACGGACCCGATCCAGAAAAGGGATTTTGACAAAGGAAAATCTATTTCTGGAGAGGGGACCGTGTCACCCGGTGACCCACCTCTGTCATGTGTCGTGTCCCCCCCATAGTAAACATCATTCTGGTGGGGTGATGCTTTCATGGAATGCGGCTAGCGGTGATTTGTGTACTGTCCATGAGTGGTGCATGGGTTTGTAACGGCGCCTCTCTGTGGGACTTTTGACTTTGGGATCTCTATAGGATAAGGTTCCGTGTTTTTATAGTTCACCCTTTTCCATACACGACTCCATCTAATGGAGCTCGCTCTGGGGGGGTAGTAACTCCAGCATTTCATTTAGCTTTCTCTGGTATCTAGCAACAGAATTACCTAGAAATAAGTGCTGAATGGACTTTTTCACCGGGTGACACGGTCCCCTCTCCAGAAATAGATTTTTCCTTTGTCAAAATCCCTTTATTATTTTGTTTACTTGGTATTATATATACCTCACAGTCTTGGATTTTGGTATATCTCATTTTAAGAGAGTCTAACAGTACATTTTTGTCAACCGGTTCGTCATTATTTTCAGGAAGTACAATAGTACCCTGAATGCTATTCATAGTGTCATGCTTCTTTACTTTTACATTTACATTGTCAACACTTTTTATTGATAGATAGTCCTCAGACTGGTTTTTTGTTGTTGCTTCTATAAGCCACGTCTTCATTTTTATTTGTCTAAACGACATTTCTGTCGTTGAGTGTCTTTTTAATAAGAAGTTTTGTAACTTTAGGGCTGAGATTTGCTGTTCTGTTTCCATGGTTAGAAACCTTGACCAACTTCCACTCCCAAAGAGGGAGTCGAAGTGAGTCAAGGTTGGGTCAAGACGATATTTACTTTTTTTTGATTTGTTGTGTACTGGAGCATAAGGTTCCAGTGTGATTATATTTGGATTCTTTATTGTTTTTTCCAAAGAAAGGTTGTTACAAGAGGTTCCATCGGTCGTCATCTGTGCCGAGTCACTACCATCAAAGGGCCCAGGGGTACTCGAATCTTTATTTCCACTTTGCATAAGAATTTGAGGAAAAAAAAAAAAAAAAAAAAAAAAAAAAAAAAAAACCTGAAAACCTTAAAAAGATATCATCAGCTTTTCAAAGGGTTTTATTCTTCCACCAATGGCACAAGTGAGAACTGACTCCCAAATGTCCGCTCCCTACCCTACCCCAAAGGGGATGGCACAACATGATTAGAGTGGCCCAAGTGCAAGCCAAACCCACTTGCTAGGACTGAGAGTATTACAAGAATACAATCATCCCCACCCTAATCATGTTATGGGCAAACCGGATAGAATGCCAAGAGTCCTATCCATAGAACCAGACCACCCTGGAATCCGTGGTCCAGTCCTAACAAATAGTTCCGCCTCTGAGCTACCAATCTGGTAACTCTCGGGTCTGAACATTATCGGGCAGTTGATGGTCCTACCACAGTTCTCATTACTTAGTTTCGGATATAAACCCATTCCCAGCTATGATATCTTTTCCTGTTTATCGGGTCCAATAAATTTTACTAAAAGTGGAAAATTCCACAAATTTAATCCAAAATAATATATGATGGTATACGAGACTCTTGGACTCGAACCCAGAAACAAATTCCTGGGGTTCAAGAGCCCCCTCACCACTTCAAGGTGGTCTCATGTCGAGGGGGACTGGGGGGTGAGAAACCTACAGTGTATCAACATGAGGAGTGAAAGAGAGCAGCAAGCATGAGTTGCATCTGCAGCATTTGAGTGGGGTATGCTATAATTGGGTTGTAGAGAAAAAGAGCTATGAAAGGAAGTATGAGGAGGAGGGAAACGTTGAAGAGAGAACACCTGAGTTGTTGGAAGTGGGAGATGATAGTACGGAGGTGAGTGAAGGATGTTTGGATGGTGGTAGAGACAAGTGTCAGTGTGTAAACAAGAGGGGAAATGCAATGACTGTAGGAGTAGATATCAGTGGAGGACAATACTATGGTTTGGTTGACACGGGAGCACAAATATTGCTGGTGAACACGTGTGACTAGGGATGTTGAGTGAATTCGAATGTTACAAGGAGAGCGGTGAATGTGTCAATAAGAGGTAGAGCAGGAAGATTGTTTGGATGGGAGGAAGTGAGGTTGAAGGTAAAGTTGGGAGAGTTTTAGGTGGAAGCACGTTTTGTAGTACTGGGAGATGAGCAAATGCCATATTGTTTCCTGTTTGGGATAGATTTCTTGAGGAAGAATGGATTGTAGTGGATGTTGGGAAAGGAGTTCTGTTGAAAGATGAGCTTGTAATAGGGAAAATTCAAAGTGAGGCAGTAAATATGGCGAGGTTTGTGGGAATGATTGATAGGAGTCTGAATGAGGAGGAGGATATACTGTAGTGGAGTTGGACAAGAGTGAAAATGCATTGCTAACAACAGAGGACATGCAATGGAAGTGTTTGATAGTGAGCGAGTTAAAGAGGTGTATTAGGGAGGGAGTACCTGGAAGAAGATGGCTTTTGTTGTTGAGTAAATGGTTACAGCTTGCTGAGATTTGTGTTTTATGAAGGAGTGGTCCGGTTTTGAAGTTGAGTATGAAAGAGCCATTTGAGTTAGTGGCAATTGTATAACTTTGCCAGTAAGTATACCTTAGTTTAACCAGACCACTGAGCTGATATAACAGCTCTCCTAGGGCTGGCCCAAAGGATTAGACTTATTTTATGTGGCTAAGAACCAATTGGTTACCTAGCAACGGGACCTACAGCTTATTGTGGAATCCGAACCACATTATACCGAGAAATGAATTTCTATCACCAGAAATAAATTCCTCTAATTCTTCACTGGCCGGCCGGAGACTAGTGAGGACGTTGCAAGAGTGGTCAGTATGGTCTTGTTGCCTTGCCTGCATGTCTGAGGAAGCCGGTAGGAATGCTGAGTGATTTGTTGGTAGACTACTTGAACAAATGTTGAGAGAGTGGGGTAGTGAGCATGCAGTAACAACTCCATACATCCCGAGTGTGCATGGGTTGGTGGAACGAACCATAAGGACTTGGCGAGATGTTACAAATGTTGACTGATAGAGAGAGTGAATGGGATTTGTTGTTAGGAAGCGTGGTAGCCATGTATAATGGGTCAGCAGATAAAAGCACGGGTATGCCTCCAAGTGAGTATGTGATGAATTATGAGATGTATGCGAGAGAGGGGTTGGATTTGAATGAAGAGCAGGATGTGTGGAGACAGGCAAATGAAAGGTTTGAAAGTTTCAGAGCAGGTGATACAGTATTGAAGGAGATGGCTGAGAAAGGAAGATTGACAGCGACTAAATTCTGGGAGAAATATGAAGGTCTGTATGTAGTGAAAACGGTGTGGTCAAATGGATTGAGTTGTGTGTTAAAAGATAAGGATGAAAAAGAAAATGTGAAGGTAATAAGAGCACACTACAATCAGTTGAGAAGCTGGAGAAAACCACCAAATTACATAAAGGAGCATGCCATTAGGAAGTTGTCAGGGGCAGGGGGGGAAAAAGAAAAGGGGATAGAAGAAATAGAAGATATAAATTGGGGAAATAAACAGCTAGTGTTGGTGAATGTAAGAGAAGGTCTAAAAGGAGGAGTAGAAAGAGTAAGGGTGCATTAATTAGGTTGTTTGGAGAGAGTACACATGGTAGGATGTTTGATTTTGAGGGGTTTGAGAAGTTAGTAATCATGAGAAGTTAAATACCCTTGCGGTGTTGTTTTGTGGTAATATGAATGAGGGTGAAATTGATTTTGAGGGGTTTGAGGGGAATGTGGAAGGAGTGAACTTGGAGTGCAAGGAATGTGGATGGGATATGCAAGATTTGGGTGGACTGGAAAAATGCTGAGTCATGAGAAAGACTGCACGTACCAATGTGTGTGAGTTTCCTGCAAGTGAAAGTGTTGAAAGAGTAAGTGGAGAAAGAGTTAGCATCACTAGGGAGTGTGAGTGGGGGAGTTTTGGATAACTTGAGTCGGAGCCTAGCAGAATTAAATGAGTATAGAAGAGATGATAGAAGCCAGTTCAGGTGTTTGTGAGGTTGGAGCACAAGTCTCCATAGCTTGAATGAGGTTGATGTGAATGGTTTGGAACCAAGGCTAGGTGAGTCCAGTGCAGTTTGGGTAGAAGTGAGTGAATAAGAAGTGGTGAATGAGAGGCCTTGGACCCGAAGTCAAGGTTCGGTTCTGGAGTATGAATGGGTAGTGAGAAGGATTTTGAGGGGGGAGGGAAAAAAAAAAAGTGAAATGAGATTTCCTTTTAGTAAGGGGGTGTGTGGTAGGTATGAAAAGTTGGTTTGTATGAATTAATATTTTATTTCCCTTTTTTTTTATATTTATTTTTTGTGGGTGTTAGTGTATGGCTGATTAATCTTTTATTTTTTCTGTTTTTACTTGCAGTTTGCAGAGTGTGTCAGAGTAGAGTGACTTGCTCCCCTTCACCGGATTTGTAAGAGGCTTTATCTGAAGTTAAGAAACTTCATTAGTAAAAGCTATTTGAAAGTAGATACCTACCGGCAGGAACTGCGGTGGAAATAAAAGTCTGTACAGTACTGACATTAACAAATCAGCCAAACAGCTGGTGAGACCGAATTCCAAGTTGTACAGTATACTAGCAGTTACACAAGACTGTGTCTTTCCCAAGTAGGATGGGGATCCGAGAAGGTGCTCAAATATCTGCAAGCTGACTTGGTTTCTGTCTTCAGCTTGGATGTCACAGCTAAAAACTCTGTGGTGATCCCCAAATTGAGTGCTGACTTTCGTGATTGTCTTTGGTTTACTGTACTCTGAGATGGAGTACTAGGAATATAAGGAACTACTTTGGGACATACGCCAGAGTTGGAGATTTGTTGAATAATATTTTGATTATTGATAGTATTAAGTTAGGCTAAGTTAGGTATAGCAAGATTGTTTTGATAAACTTTAGCAGTAAGTAGGAAATAAATCAGGTTAAGTAATGAAATATGATAATTGATAAACTGTGGCATTTAAGATAAGGTTCTGTTGAAGGTCTTCAGACCACTGTAGTATTATGAAGGTTAATAAATTTGAATATGTAAAAAAAAAATTTTCTTTATCCTCTGAATCTGTCCCATCATACTGCCCCAATTGTGTAAACTAAAAAGCCCCTACAAAGTATTTTATCATAAATCCACTTTCCACATTTTTATGTTTATCAAAGGCTAAGTGAGGTTGACAAGCTTGTGTGGATAGTACCCTATCCCTCACCTACCTGCTGACTGTACACTACCTTGTTACCTAGCTTCAAAGCCTGTGCCAACAGTATATACTGTATATCCATTTAAGACTTTATATATATCTATTACAGAAAAAAATATGTGCATCCTTCAAAAGTTTCACATTACACTGAAAATTCTGCTTACAAAAACATTTAATACGTTTTTAGAAATTATTTTTTGCAAATTATGTAATTATGTAACTTCTACTGTAGTTATTGGCTTCTCAGAGAGGGTTAAAACGATTGTTTTCCTAAAACAGACCCCTCATTTCACTAGAAGTGCTTCTTCCCATCTGCACCAAGTGGATCTGTTCTGTAACTAATGTAAAACAAGGCTTAGGTATGTCATTTATTGAGGTACTGAATAGGGGGCTCCCAACAAGCAGCAAGATAAGAATGATTTACGGATTTTTATGTAACAGACTTATCCTGATGGAAGTGAGCACCCTTTATCATGCAAAGGATTCCCCATCAGTTTTGGTACAGTACTGTACTGTATTTCTTTGCATATTTTCATACTTTATTATTAAAAAACCCAAGGTAATCAAGAATAATTAATCTTGAATTGTATGCATGAACGTAAATATAAATAACTGTAGTAGTATAAACAGTTGGAATATATCCTACCAAAAGAATTAGAGACAACACCTGTGCCACTGATTTGGATACCTTAATAAAATAGGCTTCCTTTGGAAGTTCACAGTCCTCCCTAAGGTTATAGAGAAGAAGCCTGTTCTCTGATGTCAACTCCACTGGTGCGTACCATTTATTGCCTTGTTGTTCTTTTACGGCATACAAATGCCCTTTCCTTATGATTCCTCTGACACAGTTACTCATTGATTGAAGATCATCTGCCTGTAATAAATGGCTCACGTAAATTCATTAGTCTTTTCTTGGTTTTTACTTGAGACTTGGTTTTATTAAATGATTTTAAATATATATTTACCAATAAATTCTCATCATATACTTATTGCAAGGATATATTACAACAAAACCTTTTATACCTGCCAACATTCTGCTTCCACAAGAAGAAGAGGGAAAACTTACTGTTAGGAAAGTTTCATCAAAATCTTCATTTCTAATGGCCTGAAGAATATTGCCAATGGTGGCCAATTTCTCTGTTGTACCGTCAATTTCCTGAAGATTCATATTTCAGATCAGCAATGGTTAAGAAAAGAACAAATAATCCCTTTAACCCTTAAGGGACGGCATAATTTATCAATGTGCAGCACCCCAGACCGGGGAAACTTTGAGGTCGGCAAAATAAAAAAAAAAATCACATCAATGGAAAGAGAATGACACGTACATTCACACTGTATAAATAAAAAAATTCTAAAAAATTTTCCCTACCTTCCACGAGAAGTTGAAAATGACTATTTACAACCCCTTGTGGAGCCTCATTTACAAGACAATCGTAAATTTTACCAACTTAAATATGTTTTTTCTAATAAATAAGTTTTTAGGATTTTGTAAAATTATTATTACTGCTCACACAATATCAAAACAGATAAGAAATAAAAGCAGTAACAAATTTTTGGCATATTTGTTGTAAAATATTCGTAAGTTTACGAGAAGGAAGATTCAATAACTTTTTTTAACTTTTACATGCTTTTTCTAACATTTCTTTGCAATTTTCTTTGTAAAATAACATTTGCAACGAACATACTATCGTAAAAGACAAAAACAAAAAAAAACAGCAACCCCTTCGTATTTTTACAAGCAGATTTACAAAAAGACATGTGAGAGAGAGGTAGCAGTACCTTCCCCCTTGAAGTCACAAGCATTACTGATACTGGCCTAGCTCTCATGTCTGTACAAAAGTTGCCATTAGTGAATTTATAGCACGTAGAAGTATTGGCACCTTTGTTTCGAATCATTATTACCATAACATTGGTGTGTAATTCTGCTTCACACTGGAGCGCAATCTGTCCACCTCCACAAACCTGTTTTATTTCACACTCAAGCTCAATCCGTCCACTAAGGGTTAAAAGATAAATATCTTGGCACTAATTCAATCAACTCTATTTTAGCATTTACTATTCCCATCCAATATAAATCCTGTTTGCATTACAGTTTAGTTCAATCTTTTTTTCACTTTATGTTTTTCCTGAGATAAGTAAAAAAAAAAAAAAAAAAAAAAAAAAAAAAAAAAAAAGAGGGCAACTCTAGAGAGAGAGAGAGTGAGTCTTACCTTAAGAGTGGTTTTGTGTGTGATTTCATCCTGTTCAATGAAATCCTCTATTTCCTGTCCATTTTTAATAAGCTCTTCTTCAATAACTTCACTTATGTCTATAATAGACCCAACAGATTCAAAACTTGTGGCAGCTTTAATTCCATCATCAACTTCCTTGATTTGGACTCCCTTGTTTATTATTTCATCCATTTTGTTTTCCAGGATTACAGTTTTTCCTTTCAATTTCTTCAACCGGTTTTCATTCTTTGCTATGATTTCCCGAACTGTTATAGGTATTGTCTCCAACTCCTTGTTTATCTGTGAGATATGTGATATAAATTTCTTATTTCTTTCAATTGCATCCTGAACGTATGACTTTTGCCTCTGGAATTTGGCAAGGTTTTCTGTGGTGAACTCCTTCCTGAAATCATCTTTCCATTCTGCAAAGGGTTTGGCTGCTTTCCTTTTAGATTCTTGCTCACTAACATATTCTATGAGGTCAACTAGGGCAAGATTTGTATGGAAGTCTTTAACACTTGAAGCAAAGAATGATTTTCTACAGTATGGACATGCAAACTGCTCTGTTTCAATTAGATGATCGATACAATCACTACATACGCAATCAAAACATGGCAGCAGCCTTGGTAACCTATCTTCTGTGTTGAAATCATCCTTGCATATTCCACACTCTCTTGCAATCCTGGAAACCTGGAACAAGACAGTTTATAATTTAACCACCAGATACTACTAATCAGACTGGCTGAAAGTTTTACTACACTGCCGGCTTAACAAATGCTTTTGGTTGGGCAAAAGAATTAGGTCTTTGATGGGGATTTCTTTTATATATTTGGATACTTTCATACCTTATATATGAGTGCCTAATTCTTCATTCACCTTTACACCATGAAATCTATACTGATATACCCTGTAGAATTACAGGACATCCGAAGTGCTCAACTCTTGGAAATAAGATTAAAGTCAGGCAATATAATTGTTATACTGTTATTGTTACTTGGCTAAACTTCACAAATAAGAGTTGACAGATTAGGGAAACAGATGCAAACTTTTACCACTCAAAAAATGAACATTAGTTCACAAAACAGAAAATGAATTACAATTGAAGTAAAACTAGATATCTGTGTAGTTCTTCGCTTTATCTAAACAACATTGATACTTAAGCTTACGAAAATGTATATCTCAAATACAAGAAATTTCGTATACATTTTTTCTAGCTGGGATATTTTAATTTGAAACTACCATTTCGAATTTGGGGCCTTATAAAATGACTGACTGATCTAAGAAAGTTTGGCTTGATGGCCAGGCACTGGAACCATTTGGATACTCAATTCAGTGATATGTCCAGGAGAAGGGAAATGACTCGTTACATGACATCTTCACTATGCAACAAAAAGTAGGTAAACACAGTAAGGAGGGAGGTATTTAACAGACTTGAAAAGCCAAGTGACTTCAGTCAGGTTAACAAACAAACTAGCAAACAGCTGTTAAGGAGGCAACAAAAATACACAACACTCCTCTGCGCTAACTTAAAATGCATACAGTATAAAACTTAACTCAAAGTTTTATACTCAAAACAGTAAAGTAAAACAAACTTCTCAGAACAGTACAGTAAAACAAACTTACACAACACAGTTATCAATAAATGAAATACATCTTTCATTCCAGAACTCTTAATTCTCTAGAAATCTCAAATAAGGACTAGGAATTTTACATAGCACATAAATACTTAGATATTTTTTTATATTATAACTTACAATAACAGCATCATAAATATGTAAGTCTGTTCGGCAGACAAAATTCTCTTACAGGGTAAGGTCTCTCAACGGTGGAGTTAGGAGGTTAACCCTTTAACACCGATTGGACATATTTTACATCGACAAAAGTTGTCTGTCGGGTGCCAAGTGGACGTAAAATACGTAGACTACAAAAAGGGTTTTTAAATATTCGCGGAAAAATACTTATAGGTCTCGTTTGCAAAAAATTTTAAATCATGCGCCTTGAGGGATGCTGGGAGTTCACAGATCACGCTGTTGTTTTGTTTACAAGCGTGACCCAGCTGCGCATGAGTGAATTTCTTTCTTCTCGCACTACAAAGCATCAGCGACGCATCGTCAGGGAGCGATTTCTTGACGTGTTCGTGTTTTGCCGAACTTGTGCAAGTGTTAGCGTGTTTGTGATGCAATGGGACGTATGCAGAGATGTCCCAACGTCGTCAGGACTCTGAAAGGCACGTATTGCCTGTCGGTTGTGAGCGTGCAAGATGCGTTTTAGACTTGGATGCTGGAGAGGGACCCAGTACCCAAGGTGATCCATCTTTTGAACTCTGTGTTGTACGGCCACGTGTGGTCGAAAGTGACCATGGGGCCCAAGGGCCGTACCCTGTGCCTTTTACGACCCCTAGGAAACATCGGGATGTCCTGAGAGGCATTCGTAAACATTTGGGAGGCCTCCAACAAAAGGACTGATGAATACTTGTTGGAGCTCGATGGAGAGCAGGTGGAAAGTCCTCATTTTGGTGGCAGTTGGTCATCTAGTGACGAGGACATCACGCCCGATGTCAGTGATGACGAGTATTTTCCCCCAATGTCCGTACGAGAGCCGAGTATTTTCCCCAATGTCCATACGAGAGCCAGAGCATGAAAGTGAACTTGAGTTCAGTGGTTTCAGTGCTTATGAGGGAGAGTCTGAGGAGGCGGCGGCACCGATTGTGGCTGGTGGGGACAAGACAGAGTGATGGTGAAAGTGAGGGAGATGGGCCAGTGGGGGGGGGGGGGGGTTGCAAAGTCGTGCCCGCGCACGTACCCGTAGAAAGTCGCAATGTCGCAGCAGCCTAGGTGAAGGCTGTTCGTCCGAAAGTGTTGAGGGGTGGTTGGAGGACCCCACCCCACCTAACATGCACCCATTCACGGCAGTACCTGGACTGACCGTCCCTGTGCCTCTCACTGCACTGGGGTTCATTCAGCTCTTCCTTACGTGGGAATTGCTGGAATACCTCGTTGCAGAGACAGCGGATTACGGTCGGTACTGCCGTGTGGAACTGCAGACGAAGTTGTCGTATCGA
>NC_089782.1:16115621-16400621 GCF_040412425.1 Macrobrachium rosenbergii
TTCTTTTGAGAGGATAGCCTCAAGGTTGGAGTGGCCAAAGGAGTATTGGACCACTCTTATTCAGAGTAAATTGTTAGGTAAGGCCCAGAAAGTTTACGTTACCTTGGACGAAGATCTGTTCTCAGATTATGATTCTGTGAAGGCCATAGTTTTGAAGGCTTACGAGTTGGTACCGGAAGCTTACTGACTAGGCAATAACAACGCTTCCGTAATTTACAGAAGGAAAGAGGGCAGACTTTTGTAGAGTTCAGAATGTTCAAATAAGGAATATGTTTTGTTAAGTGGTTTTCCAGATACGGTCAGGCTTAAAGAGCAATTTGCTGGCGACTGGTTAAAAGTCTAAGGAGGTGACGGACTTTGAGAAATTAAAAGAAATGATTTTGGTTGAGTTGAGTTTGAAAAGGTCCGTGCCTAATGAGGTGAAGGTACACCTCGAAGAGTTAAAATTAGAAAACTTTGCAGGAGGTGGCTATTGATTTAAGAAGTGATGAGTACCTCCTCTCTCATAAAAATGTGATAGGGAGGTACCCAGAAATGAAAAATCTGAAAATTATTTTGGCAAGTTGGGTGAGAGTTAACAGGGGTAGTAAGGTCAGAACAGGTATAACAGGCCTAATGATAATTATGGTTCTCGTTACTCCTGTTAACAGCTATAGAGAGGCAATACCACTGGTTGAAATGAAAACTGTTAAAATTGTTAAGTATTAATTGAGGATTTTTGATATCCCAGATTCAGAACTGTTAAAATTGTTGAAGTATTAATTGAATTTTTCACCAGATTCAGAATGTCTAATTTTCAGTCCGATTGTGGGTCTAATTTTCTGAGTAAATTATTTAGGAAGATGGCTGAATTAAGAATTAAACATGTGACTTCTTCTCCATACCATCCTGAAAGTCAAGGTGTTTTGGAACGATTTCATCAAACCATGAAGTCTATGATAAAAAAATATTGTTTGGTTAATGGTTCCGAATGGGATAAGGAACTACCTTATTTATTATTTGCATTTCGGTCAGTGCCGAGTCAATCTTTAGGATTTTCACCTTTCAACCTTATTTTTGGTCATTGTGTGCGTGGTCCATTGGATGTGGTTCGTGAATCTTGGGAGGGGGACACCCCTGATATAAATTTATTAGATTATGTTAGTAATTTGGGTGATAAATTAACGAAGGCTTGGAAGTTTGCTGGTGAAAATTTATTGTGTAGCCAAAAGAAAATGAAATACTTTTTAGACAGAAAGACTAAGGAGTGTAATTTTGTAGTGGGTGATAATGTTTTGGTATTGCTTCCCATTCCAGGAAACCCTTTAAAAGCTTCATTTTCAGGACCGTGGAAAATTTTAAAGAAATTAAGTGATGTTAATTATTTAGTTGAAACTCCTGAAAGGAGGAGACCCTACCAGTTGTGTCACAAATATGTTAAAAGCTTATAAAGGTCGTGACAAAGTTATTCCCGTGGCATTAATTGGTGATACTACGAAGTGTGATGGTATTAATTCTTTTTCTTTTCCAGACGTGAGTAATTTTGATGATGATTGTTTTGATGGTGCCGAATGGCCTAATGATAATGAACATTCTTTAGAAAATTTTTCAGAAATGGTTTCACATTTGAATTTAGTAGAACAGGGATCTTTGAAAAAGTTAGTTTTTAGTTATAAGGATTTATTTTCGGATGTTCCAGGACAGACCACTGTCCTTGAACATGATGTGGATGTGGGTAATGCAACTCCGGTAAAACAATCCCCTTACAGGTTAAATCCATTTAAAAATGATGTTGTGGATAAAGAGGTTGATTATATATTACGACACGGGCTGATCGAACCCAGCAACAGTCCGTGGTCTTCACCTGTTGTTTTGGTAAAGAAACAGGATGGTCAATTCAGGCTTTGCTTTGATTACCGCAAAGTCAACGAGGTCACAAAGCCCGATAGTTATCCTTTACCCAGGATAGAGGACTGTATTGAAAGGATAGGGAATTCAAAATATATAACTAAAAATTTGATTTGTTAAAGGGGTATTGGCAAGTTCCGCTGTCCAAACGGGCAAGGGATTTGTCAGTGTTTGTAACGCAGCAAGGACTCTACCAATGTAAAGTAATGCCTTTTGGGATGAAGAATGCTGCTGCAACCTTTCAAAGGTTAATGAATACTTTGGTCCAAGGTTTAGAGGGGTGTGTTGTTTATATTGATGATATTGTGATTTATAGTGATGACTGGGACACCCATCTTAAATGTATTAAGGCCTTATTTCAGGTACTTAGGAAAGCTGGTTTGGTTATAAACCTCAAAAAGAGTGAGTTTGCCAAAGCAAAGGTTGTGTATTTGGGTCACGAAGTAGGATTTGGGAAAGTGGCTCCAAAACAGGCAAACATAGACTCTATTAGGCATATTGAAATACCGAAGTGTCGCAGGGTTGTCAGAAAATTCCTTGGTTTAGTAGGGTATTATCGTAGATTTGTTAAGAATTTTTCTGATATCGCTGAGCCCCTGACTAATTTACTACATAAGAATGTGACTTTTGTATGGACTAATGATGCCCAAAATGCCTTTGAAAAATTAAAGCAGGTCCTAATGAATTTCCCTATATTGAAAGCCCCTGATTTTGATGTTCCTTTTTCGCTTGCTACTGATGCGAGTGATGTTGGGGTTGGAGCAGTTTTGTTGCAGGAAGATGTTCATGGAGTATCTCATCCTGTTGCCTATTTCTCCAAAAAGTTATCCCCGGCACAACGGAAATACTCGACTGTAGAGAAAGAGACTTTGGGATTAATTTTAGCTGTTAACCATTTTCAGGTGTATTTATCCTCTACAGGAACTCCGATTAAAATATTAACGGATCATAATCCGTTGATTTTCTTAAACAGGTTTAGAAATAAAAATCAACGGCTGATGCGTTGGAGCCTCCTGCTCCAGGAATGGAATTTTAGCTTTTCACACATTCCAGGCAAAAGTAATGTTGTCGCTGATGCGCTGTCACGCATCAGTGACTGATCGATAGGTGGATTTGAGAAAAACCTTTTTGTTCTTCGTTAATTATTATTTGTAAAGTTGTTTTGTATATATTTATATTAACCGATTTGATTAATCCTATAAATTTGTCGAATGTACAGGTTTCCAGGTGTGTTGTAATAATGTTGTGTCAGGTGTTTGCTTTGTTTATGAAATAATTTAGGATTAAGTATTTAAGATTAAGATGTTAAATGTCGTGATTTGCAGGTTTTCCTTCGGTGTCGTCTTTGGTTAGGAGTGGTTAAGGGTACTTTTGATTTCTGTTTACTTTAGTATGTGTTGTAGGTGGAGGTTAATTTTAAGGTGTTACCATTGTCTTGTGTATGTCCAGCTTAATTTTAAGGTGTTACCATTGTCTTGTGTATGTCCTTTAATGAAGTGTGTATTTAAGCCCCAAACCCGTTTAGTGTGAGGACGCTCTCTGAAGTATAGAGGCACTAAAACAGAGTGAAGTGTAGTGAAAAGACGCTCTTTGAAACTCAATGAGTCGCAAAAACAAGTAATGTTGAGTAAGGACGATCTCTGGAGTGAAAAGAGGCATTACTGGAAAGTATTGTGAAGGGCCACAATATTGAGTGTGTAGTAAATTACTGATATGTGGACAGTGTGTTACGTTTATTTTGGCGATTGATGGTTAGTTTTTATAAATCATTAATCATATACTGTTATGTCCCTGTTCTTTGTTTATGTCAATGGTCCACATTAATTCTTTCTTTACATAGCTTAGATAAGTCACGGGCTCACAGGTCTGTAGCACACCACAGCCGTTTTTTAGGCGCTACAGGCTGGTGTATGAGTGGTGACCTAGACTAAGTTAAGGTTAATCTATTAAGGTTTTGGTCCTTATTTTTGTTTGACTGAAATTTGTGTTTTCAGAATAATTTAGCTAAGTCACGGACTCACGGGTCTGTAGCACGGCCGTTTTTTAGGCGCTACAGGCTGGTGTATGAGTGGTGACCTTGGTTGAGGTAACACTAGCCTGCATTGTGGTCGATTTATATTTTTGTTGTCGGTTATCTAGGTTTAGTCTAATAATAGGTTAGTCTTGTTAACATTGCTGCTCTGCTAACCTGTGCCCACCACTCCACTTGTGAGTTCATGGGGATATTACCATATTTCTTCGTATGTTGATACTGATGTTATTTTTGGCGTGGTCACTATAAATTGTTTACTTGTATTAGCTCTAAGTCTTAGTATTAAGGTTAAGATTTGATATCTATTGACTGTATTGAAAGTGGTACAAAATTTTTTTGCCACTATCTCTAATCTATTTTTGCCGGCAATGTGATATAGTATTTTTAATCACTTTTTGAGTTTTGTCATTAGTCTTTAATTTTTCTTATTATCCCTGTTTTATTTCATATAGATTGAACTGCTATGTTTGCTTTTGATATTAGCATTTTTATATATTTCTTTAAATTCTGAGTTAAGTTCAATACTTTGTAGAAAAATTTTCTTGTGGAAAAAAATTTTTTTTTTGTTGGGTGAGGAGGTGTCAGTATGTGTTAAATTTAACGTAAATTAATTTGTTTTGAATAAGTCACTTTGGCAGTAATTATTCTTTTGGAAAGTAATGACCCTGTTTCCTCTTCCCCGTCATTTCTGACTTGTTGTATAGTTTTAATTACAATGAGCTTGTTTTACTTTCACGTGTGGTGTTGGAGCTGTATTTGGCGCTGTCTCGCCAGGAGTCGGGAGTCGTTTCTGGACCTTTAACATTGTGAGGGCTTGAATTAGTTTTGGATTAACGCTGGATTACGATACCTGCCTTTCTTCAGCTGCTGCTGCTGTCCTCCTTTGGGAGATTGATTTATTCTTCAGTCTGCGCCCTTGGTTTAGTCATACTGCCAAGGGGACCTCTCTGCCAACTGGTAAGGTGTGATTACCTGTCGGACAGCTGTGTCCGTTGATCGTCTTGCGACGTAAAAGTGATTGTTTCTTCAGTCTGCGCCCTGGGCCCAGTTATTTTTGCCCAGGGGACCTCTCTTATGTTTGGTAAGGTCTCAAGATTATATATTATTCCCCTCGACCCGTGATTTGAAGGCTGCGTTAGCCACTTCTACCATTTAGAGCTCACTTAAGGGAAGCAGTGTTTTTTTTTTGATAAATGTTTAGTCTGTAATAAGTTAGGTTATTCTGACTTTTCGACATTCTATTACTTTCAGGGCCCTCTCTTTAAAGTGTAATTGCATAGTCTGTCTTACTTTGGTGTAAAAGTGTTTGTTATTCGATGTTTTCAGTGTGTGGTTGATTTTTGTGTTTATTTAATGTATTTTGTAAGAGGCTCAGTGGTCATTTCTTTCTAAAAGTTTGTATTAAATATTAAGGTTTTATTTTCAGTTTTTCTTTATCCTCCTTGATTCCATCTCTGTACACTCTGTTGCGGCCATTCCACCTATTGTGGACTTGGTCGTTAGTGACTTTATTTGTATTTTAAGAGACTTGTGTTTGATGGGCATGGGCCCATAACAATATATATATATATATATATATATATATATATATATATATATATATATATATATATATATATATATATATATATATATATATATATATATATATATATATATATATATTATATATATATATATATATAGACTATATATATATATATATAAATATTACTGCTGTTCGCCCTTGATGTATTTAGGTGTAGAAATATTAGACAGATGGCGTCCGTGCATAGGCTGGGCAGTTCAAAAAAACCAAAATATGCTATGGCATTAGGGACCTAAGCCTCAGAGAGGGTTTACACTCAATGACCCCTAGTAATGGTGGCCTTAACCTATCTTTCCCTCTATTCTATGCATTCGGCGATGCCTTTGTCAAGGTCGGATTGCCTGGGGCGGTATGTCAAGAGACCACCTCACCTTGCGGGGACGCGAGCAGTCAGTGAGAGAGAGACTGACAACGAACAAGGGAGTACGCAACGTGCGTGCCAGAACGGTCTTCTTTGTTCTTTACCACTTTTACTCCTATGTCTATATTAATTAGTGAATTGGGAAGACTGCCAGAATCCTGACTCCTGAGGTCCATCGTATGCGCAAACGACTCGACGTTCATGGCAAGTCCGATTCTTGTTGAAGCTTCGTCGATTGACTAGTAACTTTTTCTGTATTTCAAATTTCCTTTGTTTCCTCCTTCAGCCACCACGAAGTCTAGATTAAGCCAAATTATTATATTGTTAGCTTCAACCCCGTTATTCCAGTAAAATACCTAGGATTTAGGGTAAGCAAATCAGTTTAAGTCTCGATGCTTTTCTTGTGTCTCGGTCAATGTTTGGAGGAACCGTTGCGTTTGAATCTCATACCATCTTACAAGTAGAGATTCTCTGTCCGCGTCTGCAGCTGGTGGACGTTTATTATAAAGTCTTTCTTCCTTGAATATTCTTTGTTAAGGTTAATTACCCTTAACTGGCGACCTTTGGCTAATTAACGACAGTCTTTGAGGTTAACTCTTGGCTTCAAGTGACAGGTTACGTGTATTCTTGGTTTGAAGGGCCGTGAAAATTACGTAAATTGAACAATAAATGATCAGCCAAGACCCTACACGTAACATTGACGACTTTGCGTAGGATCTAAAGTAAATTTTAGAGAAAGAATCTGGAGAAAAGGAAATTAAATTACATTAATTCCAAAGATAAAAGTCAGATATTGAATTCCATTTCACTCTTCCAAACAAAGAACCAGGCATAATAATAAGCAGTAAAGAGAATAGTTATAATAACATGTGTAGTGAGAATTAGCGTAGGTAGGAAGGGTGTGAAAGCAGAGCGAGTCATAATTTGTAACGTTGGGAGAAAGGGCATTTTTACCGTGTTCGGACCGTTGAGTTAAGTCGTTCAGTAACGAATCCTGAGGCCGAAAAAGCGGAGCCCATTTCATGTACACAAAGTAATGTAGTAATTGTGTCGGCAATTCTCATCGTTATAGTTTTCATATAGCGGGAATCAGTTAAAACCATGTCAGTGAAATAGCAAATGAACGGAAATAGTAATTTTACAATAAAATGTACTGTTCAGCAACGTAAATTTACGCAGGTCGGCCAGCATTTCTTTTATCATTCTTTTGTTTAATGTCCGGGTGAGAAATACGATAACAAAAGACACAGTTAGTTGTTTGGTAATTTCGTTTTCCATCCTTAATGTAAAACACTATGCATTCTTGGTATAATTAGAGTAATCTGGATACCTGCATTTGTTTCGTTCGTTGTTTTGAATTTGTGCTAAAAAGAAAATACCCACCACACAGTTGTTTTGAAATTGTTTAAACTAGAGTAACCGCCATTTGATGTTTTCGCGCCGCCCAAGGTTTTGAAATTTAGGCCTAACGGGACTTGGCCGCCATTTTAAGACCTTGTTGTTGTGACTCGACTCAGCCCTTTTGGGTCTACTTTCGTTGGCGTAGCTGACCCACCTCGTAATATCTTAGCTAGACAGACTTCGACAGACAAAACCAAAAGATAATTTAGTCAGGGAAAGATAGGCCTTAGTTAGGATTAATACAATAACAAGTTCCTATACAAATACATGCTGTAAAAATCATATAAAAAGAATTTAAAATTGTACGCTCAAAGTCTTGTGACGTCGCATCGGCTCCAAGGAAAATTACGATAATAAAGCAATCCCTAAGGAAGCCAAGACGACGTATCTCATTTTATTAAGATCCATGACTCTCTCTCTCTCTCTCTCTCTCTCTCTCTCTCTCTCTCTCTCTCTCTCTCTCTCTCTCTCTCTCTCTCTCTCTTATTCAAGTAAGCATTCATAACCTTATTAAGTGTACGTGACCCTCTTCAAAGAAAGAACGGCCGACGCTAGGAAAATTAATTAAAATACAGTAAACCAAATAAAAGAAACACCTCTGTCCCACAATAGATGAGGACAAGTTAAGAGTAATCACAATACAGCGATAAACTGTCGGTCACGAGTGAGGCCTGCTATCCATACCAAAGCAAACAGTAGTTTTTCACCCTCTGAAAGAAGAAGGGGGTTAGCACTGGGTACTGGGACCAGCCACTCACGAGGATCTTTAAAAAAAAAAAAAAAAAATTCACCTTATTCCACAGTGCCAATAATTTGCTGCACTGTCCTCAAAAAATGAATACTTCTTACTTCTCTCTCTCTCTCTCTCTCTCTCTCTCTCTCTCTCTCTCTCTCTTTTACCTTCCTTTCTCTCTCATTCAATTGTTACACTCTGCAGGGGGTGTAGAGTGCCTTTCCTCCTCCCATATAGCCTAGTTGGACTCCAGTAGAGGGTCCCTAGGAACACATTGGCACCATAAGTGCCACCAAGCAAGCCTATAGAAAATAAATAAAACGAAAACAAAAGGGAACACAGAAGAGAAAGTTCTTCTGGAACCTAACCTGCACCAGTGGCTAGAGATACTGAGTGCCACCAGTGTGACCTGTACACAGCACACCCAACTACAGTGCCACCTTTTGAAAGGGTGCCACGTCACTGAAGAGACACTTCCTCGCTGCCCAAGTACGCCCAGTCGACCCGGTTAGACGCCCTTCCCCACCAGAACCATGGCAGCAGAAAATTATAAAACCTTCCTGGGGCTGGGGACGGCGGCAGGTCTCACCGGCTCAGAACTTACCACCTGGGTCAAGGAGCAAGTGGACGACTTGGCCAAGCGGGAGAAGGAAGAAAGACTTGAACGGAGGAGGTATGAAGAAGAACGGAGGGCATATGAAGCCGAGCAAAGGCAACTAGAAGAGGAAAGAGAAGAAAGAAGAAGACAGCATGAGTTAGCCTTCAAAGAGAAAGAGCGAAAATGGAGAATGCCGAAGCTATGGCTAGACAGCAAGCCTCCAGTCCTACACCTGCTGCATCAAACGCTCCAATTTCGAGCATCAATTCCCTCGTCCCCAAGTGGACTGAGGATGAGCCAGATGCATGGCTGGAGGAGATAGAGGCTCTTTTCGATAACTACAGCACCACGGAGACGGAGAGAGCCTTAATACTAGCCAAGCATATCGAGGGAAAAGCCAAGGCAGCGCTTCGCTCACTGGAGAAGAGCCAGAGAGGCAACATGGCGGAAGTTCGTAGAGTCATTAACAAGGCCTACGAAATAAGCCCAGAAAAATGGAGACAACGGTTCCGAGGTCTTGCCAAGGAAGTCAGCTGGTCTTGGACGGAATGGGCATGTCACAAAACCCAGTCTGGTACACGCTGGTTCGACTCCTTGGCCTGCACAACGTTTGAGGATCTTTTCAATCAGACCATGCTAGAAGACCTTTTCCAATGTGTGCCTGGGCCCCTTGCTGTATATCTTAACGATAAGCAGCCCACCACACTTATGGAAGCTTGTCGCATGGCCGATTCGTGGGAGACTTTTAATCAGTCGCATAGCACCTCTCAGAAGCGAATCATTCCTCCGGCCTACCTCTTGAACTCCACTCGCCCGAAGAATGGACTGCCGAGCAAGACCATGTGCAACTATTGCAAGAAGGGGGGCCACGCTGAAGCTGAGTGCCGATACCAACTCGGCACTAATAAGCAGCCTAACCCTACCAGCCAGAACTCTGCTCCCGATTCATCCGCTCAGCCCTCTCCTCCAACAGTTATTGCAGGCCACCGAGCCCATCCAAGAGGCCCGTGCAAATCCTGTGGGGGTGCTAGCCACTACAATGCTGGATCTCCGGCCTGTCCACATCATGTCCCCACCACCAAATTTGTCAACCTAATCAGCACTTCATTCTCTGCGGCCGGTCCACACCAGATCCTTTACCCCGAGAGACTGGAAACGCAGTTCATCTCGGTGGCCCCTCTTCAGAGCACTAGCCTGCCCGTGACCCTTCCGGTCACAGTAGACACTGCGGCAGACATTAGCCAGATCACTAGGGCCCAAGTGCCAGCCGGTGCCATGGTTGACGAAGAAACCCGGTGGGAAATTAAGTGGATAGAGGGCCACACCATTACCGTTCCCACGGTCCAACTCCAGGTTACGACGCCTTGGGGTACGCTACCCCACCGCCTTGGCGTGGTGGGTGGAATTCGGCCCGGAGTGGCCTTGTTGGGTCGGGATCTTCTCTGCGGAAGCCCGTTACCAACGCCACTTTGCAGCCACGTTACCTCCTCCACGGAGGCCCCAGTTGTAACTCCCAATAAAGACAAACCCCCACCTTCCGACCACCGAAGTGGTCCGCGGAAGGGGCATCACCCAAATTATTTCTGGCCCAGCCCTCTCCAATCGCGAAGGGCTGGCCCACCAAGAGGTCCTCCCTCTCCGCGAAGAGAGATTCAGGAGGAGCAGTACCGCTGCCAGACGTGCAAGCGGACAGACCACTCCACAAATTGGGAGGGCTGCCCAAGCAAGCAACGCCCAGCGGACGCCCCCGAACAAAACTCTCGGAGAGGCTACGATCTGCTGGGGCAGGAATCTCTGCCGCAGCCAAACCCTAGTCGTCCGCGAGGTATTGCACCTCTGGACCCCTTGTCAGGCCTGCCTGACCCTCAACTGCTGCCAGTGCCACTTGCGAGCACTGAGCAGTGCCAGACTCGGTCCGCCACGGACGTTGAGCTACCCGTTAAGAAGACCCCTAAGCCGGGTCTCAATCATGAGGCGAACCCTCCTCCAGGAGATTTAGGATTTCCCCATGCAGTTGATCATCGCGACTGGAGAGCCTCCAGCACCTGAAACTACTTTGCCAAATTTGACTCCAGGGGATGAACCCCTGGAAAATCGAAATGGTACCCCATCTTTGGAAGACCAGGAACTGGCCTCCTCGGACGCAGAAGTCGAGATCGCTCTCGCTCCGGTTGTCGCAGCAGCCGGAGTAGGGAGCCCTCCTGTAGCTTTTGAAGTTGCCCCTGACTTCGCGCCCGCTAGCCCTTCTGGCCTGTCCCCGGAGTCGGTGCCCTCATCACCTCCTAGGCCTGCTACTGATAGGCCTTGGAGGAACCCGAAGAAGAAGAAGAAGAAGGGGCGGAAGAGAGCCCAGTAGTTGCCGAGCTATAAGCTCATCCAGGCACTAGTACCCTCTCGGCACAGTGCCCTACCATCTTAGAGTGATCCTGGCCCCTTGCCCAGGGGAGGTAGCCAGTGTGATCTCTTCTCTTGTACATAGCCTAGACTGCCTTAAGTACGGTACATCAATTTAGTAGCCTTGTTCCTTCCACTTACCACCGAGCCGCAGTAATCACGTAAGTAGCATAACTAATTTCAATAATCTTAACTATTGTGAACCGAGCCACGATGCTCGTGACATGCATGGCCTAAGACCTCGGTGAGGCACCCATTTATCATATGAGGCAACCCTCAAGAATGAACTAGTAATTATTAATTGTATTAAACATAAACCACGTTGTAATTTAGTTAGAACATTAACTCTTATGTTGGTGCTACGGTCGGGTTAGGATAGGTTAGGCTAGGGAATACCATAGAATGTACCACTAGGCTAGGTCTAAAACACATCAAGAGTGTAGGAGGTAGCCTATAATAACCGTGAGCACCTTCTAGTACTATTAGAATTAGGTAAGGTCATAATTATAGCTCATGTCCTATCTAGGGTTACGTAGTTCTGTAGCTAGGTAGGCTAACCAGGACTAATCTGCTCAGGGGAAGGAAAGTAACCTACGAGAGGCGAACAGCTTGCTTAGTATAGACCTTCACGCCCGAAAAGGGAGTGAAGGCCCTCTTAAGGGGGGGAGCTTTTATAATTACTGCTGTTCGCCCTCGATGTATTTAGGTGTAGGAATATTAGACAGATGGCGGCCGTGCATAGGCTGGGCAGTTCAAAAAAACCAAAATATGCTATGGCATTAGGGACCTAAGCCTCAGAGAGGGTTTACACTCAATGACCCCTAATAATGGTGGCCTTAACCTATCTTTCCCTCTATTCTATGCATTCGGCGATGCCTTTGTCAAGGTCGGATTGCCTGGGGCGGTATGTCAAGAGACCGCCTCACCTTGCGGGGACGCGAGCAAAGTCAGTGAGAGAGAGACTGACAACGAACAAGGGAGTACGCAACGTGCGTGCCAGAACGGTCTTCTTTGTTCTTTACCACTTTTACTCCCATGTCTATATTAATTAGTGAATTGGGAAGACTGCCAGAATCCTGACTCCTGAGGATTCCATTGATATCAAAGCGACTCGGCGTTCATGGTAAGTCCGATTCTTGTTGAAGCTTCGTCGATTGACTAGTAACTTTTTCCCTATTTCAAATTTCCTTTGTTTCCTCCTTCAGCCACCACTTACGGTATGTGTGTTCACGAAGTCTAGATTAAGCTAAATTATTATATTGTTAGCTTCAACCCCGTTATTCCAGTAAAATACCTAGGATTTAGGGTAAGCAAATCAGTTTAAGTCTCGATGCTTTTCTTGTGTCTCGGTCAATGTTTGGAGGAACCGTTGTGTTTGAATCTCATACCATCTTATGAGTAGAGATTCTCTGTCCGCGTCTGCAGTTGGTAGACGTTTATTATAGAGTCTTTCTTCCTTGAATATTCTTTGTTAAGGTTAATTACCCTTAAATGGCGACCTTTGGCTAATTAATGTGTCTGTCTTTGAGGTTAACTCTTGGCTTCAAGTGACAGGTTACGTGTATTCTTGGTTTGCAGGGCCGTGAAAATTACGTAAATTGAACAATAAATGATCAGCCAAGACCCTACACGTAACAATATATATATATATATATGTATATATATTAAATATATATTTCTGAGTCCAGTCCCGTGTCAGCCGGTGAAATTCCATTACAGCACGAATTTCTAGGTATAATAATGCTAGATATACCAGAGAAAAAGAGCTTTCAGGAAAGCTGGGGTTACTACCCCCAGTCGAGCGTCTTCTAGGAAGACGTCGGTATAAAGAAGGGTGAGTGAAATACCACTACCACGGAAATATACTCGAAAGATCTCTCCTTATCAAAACCCCCGGAACAGAGCGGTGAGCCGTTACAGCCCCTACACTCAACACCCGCCAGGACGGCGACACCAGCGCCACCTACTTCATTCCATTTTCTAGCACGTGACAATCCGTTTCTTTTGTGTGCTCGTCCTCTTATTTGGATTATTTTCTACATCTACGATGGCATCGAGCACCTTTTCCATCTCTAAGTTAAGTACCATCTTCTTGTGGGGTTTTTGTTCTGTTTTTTTTTGGCTGTTGTGGTCTCGTATTTTCATAAATCTTGAGATCTTATTATGACGCCACAGCATCCCCCGCCAGCCATGTCGATTTATTGAGGCGACTCCTTCTGTTCTTTCGGTTGGAGTTGTCTCCTCGTCGTTATAGATAGATTCTAACCCCTTGGTTCCCTTCCTGGTGGTTCCTTGCGGTGGCTCCCCTCCTTTTTGTTTACGAAATTACATTTCATTGGCCTATCGGCCTTTATTAGGGTGATGCCCCGTCCAAGTACCCCCCCCCCAGGTTGGGTTCCTTTTTATTTTGGTCTCAAGTAGGCTAATTATTTTATGCTTGGAGATGGTGCTCTCTTTTTATTTTTAGTTTATTTATTTATTTTTATAGTTTTGTTGTTTACCTCTGGTGGTAGCGGCAGCCTCAGATCTAACCGCTTCCCCGAGGTAGGCTACGCTCCCTGTTGAGCACATTTTGGTTTTAATTCCTTATGTGTGATGGTATTTTGTGGTGTAGGCTTGTTTGCTTCCATCCCCTTGCCCTGGGTGTGGAGATCAGGTTGAGGGAGTTTTGGTTGTTGTTTCCTCCAGGGTCGTTTTTCGGTGGGCAGAGTGAGCCCCTTAGTTCTCTTCCTCCATTTGGGGGAATCGAGTTCTTTGGGCGTGTTCCTCTAGGCTAGTCGCCTCCTTGCCCCCCCTTCTCGATCCCGGTTGGCTCTCGGCACAAAATTTCTCTCCCTGTTGCTTCCTCCTCCCTTCTGCACTCCTTCCTTTTTCCTAGCCTATACTAGGTTAGGTCCATATTAGGCTTCGCCTAGGAAGGAGTCGGGCTTCGGGTTGCGTAGCTCCCAGTAGTAGGCTACCCTTCCAAGTTTCATTTTCTTGGAGGAAAGATGCAGTTGAGCGGGTGATATGTTTCTCCCTGTCTCCTGTTCCCTTCGGGTAGCCTACTCTCTCCCCTGCTCCACCCCCCCCCCCCCCCCCAGCCTTGCTCTACTCGTGCGGGTGACGCTAGATGGCGTTTTCTCCGAGTTCAGGGGCTCCTCCTATTGGTAGAGGATTCGCTCCCTCCCATATTGTCCCTAGCATCGCTGTGTTGGGGTTGGTGGTTTGTTGGTGGTTTGTTTGCTCGAACGTGTTCGAGTCACTATCCCATACCTCTCGTCTCCCCCGTCGGGTTACGTAGATAGGGTAAAATGTAATTGCTCCGTCTTATGTTATGAACATTGAGCACTTTACCCGTCTTGTTTCTCCGGCGGGGAAGTTAGGGCGGAAGGTTTTACATCATGTAAGGGGAGCGGACCCCTCCGGTCTCCGGAGTATTTACCGTCACTTGTTATTATTATTATTATTATTATTATTATTTTTCATTAATTTTAGATAAATCTGTTTATCTACAGGAGTTCGCTCCTTTATTTATTTTATATACGTGAGTCCGGTCCTACACCCGGGGGCTCCGCCGTTATTTTTTATGGCAGCCCTTATGGTTAGTTCCTGGTTTCTCGTTCCTTCATTCCCCGGAGTCCTCCGGGGTCTGAAAGCCCTTACCTTCTGCTCTGTGCATTTAAAGCTTATTGGCCCAGTTATGATAAGGGAGTTCTTCTCCGCCGGAGTATTCCGGTTATAGTTGAGTTTCCCGGCCTTGCCGGCTTTAGATTGCTTAGAGTGTGAAGTTCATGTACTTTTATACTTACAGACTGTTCGCTGTGAGGAGCCAGGGTGTACCGCCTCCCTTCAACAACCCTACGGGCACGTAGTATGCGGACCACGCTGGTTGTGCGGTCCGACTTGACGACCTGGTTGTTTGGCACCCCGATGGTTGTGAGGTTTGCTTTGCTCTCTGCTCAACCATCCAGGATGAGTCGGTAAGTGACAGTCTTTTTCCCCCGTTTTATGCTCCTCATATTGTATATTGTTTAAAGGTTTCCGGTCTGGCTTTTTCGTTCTTAACTAATTGCTGGTTTCCTTACAGGCGGACGAAGCTTCCAAGAAGTCTGCCTTGGAATCCCTCCGGGCCTGGGTGGCTGGGTTCGGCAGGAATGTTCCGTCGGGGAAGCCCTACGTCCTCGACGCCAGGTTGAGGACTTGCTTTACCCGGCGCACGGGTGGCGGCCGCAGTGCCTGAAGATCTTGCCACCCCAATCATCCAGCAAATCCGGGATGCGACCCAGCCACCCCAAGTGGATATCCTCTATGCCGAAGTCTCGGAGGATGTAGCCGCCTTGGATCTCAACCTGGAACCAATGAGTACAGAGCCGGACCAGGTGGTAAGTGGTGAGGTAAGTGAGGTTGTTGGGGCGGGCCCCCCTCTGTTTGACTCCCCTGCTTCATCCGTATCTTCCTTTGCAGGTTTTGTGAAGTCTTCCTCCTTGGGTGATAGAGCTCCGTCTGCTATCCCCAAGTTGAAGTTGAAGACTTCATGGAAGGCGAAGGGCTACAAGTCCTCGACTTCCAAGAAGGCATCGCCCTTCCCCCCGTCGAAGGCTAAGGTTTCAGGACCTGTAGCCTCCGGGAGCAAGTCTGGTTCCTCCAGCAAAGGCGCGAGTAAGAGGGCTGCAAAACCAAGCCCTCCTCGCCAGCCTGCTTTTGATGCAGAGGCCCTTGCCACTGAACTTTATAAAAAGTTTACGGAGGACCTAGACTCCAGATTTGAAAAGATAGCTGAGAAGTTGGCCAGTCATGATAACATACTGGCAGGTATGGCTCGCCCACCCCCAGCCGAACCACAGTATGTTATCCCCGACACTGCGGACCTCCCGCCGTTCGATGTCGGTAACCCTTGGCGCTTCGCACTCCGGGCCATCCAACATGATGGCAAACTTACAGTTGAGGGTCTTGGCACGAGACGGTTGGAGGAATTGGAGTTCTTCCCCCCCGATCTCTTGCCCCCTTACCCAGGCTTCGTGAGGCTCACAGAAGAAGCTTGGATCCGGTCAGACAAGGTTCCTAGGGAGACTGTCATCGTCCCTAGGGACCAAGCTCAGTCGGCTCTCCTGCGCACTCTGACGGAGTGGCAGGCAGAAAACACGAAGTTGACCCCTTTCAAGGGCAACTTTACGATGTTCGCCCTGGGAGAAGACCTTCCCACCCCTTGCTTGGACAAAGTTGCTCTGGCTACGGCCCGAGCATGCTTCGATGGTAATCCGTTACCACAGTTAAGGAAACAGACCTTACTTCCTGGTATTCCCAGGAAGTAATGAGTTCTGGGTGGACGCCCCATCCACTTTCACTGTCGGGAAGCTGGACCCCTCTGCGCTTCCTCACAGTTTAGTGAGCAGCTCCCTAAGCTGCCGGAATCTTTTGCTAAAGGCGGAGTTTGAGGCCCGGACTAAGTTAGCCCGGTCCCTGAGCTCCGGCTGCCTTACAGAAGCTACTGCCGTCTCCTGCTCGGACGAGCCCTTTTTTCCAAGTTCTGGCTAAGTCCTTCCTAGCGGCTTCCAGTCGGACATGCGAGTTCATCACGGCCAGACTGGAATGCAGGAAGTTCATCTTCGCAGATGCTACTATCCGCCACGAGCCTAACAAGCTCGTTAAAAGCTCGATCTGGGGACCTAACCTCTTCCCTGAAGACGAGGTCACAAGCGTTATGGCCGAGGCTACACGGGCCAATCAGAGTCTGCGCTCTCGCTGGGGCATTTCCGCCTATAAGCGCAAGACCCCAGAATCGGCCGGCCCCCAGACGAGAGGAGGCAAACGCTTCAGGAGGCATAAGAGGCCCCATCAGGCGGTAGTCCAAGCCGTCCCGGTCTCGGCAGTAGCCCAGCCATCTACCTCCAAGGCTCACCCCCAACAATACATGCTGGTCCAACCAGCTGCACCCTCTTATGTGGCTTCACCAGCATACAACCCCACATATGAGGGCCGTGGGTTCTTTCACGGCCTCAATAGGGTTGCAAGAGGAGGAAGAGGCAAAGCCCCCCATAGAGGAAGGCCCAACACCACCCCAAGGGGAAGGCCTGGACGTGGTAGGGGGAATAAACCCGCTCCCTCCCACTGAGAGAACACAGGTAGGCGGTCGCCTGTATTGGTTCAGGGACCAATGGACCTTCAGCCCTTGGGCACACAGCATTGTGTCCAAAGGACTAGGGTGGAGCTGGATCAAGAACCCTCCTTCTCTAACCAGATTTTACCAGCCACCCACATCAATCCTACAGGATTACGTAACAGAATTGCTCAACAAAAGAGCAATAAAGAAAGTAAGGCACCTAAAGTTTCAAGGCAGGTTATTCACTGTTCCCAAAAAGACTCCGATCAGCAAAGAGTGATCCTGGATCTGTCGCGTCTAAATCTCTACATAAAATGCGACAAATTTCGCATGCTTACGGTAGCTCAGGTACGGACTCTACTTCGCGTGGGGCCGTCACCACCTCTATCGATCTTTCAGACGCTTATTATCACGTCCCGATTGCGCGGAACTTCTCTCAGTTCCTCGGTTTCAGACTCGGGAATCAAGCCTACTCCTTCAGGGTCATGCCCTTCGGTCTGAACATTGCGCCCAGGGTATTCACCAAGCTGGCGGACACGGTAGTACAACAGCTCCGGTCTCGAGGATATCCCTAGCAGCGTACCTAGACGATTGGATAATTTGGGCACCAACTGTTCCGGAGTGTCAGAAGGCTACGTCCATAGTCATCAATTTCCTGGAGTCGCTGGGTTTTCAGCTGAACAGAGAAGTCCCGCCTGACTCCGGAGTCCCGGTTTCAGTGGCTGGGTCTCCAGTGGGATCTGTCCTCTCACACGTTATCTCTCCCGCCTCCCAAGAGGAAAGAGATAGCATCTCTCACCAGGAGATTTCTCAAAAATCCATCGGCATCCCGCCGATCCCAAGAAAGAGTCCTTGGGTCTCTTCAATTTGCCTCAGTGACAGACCTGCTCTTAAAAGCGAAATTAAAAGACATAAACAGAGTGTGGCGGAGTCGAGCAAATGTCAAGCTCAGAGACAAGGTCTCCTCTATCCCTCGAATCTTAAAGACAAGACTGCGGCCTTGGACCACAGTCAGAGGCCTGTCCAAAACAGTTCCGCTTCAATTTCCCCCTCCGGCACTAGTTGTCCACACAGACGCTTCCCTAAGCGGCTGGGGGATATTCACCAAAACAAAAGTACAAGGAACGTGGTCCACAATGTTTCAGCAGTTCCATATAAATACCCTGGAAGCTATGGCGGTCTTTCTAACTCTGAAGAAAATCTGCCCCCCCAACCGGATTCATATCAGGCTGGTGTTGGACAGCGCAGTGGTAGTTCATTGCATCAACAGGGGCGGCTCCAAATCAGGTCGAGTAAACCAAGTAATGGTTGCTATCTTCTCCCTGGCGAACAAGCACGGCTGGCACCTGTCAGCCACCCACCTAGCGGGTGTACGGAACGTGGTGGCGGATTCCCTGTCCAGGACTACCCGTTGGAGACGGAGTGGTCCCTGGATGTGGAATCTTTCAAATGGATTTGCCGCCAGGTTCCGGGCCTCCAAGTGGATCTGTTCTCAACGGAGAGCAACTTCAAGCTCCCCTGTTACGTGGCCCCCAACCTGGACCCTCAGGCGTTCGCCACAGACGCAATGACAGTAGATTGGAACAATTGGGAGAAGATTTATCTGTTCCCTCCAATAAATTTACTGCTGAAAGTATTACACAAACTCAGGACATTCAAAGGTCAACCAGCCCTAGTAGCCCCCTACTGGCCGAAGAGCAATTGGTTCCCTCTCCTTCAGGAACTGGGATTACGGAGTCTTCGGATTCCCAAGCCCATTCTGACCCAGACAGTACAAACCAAGACTGTGTCAGCTTCCTCAAGAATTCAGAATGCCCTAGTTTTATGGACTTTATAAAATTGCAGCCCAAAAAGGAGCAAACATTGACCCTGTCAACACTCTGTTCTTACAATCAGATAAAAAGATTCTACTCTTAGACAGTATGACTCAGCAGTCAAAAAAATTAGCCTCCTTCCTGAAAGCATCTGAAGCCAAAATCATGACGACTAATTTAGGAGTTTCCTTCTTTAGATCACTGTTTGAAAAAGGCCTTGCTCCGGCCACTATTACCACAGTCAAGTCGGCATTGAAGAAAGTATTTCTTTACGGCTTTAAAATCGACCTTACAGATTCCTATTTTTCATCCATCCCCAGAGCATGCGCTCGTCTGAGACCAGTATCACGTCCACATTCTGTTACGTGGTTTCTCAATGACGTCCTTAAGTTAGCATCAGAGTTGGATAACTTTCATTGCTCTTATCAGGATCTGTTAAGGAAGACATTATTTTTGATTAGCTTGGCTTCAGGTGCTAGAATCTCAGAGCTGTCGGCTCTCACTAGAGGTGATAATTTTGTAAACTTCCTCCCGTCTGGAGAGGTCCTCCTTTCCCCTGACCCTAGATTTTTAGCTAAGAACGAAGACCCACAGGACAGGTGGTCTCCTTGGAAGGTGGTGCCCCTTCCTCAAGACCAGTCTTTATGTCCAGTTTATACACTTAAATCTTACCTTTTAAGAACTCCACAGAGTAAGTCGGGTCCTCTTTTTATCAGGGAGAAAGGTGGTACTCTTTCACTGAACGCTATAAGACAACAAATTCTGTATTTCATTAAACAGGCCAACCCAGATTCAGTTCCTAAAGTTCATGATATTCGAGCAGTTGCTACTTCTATTAATTACTTTCATAATATGGACTTCTCAGAGTTATCTAAATATATGGGTTGGAAATCACCTCTAGTGTTTAAACGCCACTATTTAAAATCGCTCGAAGCCCTGAAATATTCTACAATAGCAGTGGGAAGTGTCATCTCCCCACCTTAACTAATTATTTCCTTATCCTTTCCTTTTCCCCCCCGCCCGCCTGCCTCATTTACTTCTCTGCTTATTCTCCTGGTTGATAATGCCTCACTGCCTGGCCCCTCATATTGATGTATCTTGTACCTACTGATGGAAAAGTGTAATCTGACATGCCATGATTGTTTTTTCTTATGGGGTACTGGACGGTTTTTATTTGGCTCCACGTACCCCAGATATATGTATATATTAATTTTCATTGATCTTGTCTCTTACGTGTTTAGCCTAAGTTTACGTGTATAGTATTAAGGTTGTGTTTGCTTATCTTGTGCACATTTCATGTTTCACCTAGCTTTAAGTAATTTTAAGATTTTGGGGTTTTTTCCCTGTCGTTCCGGGGACCTCCCCTTATTTCATAGTATTAAGTTTTTTGATGTGCCTTAGATTTAGTATACCTTAGTTTTAGTATTCTTGCTACATGGAAGAGATTACTTGATTAAAATTATTTTCGTTAAATTTTTACTTTTTCTTCAGATTACCCTTTTTTTCCTTGTAGTTGCAGCCTTGGCATGATTCTCTATCACTATTTCACCGGCTGACACGGGACTGGACTCAGAAAAGGGATTTTGACAAAGGAAAAATCTATTTCTGAGGAAGGTCCCGTGTCACCCGGTGACCCTCCCTGGCTCACCTAGTACTCCCCTACTTGCACATGCCAAGTCTGGGGTTAGTGCTAGCATGGAATGAAGTAGGTGGCGCTGGTGTCGCCGTCCTGGCGGGTGTTGAGTGTAGGGGCTGTAACGGCTCACCGCTCTGTTGTTCCGGGGTTTTGATAAGGAGAGATCTTTCGAGTATATTTCCGTGGTAGTGGTATTTCACTCACCCTTCTTTATACCGACGTCTTCCTAGAAGACGCTCGACTGGGGTAGTAACCCCAGCTTTCCTGAAAGCTCTTTTTCTCTGGTATATCTAGCATTATTATACCTAGAAATTCGTGCTGTAATGGAATTTCACCGGGTGACACGGGACCTTCCTCAGAAATAGATTTTTCCTTTGTCAAAATCCCTTTATCATATATATATATATATATATATATGCAAATATATATATATATATATATATATATATATATATATTTATTTATATATATATTTATTTATATATATTATATATATATACTTATTTATAAATATATTTTATATATATATTTACTTATATTTTTATATTTTTGGTAAGCAAAAAATCTTACATTCTAGTGATATTCAGTCATTTACCTTCATTTTACAACAAACGGGAAATCTCTAGCACAATGTTTTGATTTATGGTGAATTTTTTTGAAAAAACTTTTCCTTACGTGCAGACTAACTCTGCTGAAAATCTCAGAAATTCTTTAGTCACTTTGTCATAATTTTTGCACCGTTTTCTATTAGCCATTACATAGTTTTATATATGAAAACGTACGCAATTTCAAGTAGAATACAACAAAAAACAACTCATGGTTGTAGCATGTTTTAAAATATTTTCAAATAAATCACGATAAGTGCCAAAAATTTCAACCTTCGGTCAAATTTGACTCGACTGAAATGGTCGACAAATGCAATTGTAAGCTAAAACTTTTACATTCTAGTACTGTAATATTCTATCATTTACCTTCAATTTTGCAACAAACGGGAAGTCTCGAGCACAATATTTTGATTTATAGTGAATTTTTGAAAAACACTTTTTCCTTAACTACACCCGTGCTAACTGCTGAAAATCTCAGAAATTCTTTAGTCAATTTATCGTAATTTTTGCACCGTTTTCTATTAGCCATTACATAAAGTTTTATATATAAAAATATGTGCAATTTCATGTAGAATACAACAAAAAATAACTCATGGTTGTAGCTTTTATCAGTTTTGAAATATTTGTATATAAATCATGATAAGTGCCAAAATTTCAACCTTCGGTCACCTTTGACTCAACCGAAATGGTAGAAAAATGCAACTGTAAGCTAAAACTCTTACATTCTAGTAATATTCAATCATTTACCTTCATTTTGCAACAAATTGGAAGTCTAACACAATATTTCGATTTATGGAGAGAAAAAAAAAAAAAAAACTTTTTCCTTACCTCCGCGCGTGCCAACTCTGCTGAAAATCTCAGAATTTCTTTAGTCACTTTGTCGTACTTTTTGCACCGTATTCTATTAGCCGTTACATAAAGTTTTATACATGAAAATGTGCGCAATTTCATGTAGAATAGAACAAAAAATAACTTATGGTTGTAGCTTTTATCAATTTTGAAATATTTTCATATAAATCACAATAAGTTGCAAAATTTTCAACCTTCGGTCAACTTTGACTAGACCGAAAAGGTCGAAAAATGCAATTGTAAGCTAAACCTCTTACATTCTAGTAATATTCAATCATTTACCTTCTTATTGCAACAAACGGGAAGTCTCTAGCACAATATTTCGATTTATGGTGAATTTTTGAACAACTTTTTCCTTATGTCCGCGTGCGCTAACTCTGCTGAAAATCTCAGAATTTCTGTAGTCACTTTGTCGTAATTTTTGCACCGTTTTCTATTAGGCGCTACATAAAGTTTTATACATGAAAATGTGCGCAATTTCATGTAGAATACAACAATAAATAATTCATGGTTGTAGCTTTTATCAGTTTTGAAATATATTCATATAAATCACGATAAGTGCCAAAATTTCAACCTTCTGGTCAACCTTTGACTCGACCGAAATGGTCGAAAAAAATGCAACAAGCTAAAACTCCTACATTCTAGTAATATTCAATCATTTACCTTCATTTTGCACCAAACGAGAAGTCTCTAGCACAATATTTCGATTTATGGTGAATTTTTGAAAAAAACTTTTACGTCCACGTATTACGAATTCATGCATCATTTTGTGATAATATTTTCTCTGTGTTGCTTTGATCGTTTTACAATTTGTTATATACCAAAATCATCGCAATTTAGTGCACAAGACAACAAAAATAAAATCACTCATTAGCTTTAACCGTTTAGCTCACAGCGCGATTTGTATACAATTATATATGACATTTTTTTTCGCACTGTCATATATTCCAGTACATTTATATATGAAAATTATATTTTTTTTTCATTTCTGATGGTTGCATACTAAACTTCAGGCAAAAAAAAAAAAAAAAGGAGCCAAAAATGAACTCAATCTTAAAAACTAAGCGTGCTGTTATTAAAAAAAAAAAAAAAAAAAAAAAAATTTCTTTCCATTTCGGCGCTAACTCTCAAACCCCGCCGGCATATGGCAGACACTTTTGTAAATAGAGGCTCGGTGTTTAAGGGTTAAGTTACATCAGCATCCAAAGGCAAAGGCAATGGCTCACTTCCTCCCTCAGATCAGAACTCAACCTACTCAACTCCATAATTACAGGTTCTTTTAGTAGCAAGTGTTTATCTAAACAATAACCTTTAGAAAATTTTTCACATATTTCCTCCGAGTTTAAGAGCCATTTTTTATGGAACCATCAGAACTCTGAAATTCAGGGACAGCACAAGTTAGTCGGTGTGTTGACACCATTCATTTTCCCCAATCCTTACTGTGTATGATACTGGAACAGTTTGTCCAACAATAACCCATTTTCCCACTTAGGTGATCCCCAAGCAAATCTTAATGCCTGAACTCGCTGACCACATTTTAAGAGTTCTTGGTTTACAGTTGGTAATCTGAAATCAGTGTGATATTTACTTTTCATTTCAGCTTCTTTATTAGGTTTAAGGAAATCTAATCTCATTTTGAAGCGAGATTTTAAAAAAAGCTCAGCTGGAGTAAGTCCCGTTGTTGCATGTGGTGTGATGCAATATTGTATTAAAATTGACACATTTTTTAATCAATTTGTATTTTTCATAGCTAACAAACCTGCATTCTTAACTTATGAATATGAATAATTCTTCTTGTGCCAACTGAAAACCAGTATAAAAAACAAAAAAGGAATTGGTGGCAACGAGGTTGGCTGATAGGCCTAGGTGACTAGTGTCAAGTTAGCCCTTCATGTTAAGAAAGCAGGTTTGTTAGCTAAGAAAAATACAAATTGGTTAAAGTGGAACAGACCTGGGCCTTAACTTATGGATAGACTCACTTTTGGAGGGAGGAAAGAAAGTCTGGAACCGATTGGAGGTTCAGCACACCTGGTAACTCTTCCTGGCTTATAGAAGCCTATTAGAAGCCTTTGGAAGAGAACCAAAGTCTCTGACATAAAAATTAAGTGATTATTTAACAGTCAGACTTCTGGGATTCCACACAATGTGATAAGACAATGTAGGAGGAAGTTAAAGAACTATATCTGTAGATAACAACCTTTTGTAGCCACCAATAGTTTGCTATCAATCCTGTCTCCTCTTGCAAGAGAGAGGGACTTGCTTTTGCCAAAGTTTTATATTTGTGTAGGAATAAACAAACCTTAAACAAAAATGCTGCAGTCTCACCTGTATCAGTCCCGATCCAGCACACGATGGAATGATTCTCCACCCACCGGGTAGAGAAGAAAAGAAAGAAAATTGAAGAAGACCAGCCATCCCATTCATTCTCACTTTCATACCGTCATCTTAGGTAAGATACAAACTGTCCCGCCACAAGTACTGGACGAGTTAAACGTGTTGAGCAGCCAGCACCAGACCCAAATAAAGTGTCCGAGGACCTGTGGGCACCATCCCGCAGATAGAAGGAAGTGAAGGTCGTCTGATGAAGCCATGTGCCAGCCTTCAAAATCCTTTGAACAGAGTTCTTTCTAAAGCCAAAGAAGGCCCTAGCTCTCACACATGTGCTCTTGCATGCATAGTGTTAGGATAGGAGCATGAAATCGAACCATAGGCTCGTCTGATAGTCTTACGTAGCGAAAAGGAGATCGTATTCTTTGACACTTCTTTCTTGTTCCAGCCACTGTTAAGGAAAAGTCTTCGCCACCCCGGTTGGAGATGGCGAGTCCTTTTCAGATAGCAGCGCAGTCCTCTGACAGGGCAAAGGAGCAATTTGTCCGGATAGTTATCAACATAGTCATTAAGAGACGGAATTGAGAAGGAATCAAATCTGTAATTATGAAAAGAAGGGTTTTGGGTCTTAGCCACGAATTCTGGGACAAATTCGAAGGCTACAAACAACCAACACGCTAGTATGCTTAACATCATAGGATAGGTCATGGAGTTCACCAACTTGCTTTGAGGCCAGGGCCAGCAGGAAACCCGTCTGGAGTGTCAGGTTCCTATCTGACGCACGACGTACGGGCTCAAACAGGGCATAGGTTAGGCTGCCCCGTACCAAAGTCAGGTCCCAACTGGATGGTCTAAGCTCTTTTGGAGGACAAGACTGCTCAAAGCTCTTGAGAAGCATTGAGATCTCCCACAAAGAAGAAAGATTGACATCCTTCATATGTAAAACTGCAATCAAGGGAGCTCTGTAGCCCTTGATGGAAGGCACAAAGTTTCTCTCTGTGGAGAAAAACAAGTAAGTCTGCTACCTGCTTAACAGAAGCTCTGATTGGAGAGAGCCCCTTTGATGACACCAACCACAGTAAATGGCCTACTTGCCTTGATACATGGCTGAGAATGATCTTGAAGATGGCCATGTATTTCCGATGCTGCTCTGCGAGAAAAGCCTCTTGCTCAGAGGAGATACTGGATAGCCTCCAGCTGTGAAGAGATAGGGACTCTAGAGTGGGGTTGACAAAGATGGTTGTGCCACGTAGGAATCTCTCTCGCAGCTTCTGACAGCAGGGCTAGGAGACTGGGGAACCATTCCGTGTGGGGCCACATGGGAGCAACTAGGGTCATTCTAAGGTTCTGAGAGGCCATTACTCTGTTCAGAACTTGATGGATTAAGCAAAATGGAGGGAAGGCATAGGCCTCCAGATTGTCCCCAGGGTGTTGCAGGGCATTCTCTGCCACTGCAAATGGATCTGGAACCACGGAATAGAAGACCTCTATTTTTCTGTTGAACCTCGTTGCCAACAGGTCTATTGAGGGTCTTTCCAACAGATGAAAGAGCTTGTTTGCAATATCCTGGAGCAGAGACCACTCTGTACCTATGACCTGGATCCAACAATGCAGATTGTCCGCCACTCAGATATACCTACCAGGGATATCTACTGAACAATCTATTGACCATTGATGAAGGAATACCATCAGGGAGTGTAGTTGGCATGACACCAGGTGGCCCCCCCCCCTTGTTTACATAGGCCACCACCGTGGCGTTGTCTGACATGAGCACCATGGAGTGGCCCATCACCCTCTCCTGAAATTGCTGAAGAGCTAAGAAGGCAGCCTTGAGCTCCAAATCGATGTGAAACTGCCTCTCTTGTGGAGTCCATACTCTGATATTACAAGACCTTCCAAATGTGCTCCCCAACCCTTGCATGAGGTGTCTGAGAACAGGAGGATCTCTGGAGGAGGAGAGTGACGAGAAACCCCTATGGCCAAGTTCCTGTCGTCCAACCGCCATGACAGGTCCTCTCTTACTTCCTGCGACAGCGGTACTACAAAATAAGGAGGATCCCTTGCAGGGGCCCAAAACTCTTTCAGCCTCCACTGCAGAGACCAAAGATGTAGACAACCATAAGGGACCAATTTCTCTAGGGAGGTTAACAGACCCATTATCGCTTGCCACTGACGAGTGGGCTGGGACTGCTCCGAGAGGAAGGACAGAGCCACAGCTTTGAACTTTTCCATTCTCCGGTCTGACGGGAAAACCCTCAACGACACTGTGCCTATGACCATGCCCAGGTAAAGAACCTTCTGACTGGGAACAAGATGCGACTTCTCCAAATTGACCAACAATGCCCAAGTTGCGACAAAACTGAAAATGGTCCCCGTCTTGATTAAGTGAGTAGACAAGCCAGTCGACGTTGAAACCAGGGTGAATATTCTTGTGAAAACTTGAGGGGCTGTTGAGAGGCCAAAGCACAAGACTTTTAACTGGAAAACTGACTCCCCTAACCTGAAGCAAAGAAACTTCCTGTAGGAAGGATGAATCAGAATCTGAAGTATACATCCTTCAGGTCTATTGAAAGTCGTTCTCCCTGGTGGCTCCTAACACCGTTTGAGGAGTCTCCATCCTGAATCTGGTCTTCCTGATGTGGAGGTTTAGGGCTGGCAGGTCTATCACTGGCCGTCAATTGCCTGTCGGCTTGGGAACGAGAAAGACCATGCAGTACTGTAAAACCTGGAGAAGGATGCTTTACCATTGCCACTGGCCCTTTCTCCATTAACTTCACCACTTCACCTTGGAGAGCTTAATGTTTCAACGAGCCGAGTATGTCAGGTGAAGAGAAGGCTGAATGGAAAGAGGGGGAGGAAAGTTGAAAGGTAGTAAGTACCCCACCCAAAGGACATCTACTGCCCATTCTTATGGCCCAAAGGTGCGCCACGTAGCCCAATGGCTCGCCAGGCAACCCCCCCCCCCAGTGACGACTTGTGGGGAGGGGCGCCTACTCTATCGCTGAGAACCTCTTGCCTTACCTCTAGACCCTCTTGCCAGCTTAGAGGAATGGGAATGAAAGGGACGTTGCTGGGAACTCATGCTGGCTGCTGCAGCAGCTGCCTGCCCAGGCCTGCTGGACGAAGAGGTAACTGTAGCCTTCTTGTGGGGAGCCAAGGATCTGGGCTCTGAGGTACCAGGACGAGGAGGATTAGATGACTTAGAGATGGCTTGATGAACCAGTCAATCATTATTATCAGTCGCCACCTATCTGTGGCTAAGTCCAACTGATATTTAGGGAAAAGAGACGAAGTGTTGATGTCACGGTTTTTCAGGGATATCACAGACTCAGAACTAATGAATTTAGTGACCTTGGCAAGTGCAGCGTCCCTTCTTTTGAGCAAAATATTCACCCAAATAATTGCAGTTAAATAAGCCAAATACGAAATGGCTTTACTGCCAAACTGCAGAAGCCTGAGGTAAGAACAATTATCTTTGGAAGCACCTAGAGCAGAGGACAAAATCTTGGCCATCCTGCCATCGACCATAAGTCGACCAAGAAACTGCTTGGAAGACAGACGTAGCTTCCTGAGAGGTGAAGGAGGGACCTTCTGCCTGAATCTGGTCTAAGGAAACTCCAGGAGCCAATCGAGCCACATTGGCATCTAGCTGCTGAGGTAGAAGTGCAACATTAGTAGTAGTGTTGAAACCTCTATGCTGAGGGAGAGGAGCAGGAAGAAGCTTGAACATTCTGCTAGAACGCAAGGAATTATCCCGTCCAGAGACGAGAATTTACATGATTAAGGATATATTCAGCATGACTAGAAGAAGGCAGTCCAATACAAGCCTTCGACTCTTTCCTTGGTGCAAGGAGAGCTTCTATTCCGGTGCGAAAATCTAAGGAAACTGTCACAACAATCTTGTACAAGATTGTTATGTTCATGGATGGTTTGCTACTCTTCCACCTCCTGTCCCCGGAGTCCCTACCTGATCTGTCAGTGAGCTCAGAAGAATCTAACACATTCTTGGCTAAGACTGGAGAGTTGGCCCTTTCCGGACCTAAAACCTTCCTCGGAGATTGAACACCTGCAGATGTCGAGGGGCAACTATCTTGAGCTGCATTCCTCTCCACTGAACGAGAAACCAATGCACCACGCAACAACTCCGTATACGGATGTGGGTCAATGCACGGATGTGAAGGAGTACCTGAACGACTATTGACCGCTGACATGGAACGATGAACGTCATCTGCTCTGGAGGGATGAGAATTAGGAGACGGACGAGAACCTACACTCGGACGTGTAGGGCTGACACAGCGCTCCTTACCAGAAAGTTGTAAAGGAACCAGAGTAGAAGCATGGGTGTGTTCTGTAACACATTTGTGTTCTGTACAGGCATGACTGTGATCAGGAACACAAGTGTGATCTTCCGTATGAGCATGCCCAACCACCCGAAGGCGGGAACAGGAATGCCTACTACGGGTCTCATCAGGAGAACGAGAGGAACATCTAGGCTGGAAGACAGGGCTCCTGGAATGCCGAATCACAGAACGTGAGCCCCAGACATCCTTGAGAGAACGTGGACATGAAGGATGATGTGGTGGAGGGAGAAGAGGACGCAGACATGTACCAGAAGAGCCCTCTTCATGAATGGGAATAGCAGGGTGAGTCTTTTTAACAGGAGCAAAATCATCCTTGGTTATGAATGTTGGTAAGAGGAGGAACAACTGCATTAGATTTCTTCAAGTGCGTAAATCTTCGACGTCAGAAACACTGACATCAGGAGGGGGAGAAGCACGGCCGTGGTCCAAAGAAGACGAAGATACAACAGGTCTGAGATGCTTCCCACTAGGGGAAGAAACAAAGTCTAATTCACCACCGCTTGACAGGCATATGCGAAGACGAAGAAGAAGATGGCATCCTACGATATTTCATTTGCACAATACTCCCACAACTCTTGTAATTTCGGTCAACCACTGCCTGAACCAGGGAGTCGGAAGGAGGGGCGGCGGTCGGGTAAGAGGAGGCAGGACGACATGCTGGGACAAGAGCAGAGCAGCCAGCTGGGATGTTGAAACAGCCGATGAACTGGGCACAGAAGGGGGGAGAGCTGCTGGGACGGGGACTGAAAAGGTGGCTGACCCAGGCCCATGTTAATTCAAGTAGTGGGACAACAGGCCATCCTAGGTTGGTAACCCTGATAGGCCTAGAGAAGCCCAGAGACCAGCCATCTTCTGTGCATCGGAATCTGAAAGGGTAGAACAAGATGGAGGCGCATCTGCTCATAGGGGGGGAAGATATGCCACCCCCAAAAAAGCAGAAGTAGCATTAGTAGTGAAGTCTCCTGAACCCTCTCCCAAAACTTCCATAGGCAAAGCTACAGAAGAGTGGGAAGGGGTAAAATCTTCCAAAGACGACAGTAACTGGAGGATATGGCAGAGAGGAGGCAGAACAAGAATCAGCATGTAACACACCCACTGAAAGAGCGAACCCCTTCCAAGGTGTAGCCTCTGACTTCCTCTTATGCTGCCTCTTCTTGGCAAAAACCCTCCACTGCTCGGAGGCCCAGAACAACTTGCAGGCCATGGATTAAGAGATATTACAATAATCAGCTCTACATTGGATGGATGGATGGATGTATGATATTTAAGGCAAAAGCCCAGGCACTGGGGCCAACAAGGCCATTCAGCGCCGTAATGGAAAGAAAATAAATTATGTTAAAGTTATGAATTCATGAAGGAAATGATTAATAAATAAAATGAAGTGATGTGACCAATAAATAAGGGTATGAAGTTTAATGAATGATGTGCTATATAAAAAAAAAAAAAAAAAATTAATGTCATTAAAATTCTACGTGATGTAATAAATTAAATAAAATTAAATATCGTTAAAAATTTTAATACACTTTAAAAAAGAGATGATAGCAGAAATATCTGCTTCATCTCCCAAAATATCAGACAGGATTTACCCTGAAAATATCTCTCTCTTTGGTTAAAATATCTGGGGCAGACCACCAGAATGTGCTCCACTGTTAGTGTCTCGTCACAGTAAGCACACTCTGGAGGGCTGCTTCCTTCTAAAATAAACTGATGGGTTAGACGAGTGTGCCCAATCCTTAATCTGGTTAAAATAACCTCTGTTCGTCTGTCAAGCTGGAATGACGAAGACCACGGTAGTACATTATCCCTAATATTTCTATATTTCTTATTATTGGCAAGAAGGGGAGAAGTCCACCTTTCTTGCCATTTACTTAAAACATAAGATCTAATGGGACCTTTTAGATCTGTATGAGGCACTTTTCTAAAAGAGGTTTCTGATAAAATACTAGCAGCTTTTCGCTTCCCTGTCTGCCATCTCGTTTCCATGAATCCCCACGTGAGAAGGGACCCAACAGAAAGAGACTGATTTACGTCGACAATATATACGAAAAAGCCACTCCTGAACTTTTTCAATTAATGGATGAAAGCTATTAAATTTTTAATAGCTTCTAAGGTGCTTCTAGAGTCTGAGTATATGACAAAATTAGAGTCACTACTTTGAAAAACTAAATCTAGGGCAGACACTACGGCTGTTAATTCGGCAGTAAATATTGATGCAGAGTCAGGTAATTTAGCTGTGTACGCTGTATCACCAAGGATAACAGCGCAACCAACACCACTATCTGACTTAGATCCATCTGTATAAATTTTTGTAAAATTAGTATGGGTAACATCGTGCTCTAAGAATTTTCCCTAATCTCTTCTACAGTGCAGTCCTTTTTGTTAAACAGTTTCTTACATATTGATGCTTCTGGGATAAGCCATGGAGGATTTACAGGATATTCTACTTCCAGGACTTTCTGGGATTTAAGGTGATTATTCCTAACATCCTCATTCAGTCGAATTTGGAATGGTTTAGAAGCTCTTGTACCAGAAAAACTTCGAGAGTCTGTTTCCTTTAGTGCTTGAAAGGAGGGATTTTTGGGAGCACTTTTCATTCTAGCCATGTATCGCAACCCTAGCTCTTGCCTTCTTAGATCAAGGGGTAAATGATCTGTGTCGACATAAATGCTTTCAACAGGCGAAGTTCTAAAAGCCCCTGAGCATATTCTCAACCCCATGTTGTGTACAACATCCAGTTCCTTTAGCTTGGTTTTACAGGCTGAGGAATAAATCTGACAGCCATAGTCTAACTTAGATCGACACAGAGAGTCATATAGCCTCAGAAGGGATTTCTTATCAGCCCCCAACTAAATCCAGAGACAACCTTTAAAATATTCATAGATTGTTTAACATTAAACTTTAGGGCATTTATGTGGCTAGCCCATGTTAATTTATGGTCAATAGTCATCCCCAGAAATTTAACTTCACTCTCGTAAGGAAGGATGGACCCTTTTAAACTAAGTGTGGGAACCTCTTCCACACGCCGGCACCTGGTGAATCTTACTGCAACTGTTTTGGAAGAGAAGAATTTGAAACCATTCTCATCAGCCCACTTAGTAATAGCATTAATAGACCTTTGCAAATGTTTACATACGGACAAGGAATCATATCCTGTGCAGTATATTGCAAGGTCATCGACAAAAAGCGAGCATTTAACAGGGGCGAGATTTTTTCAATCACACTATTTATTGCTACTGAAAAAGTGTTACACTTAAAACGCTTCCTTGGGAACTCCTTCCTCCTGCATAAAAGGTTGGGAGAAGGAGTTTCCCACTCTTACCTTAAAAAGTCTGTCTGATAAAGGAATATATAAACCTGACCATTCTCCCACATATGCCCATCTTGTGCAATTGTTTCATGATGCCAATTCTCCAGGTAGTGTCATATGCTTTCTCCAAGTCAAAAAATATGCCAATGGTCTGACACTTCTTGGCGAATCCTTGCTGGATTTGGTTGGTCAGCCTCAGCAAGGGATCAAGGGTGGAGCGGTTTTTTCTGAAACCAAATTGAAATGGCGATAGTAATCCTTTGGTCTCCAGGTGCCAAACCAGTCTAGTATTTATCATTTTCTCCATCAGCTTACATACACAGCTGGTAAGAGCTATTGGTCTATAGCTGGTGGCTTGGGAAGCATCTTTATTAGGCTTTTTAACGGGGACAATTATGGATATTTTCCAGTCCTTGGGTAAAATTCCAGTTTCCCATATTTTGTTTATAATCTTCAGTAAATATTTTTGGCATCATCTGGGAGGTGTTTCAGCATTTCATATATGATTGTATCCTCACCTGGAGCTGTGGATTCACTTGAGGAGAGCGCCTCACGAAGTTCTCTTAGGGAAAATTTGTAGTTGTATGGTTCAGATTTTCCCGAATCAAACTTCAGACACATTTCAGAATTCCTAATTCTTTGAAATTCTGGACAATAATTGTTAGGGCTGGAAACTTTAGAAAAGTGTTTTCCTAGCTCATTGGCAACTTCAGTGGGCTCTGTGATTAGAGTGTCATTTATTTTTAATGAGGGCAATGGTGATGCTACAAATTTTCCACTCAGTTTCCTTATTTTGTGCCACACCACTCTTAGTGGGGTCTTGGAGTTTATTCCATTAATATAGTAAAGCCAACATTCTCTTTTGGCTTTCTTATAAAAGCGCCGCTGCTTGGCTAAAGCACGTTTGTAGATTAATTTAGACTGAGGGGAGCCACTAGTTTTGTAACGTCTGTAGCATTTCCTAGTCACTTTTCTCAGAATACCACATGTCTTATTCCACCAGGGAACTGCAGGTCTACGAGGTTTGCCTTTTGTTTTTGGAATCGAGCTTTCAGCACTCTTCAAAGTAGATTCAATAAAGTAATCATAGGCATCTAGATGAGAATGAAAGGACTCAAACTCCCTATCTAGATTGACACCCTTATTAAATTTATCCCAGTCTGCGTCCTCTACCTTCCACTTAGGTAAAACTTCAGATGGAGCATTCAGAGCATATTTCAAATGGATCGGGTAGTGATCACTTCCATTTAAATCTTCATTAACAGACCAATTAAAATCAAGGTGGATACTAGTTGAAGAAATACTAAGGTCCAGTGCAGAGAAATGATTATCGTGAATGTTGTGGAAAGTCATTGACCCATTATTATACAGGGTAACATCATTCCTGTCAATAAGGTCTTCGATTAATTTCCCTTTACTATCTAAAAACCGACTTCCCCAAAGGGGGTTGTGGGCATTAAAATCACCTAGCAGAAGTAAAGGAGCTGGAAGTTGGTCAATTAACGACTGAATATCTCCAATGTTAAAATCAAGGTCTGGTGGAAGGTATAAGGAGCAGATTGTTATCCTCTTTTCCAAAATGACTGAAATAGCGACAGCTTGTAGTGTTGTATTTAATTGTATTGTGGAGTGCTGTAGAGATTTATTAATAATAATTGCAGCACCTCCATGGCACGGGCACGATCACCAATTGGGGATATGATTTAAATATTGAATAATTTAGTCCAGGATTATAAACAGAGTTGCCTAACATTGTTTCCTGTAGGCATATAATCCCTGGATTAAATTCATGCATTAAAACTTTAAGGTCTTCTGTACGGGCTCTGAGACCTTTACAGTTCCACTGAAGAATATCGAGCAAGAATGCTAAGGTGGTAAAATGTGCTACTTCCCACTCCTTGGAGGGGAAGTACTGTTCCTAGGGTGGAGTGGGAAATTCTCCTTTATAAGAGATTGTTTTCTTAATCCCTTTTCATCTGAATTGGTGTTCAGGGTCTTTGGTTGATCTTCATATTTTTATTATGAACCTGATGTTCAGAATTATTGCTGTGGTTCTGTGCACCACTAATGCTATTTGTCTTAGGGCGGCAAGACTGAATTGAGCTCAGATGTTTTTGTTCTGAAACTACTTTTGGAACCACCTTTCTAGGAGGAGAGATGTCTTCCAAAACACTGAACCCATTTGAAGTTTTTATTATAAAATTATCATTATTTGGGAACTATTTCTTGTGCGTTTCTTGGTAGTTGCAACCGTAGTTTTATTATTATTTTTGTTTGTGGCTGTGGCGATTGATGGCTCTGAACTAGCTCTATCTAATTGGGATTGTTCCTTTAGCTTATTTTGGTTTGAAGTATTTTCAGAATATTTTCCTGAATTATTGGCTGATTTGGCACCCTTATTTTTGGAGATGAATCGACAGCTGTGGATGTGGTGGAAGATAAATTTTCTGTGCTTTTGGAAGTACAATTTTTGCTACTGGACTTCAAAGCACTTGCCGACGAAAGTTTCTCACCAGTTTGGAGATTTTCATTATTATTTATGGTTCGAGAAATACCAGGTTTGTGATATCTTCCATCAGACACAGTTATTGGTGGCCTTACATTGTTGGAAGTTTTCATAAGTTTTATTACAGAAGCATACGTAGTGTTGGCACTTTTGTTTGCCCCCATTACCGTGCGCTTTGCTTCACTAATGCTAATATGTTCATTATCTGCCACTGCCAACACGTCTTGTTCAAATTTATATCTGGGACAAGCCCTAGAGTTTGGTGTGTGATCACCCTTGCAAAGAAAACAGTATCGGGCTGCTTTGCAATCATCAAATTATCGTGCTCTGCAGAGCACACAGGACATCTTTTATTGTTATCGCAAAGAGTTTTGAATGTGGCCATATTCAAAGCATTTGCGACACTGTCTAGGACTTCTTTTATATTTTTTAACCTGCATCCTCTCATGGCCAACATAGATGGTATCAGGTAGGTAATTGGAGGAGAAGGTTAAAGGATAGCTGCATCACCACCCAGTTTTTACATGAGATACACAAGGAGGGCATCGATGGAGAATCTCCTCCTCTTTAAAAACATGCAGATCTTTTGAGTAAACTACTCCTTTCAGTGTATTAAAGAATCTGTGAGATGAAATAGATTCAATATTTCCACTTTCAGGAGGTTTAAAGTTAGCTAACAGAACTGCTTGAGTCTCATTTCCAGCTTTTATTAGAAGATTCTTTCCATACCGTTTCAAATTTCCAATGGGAATGGAACCAACCTTGCTCTCAATGCAGTCAGCAGCTTTTATCAAATTTTTCCCTCCCTCCTTGTAGATAGCAACATGCCATAGAGGGGGAGGAAGAGCTCTGGTACATGGGACTGGTCCATGTTCTTCAGCCTTTGGAACAAAGTCAAATGGCTCATCATTCAAGTTTTTCACTGAAAACACTTTCGTGCTGACAACTGAGTCATTCAGAATGTGGCCATGGAGTCTTTGTTGTGCCTCACTAGCTTCCAAGGGAGAGGAAAATTTGATAAAAGCACAAAATGACTGCTTATCTTTTTCTAGAATTAATTTAATTCTTTCCACTTTGCCGAATTGCTTCACTACACTGTATAAACATTCGTAATCTAATGATAAGTTTACATTAGTGCAATAAAGGACCCTATTATTTGAATCAAATCCACCAGATTTATTAACACCCTGGTGTCTCAGTGTTTGGTTCTGTCCAACAGCCAAGCCCGTATCCATGTTCATGCCAGAAGTCGATGCCAGTGCCGTTAAGTCGTCGGATCCAGGGGAGGGAGAACTAAAAACCAAATCCATAAGTTTAAACCAGTCCACATGCAAAGGTCCAAAAAGTGCACACCCGACACCCAAGAGCCCCCGCACAGACCCCGACAGCATATCAAAAAGGACAAACTGGGCAGCTCTACTGCTCAGCTTCCCCACCCCAACACACTCCCAAAGCCCACAAAGAGACCCCAAGATGCCAAGCATGCACACATCAGACCACCACACACAAACTGGTTCATCCACCCACCCAAAACTGCTTGGTCATATCAAGAAAGTATCGTAGATCAGTCAGGTATTCGCATTCTCCACCAATAGCACAAGTGAGAGTTGACTCCCAACAGTCCACCCCATACCCTACCCTTTCAGGATAGCACCAGTACGCTTGCAGTGGCCAGGTATAAGCCAATCCCCTGCTGGGAGTTCTGCCCCCACTAATGGGGACTGACTCCCCACTCCAACGCCACTCGTGGGCTTCGGACAAAAGCCAGGAGTCCCACCTCCAAAAACCAGCCCCTGGATTCCGATGGGCTGATCCCCAGAGATGGTTCCGCCCTCAAGATAGCAGTGGGAAAATCCCATCACCATCTCTTAGGTCCAAACTATCTCGGGTGGCGACTCAACCACCACAACTCCCACAATTAGCTTCGAATGCGAACCCCTTCCAAAAACGATCCCTTCTCAGACTCACCTAAGCAGTAAAATTTTTGCGAATGTGGAAATGTCCACGCCATTTAAACCAAAAACTATGTAGGATGATTCGTCAGGACCCGGGCCCAAAGGCCAGGGTCCCTTAGCCCCTCACCTCGTCAAGGCGTCCTACTCGAGGGGTAGCTCTACACTGGCTACATGTAGAATGGGGATCAGTCTCAGGCGATGCCAAAAAACCGGAGCAACGATAGCCTTCAACGCCAGGGCACATTCTCTGACACTTGGAAGGCCTAGCAGAAACTGAAGGCTGAGATGATTCTTGAGATGTATGATCAACACAAAAGTACACAGCACATGAAAACACAGAATCACCCAAAAGCACAAGCAAACACAAGCACAAACAAAAGCCAAGCAAAAAAAAAAAAAAAAAAAAAAAAAAAAAAAGCTTTGGAGAGGCTAGTTAAAACAAGTCTCCTTACGGAGGCGGTAAAGAAGAAACTGAGGCGTCGATCATTTGATGCGTGCGTGAAGGAACTTGACGGTTGCCACCTAGGCCTATTAGCCTACCTTGTTGCCACCCATTCCTTGTTTATCATTTTTACCAGTTTCCAGCTGGTGCTAGAAGAATTATCCTCAAGTTAAGACCCAGGTTTGTTCTGCACATGAACAACTGACGAACCTTTTAGTTGATAGTTCACATGGCACAGAAAAGAAAAATATGGCGTACCCATTAGTTTTGGTAAAAATGGAAAATTCCGATGAAGTAAAGTTAGTTCCGTTATCTGAAATTATTATAGCAGAAATGTCATACAAAGCAAACTTTTCTCTTAAAATGCTAATTGTGTTTAACCCTTAAACGCCGAGCCTCTATTTACGAAAGTGTCTGCCGTATGCCGGTGGCGTTCGGGAGTTAGCGCCGAAGTGGAAAAAGTCTCTTTCAAAAAATCACAGCACGCTTAGTTTTTAAGATTAAGAGTTCATTTTTGGCTCCTTTTTTTGACAATGCCTGAAGTTTAGTATGCAACAATCAGAAATGAAAAAAAATACCATTATCATATATATATTGAAATATATGACAGCGCCAAAAAAAAATTTCATATATAATTGAATACAAATTGCGCTGTGAGCAAAACGGTTATAGCCGATGAGTTATTTTTTTTCTTTGTATTGTACACTAAATTGCGATGATTTTGGTATATAACAAATTGTAAAACGATCAAAGCAACAGAGAAAATATCACAAAATCACAAAATGATGCATGAATTCGTAACGCTCGGATGTAAAAAAATTTTTTTTTTCAAAAATTCACCATAAATCGAAATATTGTGCTAGACTTCCTGTTTGTTGCAAAATGAAGGTAATTGATTGAATTTTACTAGACTGTAAGTGTTGTAGCTTACAATTGCAGTTTTCGACCATTTCGGTCGAGTTAAAGTTGACCAAAGGTCGAATTTTTTCTATTTATCGTGATTTATATGAAAATATTTCAAAACTGATAAAAGCTACAACCATGAGTTATTTTTTGTTGTATTCTACATGAAATTGTACATATTTTCATATATAAAACTTTATTTAACGACTAATATAAAACAGTGCAAACATTATGACAAAGTGACGAAAGAAATTCCGAGATGTTCGGCCAAGTTACCGCGCGGACGTAAGGAAAAAGTTTTTTTTCAAAAATTCACCATAAATCGAAATATTGTGCTAGAGACTTCCAATTTGTTGCAAAATGAAGGTAAATGATTGAATATTACTAGAATGTAAGAGTTTTAGCTTACAATTGCATTTTTCGACCATTTCGTTCGAGTCAAAGTTGACCGAAGGTTGAAATTTTGGCACTTATCGTGATTTATAAGAAAATATTTTCAAACTGATAAAAGCTACAACCATGGGTTGTTTTTTGTTGTATTTTACATGAAATTGCGCACATTTTCATATATAAAACTTTATGTAACGGCTAATATAAAACGGTGCAAAAATTACGACAAAATGACGAAAGAAATTCTGAGATTTCCAGCAGAGTTACCGCGAGCGGAGGGAAGGAAAAAGTTTTTTTCAAAAATTCACCATAAATCGAAATATAGTGCTAGAGACTTCCAATTTGTTGCAAAATGAAGGTAAAAGATTGAATATTACTAGAATGTAGTAAATCATTGATATTGGACAGTTTGTTCAGAGTTTTAGCTTACAATTGCGTTTTTCGACCATTTCGGTCGAGTCAAAGTTGACCAAAGGTTGAAATTTTGGCACATCGTGATTTATATGAAAATATTTCAAAACTGATAGAAGCTACAACCATGAGTTATTTTTAGTTGTATTCTACATGAAATTGCGCACATTTTCATATATAAAACTTTATGTAACGACTATTTTAAAACGGTGGAAACATTACAACGTGACGAAAGAATTTCCGAGATTTTCGGCCGGGTTCCCGTGCGTAGACGTAAAGAAAAATCTTTTTTTCAAAAATTCACCATAAATCTAAATATTGTGCTAGACACTTCCAATTTGTTGCAAAATTAAGGTAAATGATTGAATATTACTAGAATGTAAGAGTTTTAGCTTACAATTGCGTTTTTTGACCATTTCTTTCGAGTCAAAGTTGACCGAAGGTTGAAACTTTGGCACTTGTCGTGATTTATAAGAAAATATTTTCAAACTGATAAAAGCTACAAACATGGGTTGTTTTTTGTTGTATTTTACATGAAATTGCACACATTTTCATATATAAAACTTTATGTAACGGCTAATATAAAACAGTGGAAAAATTACGATAAAATGACGAAAGAAATTCTGAGATTTCCAGCAGAGTTACCGCGCGTGGAGGGAAGGAAAAAGTTTTTTTTCAAAAATTCACCATAAATCGAAATATTGTGCTAAAGACTTCCAATTTGTTGCAAAATGAAGGTAAATGATTGAATATTACTAGAATGTAAGAGTTTCAGCTTACAATTGTGTTTTTCGACCATTTCGGTCGAGTCAAAGTTGACCAAAGGTTGAAATTTTTTGTAGTCGACGTACTGTACGTCCGCTCGTCACCCAACAGACAATTTTAGTCGACTTACGATACGTCCAGTCGGCGTTTAAAGGTTAAACTACTCGTAAAACCAACAACAACTACCTCCATCCACTTTCAACATGCATCAACAATAAGAAAAAAAAAAATTTTTTTTTCTTTTAAATGGATCTGCAAAATCCAGATGAATTCTTTGCCAAGGACCACCAGGCCACTCCCACAGATGAAGAGTGGGACTAGGGTTATTTCTAACATTTTGACAAGCTGTGAAACCCAGCACCAACCACTCAAAATCTTTGTCTGTTCCAGGCCACCATACATACAATCAAACCAAGGATTTCATTTTAATAACACCTTGATGTCCAGAATGTAATTCTCTTAAAACTGCCCTACCATAAGCCACTGGCACCACTACTCTTCAGCCCTACAATAAAGATCCATCTTCTGCCATTAATTCCAAATCTTTACTCTTGAATAGCTTCAACTCGTTCCCAACGAAGTTAGGCCAACCAGACAACACATTCATACACATACAGTACTTTAGAGAAAATAGGGTCGTTCCCGTTGCAGAGCGTAAGTCTTGAGACCTGACTTGGACTTTAATTGCTCAATAGTGAATATTGAAGACTCACCCTTGGCATCCATCCTCTCCAAGTATTGCAGTCTAGACAAAGCATCTGCATTTGCATGCTTTTGTGATACCTCAAACTCAAGTTCATAAGTGTATGCTGATAAAATAATGGCATAATGTTGCTATCTAGCAACTGCTAGAGTTGGGAGCCCAACCTTAGGACTTGGTATCGCCAACAAAGGCCTATATCAGTCACCAAGATAAATTTCCTACCATACAAATGGAGTTGACCCCTGCCTATTCACGGCTTCACCCATTCCCGGATTTTTCTGGGAACGTGTATCCACATTATTTGCGGAAAATTCACCTATTCGCACAATTTTTCCATCGAGAAATATTCACTAATTATTATAATTTCATATTTTCATGACTAAATACATATTTCATGATAAAACTATCAAAATAGGCAGTTATAAGCATTTCTGAGTCCAGTCCCGTGTCAGCCGGTGAAATTCCATTATAGCACGAATTTCTAGGTATAATATGCTAGATATACCAGAGAAAAAAGAGCTTTCAGGAAAGCTGGGGTTACTACCCCCAGATCGAGCGTCTTCTCTAGGTAAGACGTCGGTATATCGAAGGGTGAGTGAAAGATCACTACCACGGAGTCTTACTCGAAAGATCTCTCCCTACCAAAATCCCCAGAACAGAGCGGTGAGCCGTTACAGCCCCTACACCCAAACACCCGCCAGCTCGGCGACACCAGCGCCACCTACCTCATTCCATTTTCTAGCACGTGATTGCTACCTTTTCCTTTTGTGTGCTCGTGCCCTTTTTTGGATTTATTTTCATCTTTCGCCATGTCATCGAGCAGCTTTACCATCTCCAAGTTAAGTACCATCTTATTGTGGGGTTTTGTTCTATATTTTGGCTGTTATGGTCTCGTCTTTTCATAAATATTGAGATCTTATTATGACGCCACGGCGTCCTCCGCCAGCCATGTCGACCGCGAGGCGACCCCATCAGTTCTTTTCTGTTGGGGTTGTCTCCTTGTCGTTATAGATGTATTTTTGCCCCATGGTTCTCATCCTGGCGGGTTCCCTGCGGTGGCCCCCCCTTTTTTCTCGAATTTACGTATTATTGGCCTGTCGGCCTTTGTGAGGGTGATGCCCCGTCCAGGTACCCCCAGCCTGGGTTCCTTATTATTTTTAGTCTGTATTAGGCTAATTATTTTATTCTTGGCGATGGTGCTCTCTTTTTATTTTATTTTATTCATTGTTTACCTCCTCGTGGTGGCGGCAGCCTCAGATCTAACCGCTTCCCCGAGGTAGGCTACGCACCCTATTGAGCACATTTTTGTTCCCATGTTTATGTGTGATGGTTATTTAGTGGAGTAGGCTTGTTTTGCTTCCATCCCCTTGCCCTTGGCGTGGAGATCAATCAGGTTGAGGGAGTTTTGGTTGCTGTTTCCTCCAGGGTCGTTTTTTGGTGGGCAGAGTGAGCCCCTTAGTTCTCTTCCTTCCTTTGGGGGAATAGAGTTCTTTGGATGTGTTTCCTCTAGGCTAGTCGCCTTCTTGCCCCCTCTTCTCGATCCCGGTTGGTTCTCGGCACAAAATTTCTCTCCCTGTTTGCTTCCTCCTCCCCTCCGCACTCCTTCCATTTTCCTAGCCTATACTAGGTTAGGTCCCTATTAGGCTTCGCCTAGGCAGGAGTCGGGCATCGAGGCTTGGTCGCTTCCCTCCCTTAGTAGTAGGCCACCCTCCTAAGTTTCATTATTCTTGGAGTGGTGTATGTGTGCAGTTGAGCGGGTGATATTTTTCCCCGTCTCCTGTTCTCTTTCTTCGTAGTCTACCTCTCTCCCCTACTCCACCCCCCCCCCCCACCCCTCCAGCCTTGCTCTACTCGTGCGGGTGACGCTAGATGGCGTTTTCTCCGAGTTCAGGGACTCCTCCATTTGGTAGAGGGATTCGCTCCCTCCCATACAGTCCCTAGCATCGCTGTGTTGGTGTTGGTGGTTCGTTTACTCGTAGCTCGAACGTGTTCGAACACTCTATCCCACACTTCTTTTCTCCCCGTCGGGTTACTTGGCTAGGGTATTATATTTGCTCCGGCTTATGTTATGTATATACGAGCATCTTGCCCACCTTGTTTCTCCGGCGGGGAAGTAAGTGAGGAAGGGATTCATATAATTATATAAGGGGAGCGGATCCCTCCGGTCTCCGGAGTCTTTACCCTTTGTACCGTCACTTGTTTAATGTTATTGTTTATGAATATACATATTTAGATAAGTGTGTTTATCTAATGGAGTACTCTCCTCATTTATATATACGTGAGTCCGGTTCTACACTGGGGGCTCCGCGTTATTTTACTGGCAGCCCTTATGGTGAGTTCTTGTTGTCTCATTCCTTTCATTCCCCGGAGTATTCCGGGTCTGGAAGCTTTTACCTTCCACTCTGTGTATTTTAGAGCTTATTGGCCTAGTTTATGATAAGGGATTTCTTCTCCGCCGGAGTATTCCGGTTGTAGTCGAAATTCCCGGCCTTGCCGGCTTTAGATTGCTTAGAGTGGTGGGTTCATGTACTTTTTCCACTTACAGACTGTTCGCTGTGAGGAGCCGGGGTGTACCGCTTCACTACAACAACCTTACGGTCACGTAGTGTGCCGGACCCACGCTGGTTGTGCGGTCGGCCGGACGACCTGGTAGTCTGGCACCCTGATGGTTGTGAGGTTTGCTTCGCCTTGTGCGCAACCGTCCAGGATGAGTCGGTAAGTGACAGTCTTCCTCCGTTTTTACGCTCCTCATATTGTATATTGTTTACGTGGTTCCCGGACTGTTTTTCGTTCTTGGCTAATTGCTGGTTTTCTTACAGGCGGACGAGTCCTCCAAGAAGTCTGCCTTGGAATCCCTCCGGGCCTGGGTGGCTGGGTTTGGTAGGAATGTTCCGTCGGGAAGCCCTATGTCCTCGACGCCAAGTTGAGGGACCCGCTCTACCCCGGCGCGCACGGGTGGCGGCCGCAGTGCCAGAAGATCTTGCCACCCCCATCATCCAGCAGATCCGGGATGCGACCCAGCCACCCCAAGTGGATATCCTCTACGCTGAGGTTTCGGAGGATGTTGCCGCCTTAGACTTACACCTGGAACCTATGAATACTGAACAGGACCAGGTGGTAAGTAGCGAGGTAGGTGAGGTTGTTGGGGCGGGCCCCCCCCTTTTTGACTCCCCAGCTTCATCCATTTCTTCCTTTGCAGGTTTTGTGAAGTCTTCCTCCTTGGGTGATAGAGCTCCATCAGCTATCCCCAAGTTGAAGTTGAAGACTTCATGGAAGGCGAAGGGCTATAAGTCCTCGTCTTCCAAGAAGGCATCGCCCTTCCCCGTCGAAGGCTAAGGTCTCAGCACCTGTAGCCTCCGGGAGCAAGTCTGGTTCCTCCGGCAAAGGCGCGAGTAAGAGGGCTGCAAAACCAAGCCCTCCTCGCCAGCCTGCCTTTGACGCGGAGGCCTTCGCGAACCAGCTATTTAAAAGGTTCACGGAGGATTTTGACTCAAGGTTCACCAAGATCTCCGAAAAGTTGGCCAGTCATGATAATATACTGGCGGGAATGGCTCGCCCACCCCCAGCCGAACCCTAGTATGTCATCCCCGACACAGCGGACCTCCCGCCTTTCGATGTCGGTAACCCTTGGCGTTTCGCCCTCCGGGCCATCCAACATGATGGCAAACTTACAGTTGAAGGTCTTGGCACGAGACGGTTGGAGGAATTAGAATTCTTCCCCGCCGATCTCTTGCCCCCCTACCCAGGCTTCGTAAGATTAACAGAGGAAGCATGGGTACGTTCTGATAAGGTTCCTAAGGAGACTGTCATCGTCCCTAGGGACCAAGCTCAGTCGGCTCTCCTGCGCACTCTGACGGAGTGGCAGGCAGACAACACAAAGTTGACTCCTTTCAAGGGCAACTTCACCATGTTTGCCCTGGGAGACAACTTACCCACCCCTTGTTTGAACAAAGTCGCTCTGGCTACGGCCCGAGCGTGCTTTGAAGGTAATCCGTTACCGCAGCTGAGGGAAACAGACCCCACTTCCCTGGTATTCCCGGGAAGTGACGAGTTCTGGGTGGATGCTCCGTCCACTTTCACTGTTGGGAAGCTGGACCCCTTCTGTGCTTCCTCACAGTTCAGTGAACAGCTCCCCAAGCTGCCGGAATCTTTGCTAAAGGCGGAGTTTGATGCCCGGACTAAGCTAGCCCGGTCCCTGAACTCCGTCTGCCTTACGGAAGCCACTGCCGTCTCCTGCGCGGACGAGCCATTTTTTCAAGTCTTGGCTAAGTCCCTGCTAGCTGGCTTTCAGTCTGACCTTTTCGAATTCATCATGGCCAGACTGGAATGCAGAAAATTCATTTTTGCTGATGCCACTATCCGTCACGAGCCTAACAAGCTTGTTAAGAGCTCGATCTGGGGGCTTAACCTCTTCCCAGAAGAAGAGGTTACGAATGTTATGGCTGAGGCTACAAGGGCCAACCAGAGTCTGCGCTCTCGCTGGGGCATTTCTGCCTACAAGAGCAAGACCCCAGAATCTGGCGGCCCCCAGACGAGAGGAGGCAAACGTTTCAGGAGACATAAGAGGCCCCACCATCAGGCGGTAGTTCAAGCCGTCCCGGTCTCGGCAGTGGCACAGCCCTCCACCTCAAAGGCTCACCCCCAACAATATGTGCTGGTCCAACCAGCTCATTCCCTGCTGCGCCCTCGTATGTTGCTTCTCCAGCATACAACCCCACCTATGAGGGCCGTGGATACTTTCACGGCCTTAACAGGATCGCAAGGGGGGGAAGAGGCAGGGCCCCTCATAGAGGAAAAGCCAACACCACCCCAAGAGGAAAACCTGGACGTGGTAGAGGGAACAAACCCGCTCCCTCCCACTGAGAGAACACAGGTAGGTGGTCGCCTGTATTGGTTCAGGGACCAATGGACCTTCAGCCCTTGGGCACACAGCATTGTGTCCAAAGGTCTAGGATGGAGCTGGATCAAGGACCCTCCTCCTCTAACCAGGTTTTACCAGCCACCCTCATCAATCCTACAGGATTACGTGGCAGAATTGCTCAACAAACAAGCAATAAAGAAAGTAAGGCACCTAAAGTTTCAAGGCAGGTTATTCACTGTTCCCAAAAAAAGACTCCGATCAGCAAAGAGTGATCCTGGATCTGTCGCGTCTAAATCTCTACATAAAATGCGACAAATTTCGCATGCTTACGGTAGCTCAGGTACGGACTCTACTTCCGCGTGGAGCCGTCACCACCTCTATCGATCTTTCAGACGCTTATTATCACGTCCCAGTTGCGCGGAACTTCTCTCAGTTCCTCGGTTTCAGACTCGGGAATCAAGCCTACTCCTTCAGGGTCATGCCCTTCGGTCTAAACATTGCGCCCAGGGTATTCACCAAGCTGGCGGACACGGTAGTTCAACAACTCCGGTCCCAAGGGATATCCCTAGCAGCGTACCTAGACGATTGGATAATTTGGGCACCAACAGTTCTGGAGTGTCAGAAGGCTACGTCCATAGTCATCAACTTCCTGGAGTCGTTAGGTTTTCAACTGAACAGAGAGAAGTCCCGCCTGACTCCGGAGTCCCGGTTTCAGTGGCTGGGTCTCCAGTGGGATCTGTCCTCTCACAAGTTATCTCTCCCGCCTCCCAAGAGGAAAGAGATAGCATCTCTCACCAGGAAATTTCTCAAAAATCAATCAGCATCCCGCCGATCCCAAGAAAGAGTCCTTGGGTCTCTTCAATTTGCCTCAGTGACGGACCTGCTCTTAAAAGCGAAACTAAAAGACATAAACAGTGTGTGGCGGAGTCGAGCAAATGTCAAGCTCAGAGACAAGGTCTCCTCTATTCCTCGAATCTTAAAAACAAGACTGTGGCCTTGGACCACAGTCAGGGGCCTGTCCAAGTCAGTTCCGCTTCAATTTCCCCCTCCGGCATTAGTTGTTCACACAGACGCTTCCCTAAGCGGCTGGGGGGGATATTCACCAAAACAAAAGTACAAGGAACGTGGTCCACAATGTTTCAGCAGTTCCATATAAACACCCTGGAAGCTATGGCGGTCTTTAACTAACTCTAAAGAAAATCCGCCCCCAACCGGATTCATATCAGGCTGGTATTGGACAGCGCAGTGGTAGTTCATTGCATCAACAGGGGCGGCTCCAAATCAGGTCGAGTAAACCAAGTAATGGTTGCTATCTTCTCCTGGCGAACAAGCACGGCTGGCACCTGTCAGCCACCCACCTAGCGAGGGGTGCGGAACGTGGTGGCGGATTCCCTGTTCAGGGCTACTCCGTTGGAGACGGAGTGGTCCCTGGACGTGGGAATCTTTCAAATGGATTTGCCGCCGGGTTCGGGTCTCCAAGTGGATCTGTTCGCGACGGAGAGCAACTTCAAGCTCCCCTGTTATGTGGCCCCGAACCTGGACCCTCAGGCGTCGCCACGGACGCAATGACAGTAGATTGGAACAATTGGGAGAAAAATTTATCTGTTCCCTCCAATAAATTTACTGCTGAAAGTATTACACAAACTCAGGACATTCAAAGGTCAACCAGCCCTAGTAGCCCCTATTGGCCGAAGAGCAATTGGTTCCCTCTTCTTCAGGAACTGGGATTGCGGAGTCTTCGGATTCCCAAGCCCATACTGACCCAGACAGTACAAACCAAGACTGTGTCAGGTTCCTCAAGAATTCAGAATGCCCTAGTTTTATGGACTTTATAAAATTTGCAGCCCAAAAGGAGCAAACATTGACCCTGTCAACACTCTGCTTTTAGAATCAGATAAAAGAGATTCTACTCTTAGACAGTATGACTCAGCAGTCAAAAATTAGCCTCCTTCCTGAAAGCATCTGAAGCCAAAATCATGACGACTAATTTAGGAGTTTCTTTCTTTAGATCACTGTTTGAGAAAGGCCTTGCTCCGGCCACTATTACCACAGTCAAGTCAGCCCTGAAGAAAGTATTTTCTATACGGCTTTAAAATCGACCTTACAGATTCCTATTTTTCATCTATCCCCAGAGCATGCGCTCGTCTGAGACCAGTATCACGCCCACATTCTGTTACGTGGTTTCTCAATGACGTCCTTAAGTTAGCATCAGAGATGGACAACTTTCAATGCTCTTATCAGGATCTGTTAAGGAAGACTTTATTTCTGATTAGCTTGGCTTCAGGTGCTAGAATCTCAGAGCTATCGGCTCTCACTAGAGGTGATAATTTTGTGAACTTCCTCCCGTCCGGAGAGGTCCTCCTTTCCCCTGACCCTAGATTTTTAGCTAAAAACGAAGACCCACAAGACAGGTGGTCTCCTTGGAAGGTGGTGCCCCTTCCACAAGACCAGTCTTTATGTCCAGTTTATACACTTAAATCTTACCTTTTAAGAACTCCACAGAGTAAGTCGGGTCCTCTTTTTATCAGGGAGAAAGGTGGTACTCTTTCACTGAATGCTATAAGACAACAAATTCTGTATTTTATTAAACAGGCCAACCCAGATTCAGCTCCTAAGGTTCATGATATTCGAGCAGTTGCTACTTCCATTAATTACTTTCATAATATGGACTTCTCAGAACTATCTAAATATACGGGTTGGAAATCACCTCTAGTGTTTAAACGCCACTATTTAAAATCGCTTGAAGCCCTGAAATTTTCTACAATAGCTGTGGGAAGTGTCATCTCCCCACCTTAACTAATCATATCCTTATCCTATCCTTTCCCCCCGCCCCCGCCTGCCTCATTTACTTCTCTGCTTATCCTCCTGGTTGATCATGCCTCACTGCCTGGCTCCTCATATTGATGTATCTTGTCTCTGTTGAGTGGAAACTGCAATCTGACATGTTATGATTGTTTTTTCTTGTGGGGTACTGGGCGGTTTTTATTTTGCTCCATGTACCCCAGATATATGTATATGTACTGTATATTTTATTTCCCATTGATTTTGTCTCTTACGTGTTTAGCTTAAGTTTACGTGTGTAGCTTTTAAGATTGTATTTGCATTTATTTTATGCAAATTTCATGTTTCGTTATGCTTTAGTAGTTTAAGTATTTTTGGGGCCTTTTCCCGTCGTGTGGGGACTTCCCCACTTTTTTCGTAATATTAAGTCTTTGATGTGCCTTAGGTTTAGTGTTCTTGCTACATGTAAGAGATTCCCTGATTAAAACTATTTTCGTAATTTTGTTTTTTTCTTCAGATTACCTTGTTTCCTCTTAGTTTGCAGCCTTGGCATGATTCTCTATCACTATTTCACCGGCTGACACGGGACTGGACTCAGAAAAGGGATTTTGACAAAGGAAAAATCTATTTCTGAGGAAGGTCCCGTGTCACCCGGTGACCCTCCCTGACTCACCTATTGCTCCCCCCCCCCTACTTGCACATGCCAAGTCTGGGGTTAGTGCTAGCATGGAATGAGGTAGGTGGCACTGGTGTCGCCGAGCTGGCGGGTGTTTGGGTGTAGGGGCTGTAACGGCTCACCGCTCTGTTCTGGGGATTTTGGTAGGGAGAGATCTTTCGAGTAAGACTCCGTGGTAGTGATCTTTCACTCACCCTTCATTATACCGACGTCTTACCTAGAGAAGACGCTCAATCTGGGGGTAGTAACCCCAGCTTTCCTGAAAGCTCTTTTTTCTCTGGTATATCTAGCATATTATACCTAGAAATTCGTGCTATAATGGAATTTCACCGGGTGACACGGGACCTTCCTCAGAAATAGATTTTTCCTTTGTCAAAATCCCTTTTTTAGAGGGGTATCAAGTATTCAGAGATTTTAGCTATTCACGGGGGGTTGTGGTCCTTATTCCCTGCAAGTCCCAGGGATTGACTGTACTGACGAAAATATTTGACACCATAAACAAGAAAAAGGGCCTCCTCCTCTACTTGAAAATAATTCCCCTCTGAAGCACTGCGAGATTTTTAAAAGAATATTCACACTGCAGTCCACAACCACTTCTCATTAGCTGTAAGAAGCTTATTTAAGGAACTAGAAACTAACCATAATAATTAATCCTAAAAAAGGACTTAAATTCTGTTACATTTTTAGGTTGTTTTAGATTTAAGATTTTAGTAATCTTATCAGGACAAAATTCTCGGCAGAAGTGCAGCCACAAATAAAAAAAACTTCATCCAAAAAGACCACTACACCTGGAACACGATACTTAAACTGGAACAATCCTAACTGTTTATTCACTGAAACTGCAATGGTGAAGCGAGGACAGTACTGGGAATTGGGAGAGGAGTCAGAGGCTCTGGGGTCTACCCCATCTTAAGTAACAGAGTAGGAACACTATGAAGAATTAGATTCTAGAGGAATTTGGCACTTAGTTTCAGGATCTATTAGGATTTGGTTCTTGCAATCAACAACGAAGTTTTTAGCAGCGAGAAAATCTATATAGTACCAAAAATGGGGTGATAACATCAGATACAATGAATGACCAGGAAAGGAATGTCTTATATATTATATACCAAGATCCAAATCAACTTCACTGTAACAAAGTACTGTATAGCTGTTCCTGATGCATTGTTAAGAGTTACTGCAGACGGTCTGAGGAATGGGTATAAATCAGAGCTGTAAGGTAATAAGGACAGTGAAGAACCTGTGTAGGCGAGGAATTGATAGAAACTGCAACCAATTTGGGCACTTATTTTAAGTGGTAATCCAACGGTACCACAGATATGGATTGCGCATACAGTTTCCCAATCGGCCCAAATTCTATGGAATAGAAGACGAGCGTGAGGAAGGGTGAGAATCTGGCAAAATACTGGATGAAGTATGAGCAAATATGCACCATCTTTTACAGTACTTTGATTTGTTTTCCATAATATAAATGGTATCTGCAAACCTGGGGGTGTTGACTGTCATGAAATGCATGAACGCCTATAGGAACTGCTGTTCTATTATAGATACCCTCTTGACCTGTGGAGCTTGAGCCTCTATTACTATCACAATAATTTCTATCTGACTAAAATAGGTTTTGGATGGTGGACAGATATTCCCATGTGAGCTAATATTATGCACGATTTTGCTGTATCAACCAGATGGATGTATGATATTTAGGGCAAAAGCCCAGGCACTGGGACCAAGAAGGCCATTCGGTGCCGTAATGAAGAGAAAATAAATTTAAGGTAAATGAATTTATGAATTAATAAAGGAAATGAATAAATAAAATTCAGTGATGTGACCAATAAATAAAGATATGAAGTTCACTGAATGGTGTGATATACTGTATACATAATAAAAAATTTAATGCCATTAAAATTCTGTGTGATGTAATAAATAGCTTAGGAAAAAAATTAAATATTGCTAAAAATTTTTATACACTTTAAAAAAAAAAAAAAAATTAAATATCGCTAAAAATTTTTATACACTAAAAAAAAATTAAATATTGCTAAAAATTTTTATACTTTAAAAAAAAAAAAATTTTTATACACTTAAAAAAAAAATTAAATATTGCTAAAAATTTTTATACAAAAAAAAAAAAAAAAAAAAAAAAAAAAAAAAAAAGATGATTGCAAAAAAAACAGAGATGATAGCAGAAATATCTACTTCATCTCCCAAAACATCAGAGGGATTTACCCTGGAAATATCTTGTAAAGTCCCTGCTCAACGGGTTTCTATGATGAACATCCCGTTTTCTGCGGTGCCTTCACATGCGACCTAAGGTCAGACGAACACAATCTTATCATCATTATTGTGAATAGTATATTTATTATCTATTCATTTGCCCTTGTACCACATACATGTGACAAGAGTATTTTTATGTCCAACCAGTTATTGTTGATCATGTTTTCTGTATGTACCTGTCCTGTTTTGTGTACAGAAATAGTTTGACCTCAGGTCACTTGTAAATTTTTGTACCCGCGGTCTCTGCGTATATGCAGACGTCCGGGTTACTTCATCCATAAAGCAGCAGTACTTGTCTTCCTGGTCATTATTTCGCACCTACTCTCTCACAATCTTTCTTTTTGGTTAAAATATCTGGGCAGACCACCAGAATGTGCTCCATTGTTAGTGCCTCGTCACAGTAAGCACACTCTGGAGGGCTGCTTCCTTCTAAAATAAACTGATGGGTTAAACAAGTGTGCCCAATCCTTAATCTGGTTAAAATAATCTGTTCGTCTGTCAAGCTGGAATGACGAAGACCACAGCAGTACAGGCAGTCCCCAGTTAACGGGGGGGCTCGGTTAATGACGATCCGGTTGTATGCCACTTGTCTAGTGCCGAAAATCACCAATTTCCGCTTATCAGCGCCGATAGTTTGGTATTGGTGCCAATACATACATAACAGAGGTGCCGATAACCAAAAATCGGCACTTTTCGGCGCTGGTAAGTCCGAAAATCGCCGAAAAATGCCGGAAATCGCCGATTTCCGGTTATCATCACACCCCCAGAACAGAACCCCGGCCAATAACCGAGGACTGCCTATATATTATCTCTAATTTATCTTGCCATTTACTTAAACCATACAATCTAATAGGACCTTTTATGTCTGTATGAGGCACTTTTCTGAAAGAAGTGCCTGATAAAATACTAGCAGCTTTCGCTTCCCTGTCTGCCATCTCGTTTCCGCGAATCGCCACGTGAGAAGGGACCCAACAGAAAGAGACTGATTTACGCCGACAATAGATAGGAAAAAGCCACTCCTGAACTTTTTGAATTAATGGACGAAAGCTATTAAATTTTTTAATAGCTTCTAAAGTGCTTCTAGAGTCTGAGTATATGACAAAATTAGAGTCACTACTTTGAAAAACTAAATCTAGGGCAGAGACTACAGCTGTTAATTCGGCAGTAAATATTGATGCAGAGTCAGGTAATTTAGCTGTGTACACTGTATCACCAAGGCTAACAGTGCAACAAACACCACTACCTGACTTTGATCCATCTGTATAGATATTTGTAAAATTAGCATGGGTAACATCATGCTCTAAGAATCTTCTTCAGTGCAGTTCTTTTTGTTAATTTCTTACATACTAATGCTTCTGGAATAATCCATGGAGGATTTACAGGATATTCAACTTCCAGGACTTTCTGGGATTTCAGATGATTATTCCTAACATCCTCATTCAGTCGAATTTGGAATGGTTTAGCTCTTGTACCAAAAAAACTTTTACTTTAGTGCTTGCCTTCTTAGATCAAGGGGAAAATGATCAGTGTCGACATATATGCTTTCAACAAGCGAAGTTCTAAAAGCCCCTGAGCATATTCTCAACCCCATGTTGTGTACAACATCCAGTTCCTTTAGCTTGGTTTTACAGGCTGCGGAATAAATTTGACAGCCATAGTCTCGCTTAGATCGACACAGAGAGTCATATAGCCTCAGAAGGGATTTCTTATCAGCCCCCCAACTAAATCCAGAAACAACCTTTAAAATATTCATAGATTGTTTAACATTAAACTTTAGGGCATTTACGTGGCTAGCCCATGTTAATTTATGGTCAGTAGTATCCCCAGAAATTTAACTTCTTTCGTTATGAAGGATGGACCCTTTTAAAGTAAGTGTGGGAACCTCTTCCACATGCGGGCACCTGGTGAATCTTACTGCAACTGTTTTGGAAGAGGAGAATTTGAAACCATTCTCATCAGCCCACATAGTAATAGCATTAATAAACCTTTGCGAAATATTTACATAAAGACAAGGAATCATATCCTGTGCAGTATATTGCAAGGTCATTGACAAAAAGCGAGCATTTAACAGGGGGTGAGATTTTTTCAACCACACTGTTTATTGCCACTGAAAAGTGTGTTACACTGAAAACGCTTCCTTGGGGAACTCCTTCCTCCTGCATAAAAGGTTGGGAGCGGAGTGTCCCACTCTTACATTAAAAAGTCTGTCTGTTAAAAAGGAATATATAAACCTGATCCAATGGTCTGACATTGTTTTGCGAATCCTCGCTAGATTTGGTCAGCCTCAGCAGGGGATCAAGGGTGGAGCGGTTTTTTCTGAAACCAAATTGAAATAGCGATAGTAATCCTTTGGTCTCCAGGTGCCAAACTAGTCTAGTATTTATCATTTTCTCCATCAGCTTACATACACAGCTGGTAAGGGCTATTGATCTATAGCTGGTGGCTTGGGAAGCAACTTTATTAGGCTTTTTAATAGGAACAATTATGGATATTTTCCAGTCCTTGGGTAAAATTCCAGTTTCCCATATTTTGTTTATAATCTTCAGTAAATATTTTTTGGCATCATCTGGGAGGTGTTTCAGCATTTCATATATGATTGTATCCTCACCTGGAGCTGTGGATTCACTTGAGGAGAGCGCCTCACGAAGTTCTCCTAGGAAAAATTTGTAGTTGTATGGTTCAGATTTTCCCGAATCAAACTTCAGACATATTTCAGAATTCCTAATTCTTTGAAATTTTGGAGAATAATTGTTAGGGCTGTAAACTTTAGAAAAGTGTTTTCCTAGCTCATTGGCAACTTCAGTGGGCTCTGTGATTAGTGTCTCATTTATTTTTAATGAGGGTAATGGTGACGCAACAAATTTTCCACTCTGTTTCCTTATTTTGCACCACACCACTCTTAGTGGGATCTTGGAATTTATTCCATTAATATAGTAAAGCCAACATTCTCTCTTGGCTTTCTTATAAAAGCGCTGCTGCTTGGGTAAAGCACGTTAGTAGATTAATTTAGACTGAGGGGAGCCACTAGTTTTGCAATGTCTGTAGCACTTCCTAGTCACTTTTCTCAGAATACCACGTCTTATTCCACCAGGGAACTGCAGGCCTACGAGGTTTGCCTTTTGTTTTTGGAACCGAGCCTTCAGAACTCTTCAAAGTAGATTCAATAAAGCAATCATAGGCATCTAGATGAGGATGAAAAGACTCAAACTCTCTATCTAGGCTGATACCCTTACTGAATTTATCCCAGTCTGCATCCTCTACCCTCCACTTAGGTAAAACTTCAGATGGAGCATTCAGAGCATATTTCAAATGGATCGGGTAGTGATCACTTCCATTTAAATCTTCATTAACAGACCAATTAAAATCAAGGTGGATACTAGTTGAAGAAATATTAGGTCCAGTGCAGAGAAATGATTATCGTGAATGTTGTGGAAAGTCATTGACCCATTATTATATAGGGTAACATCATTCCTGCCAATACACCTGTACTGCATTATTGATCTATTGTATGTGACTTATGTGTCTGTAAATTGTTACATTTTTGGTGTCTCATATTTGTCCGTTCTCTGTAAATAAACCCCTCTTGTTTGTAAAAGAATTCTAATTCCATAGGCAACCTTCATTATTTATGTAAATTAAGGAGATTCTAAGGTGAGTTTCCAGTAGTTTTCATTTTTGTTCATAATTTTGGGCCCCCTTGGTACAAAGGCAGTCTATAATAATTAATTATTCCAATTTCCATCCACACCGAGGACCCAGTTTATGACTATATTCTTAGTCTGAACTGAGTTTGAGATTGGCAGGAGCACAATCTCTACTTTGTAACCCTCATCCAAAGCACAATCCAAGAAATTCTCCTTACATTTAGATATGTGTATCTCACTAAAGGAAATCTCCCTAAATGAACTTTTAAGATGAAAAGGAATACTTAAGTGGCTGAATCCAGAGTCCTACCTAGGTTCAACTACAATGCACTGGAGTTGTAACCTGATTGACTGTATGAGTCAAGTCACGACCGTTGCCAACCAATGCCAGCTGTTCGACTAACAACTGTTTCGATGACCAGTACTTAAGCACTATTACACGTACAGTATATTCACAATTAAATACTGTACACGAAACAGCCAAACACAATGCTTTTCACAAATACAAACACAACAAAATATATCTTTCTTCTATATAATACGCATTCATTTCCACTTTACATAAACTTAGAAAGAATACATAAAACTATACCACAACTTGCAGAAAAGTACAATCTTTCTTGTCGAAGTTTCGACAGGTAATTTTTATTAGGTTGGTTGTATATATTATAAATTACATAATTATCATTTTTTATTAGGATTTTAATACCTGCTATTTGCAAGTCAGCAAAGTTTACAGTACTTTCTCATAAACTACTTTATGTACATATGTGCCTGTTCCTAATTTTCCTTCTCCCCCTCGTGATGTTGTGCAAACAAAAAGGATTCGTCTGTATCCAGATCAATTCTTTTGTCAAAACTATCTACAATTACATCTGGGACCGACGTTAAAAGGCAAGCAAAGTGTAACAATCTTTCAAAATTATCTAAGATATTATTTCCAGTTACCCATGGAGAGCCTGTTATAGATTTCTTTAACTCACCTACTGCATCAAATAAATTCGCACTGTATGTGACCAGTGAATCGTTGCCCTTCTTTATTTTGAGAAACTTCGCAAATTCGAACTGCACACTCACGTTGAACTCCGCCATAAGTAGCTCGTAGAAATTTCTGCAGTTCAATCCAAATTTTACACCTTCTGAACCCGAAACTGCGTGTCCGTTTCCCAATATCTCCTTTATCCACATCTAGAAACGCTTTAGCCTCTGTTAAAGCTTCAGCGCCATTCGTAATTTTCTTGGAATTCAGATAATTGTTCACTGACTCAATGAAAGTTTCTATATTTTGGGTTGGCTTCCCATCCACTAACCCTTTAAAATTAGTAATTCCCGCGCTAACGCTCGTCACTTTATGCACCACAACTGATTGGGATGTGCTTGCTGCATCGTTCTGAGCGTAGCAGCATGAAACACTAGGGAAAAGCAAAAGTTACCCCCTCTAAAAGAAGAACAGAAAACTGAGCGCCTATCACTCGTGAAACAGAAAACGGAGTTCTGCGCAACTTACGAGAATGGGGTACTCACCAATTTGAAACAGAAAACGGAGCTCTGTGCAACTTGTGACGTCGCCAACTCGAAAGAAAATGGAAGGTGTTGACTTCCCACTATTGCTTGGTTAAGCATAAATATCGCACGATCACCATTTAACTTAACTCCCAATCGCCACTATTCACACATATTTGGGTATTTTGTTAACCCCACATTGCTCTAGAGATCACCCAGATCTATTTCACAACTCCCCACTCCCAATTACTCGAACAGAGATGGAAAAAAAAAGATTCCCCGTATTACACACATAACTCGACACTCTTATCGCACCCGCCCTCTTAAGACTGACTGGTTGCTTCTGCCAGCGCAAATACGCGAGAGCCCTCGGGCATCCCTGTTGGCACTTAGCCTATTAATAATCTCCCTATTTCGCTACCCTAATTGAGACCATTTAACTTTTTACCCGCTGCCACCATTACCATTCGCACACCGCTGCCACCATTACCATCTGTTACACGGAACAGATCAACACTTGGTTTGGAAGTGTACGTAGCGTGATCTTAGCGATCTAACTTCAGGAAAAAGACGTAAAAAGGTTCGACCCTGATCTCACTCGCACTTTTTCCCCTCTCTCTCTCTCTCTCTCTCTCCCTCTCTCTCAGCCCGAATCCCTCTCTCTCTCTCTCTCTCTCTCTCTCTCTCTCTCTCTCTCTCTCTCTCTCTCTCTCTCTCTCTCTCTCTCTCTCTCTGACCTCACTCATTCTCACAACGCAATTAAATGGACTATTTAAAGAAACACAATCTTTCCTACAAGAATAGGTTTATTATTCAAATAACCCAACAAGAAATGAATAAAACAAAGCAAAGATTAAAATGCATAATAAATGAATTATCGAGTCAGATAACTAAACTCTAAATTACGAAGCACTTCTGACTAAAGAAGTCTCATTATGGCTAATAGCCTGGAAATACACAAAATCTCACATACTCCCAAATCAACACTAAACGTCATGTCAAAAAAAAAAAAAGTCTACCACATAAAGAGACTGACATTGCAAATGACTTGCATGTGTCCTCTTTATCAAACCACCCAGCTATTTCCACAAGTCCACATGTTATTCCCACAAGTCCACAGACATCTGTCGAAAGAATTAAACATGATAGAAAACTCCCAAAAATACATGAAATACAAAACAAAATAATGGAAAATGTAAAATGCATAGCCAAGATATGGCAAACGTAACATAACCAAAATAATAATATAAAAGAGGTATGAATATTCATATTAAATTTCCCACACCAGTTCATAAGTTCATAATGATTAGAAAGTCATGGTAAAAATCACAAGTTCAATTTTCTCCCATAAAAACAGAGATTTGAGACTCTACCTTATCTGCCGATTTTCAAAGCCTGGAACTATAGAGGGATGAATAAATTTGTTTTTATTTAGCATTTCCCAACGTTTTGAGAGAGAGAGAGAGAGAGAGAGAGAGAGAGAGAGAGAGAGAGAGAGAGAGAGAGAGAGAGAGAGAGAGAGAGAGAGAGAGAGAGAGAGAGAGAGAGAGATTGTCGTTAGTGAGTGCTTCGGTTGTTGGAAGAGGGATGAGGTCGTTAGTTTGTTTACGGCGCTGTCTGTCTGTGGAATATATGTGAGGATTTTTCGGTTTTGGAGGCAGTCTTGAGTCAGAGCTAGTGCTAGTCAGTCGTTTTTTTGGTCTTAAACAGTTTGTTTGTGTGCTGATTCAGAGTTGTTGTTTTTCCTTGTTAGTGTGTTGTTCTTGTTGCTGTATGTTCGTGAGTCGTGTGTTTTTCTGTTTTGGTTTGGTTTGTGTGGTTCTGTGAGCTGTGTTGGCGACCGTGGACCTTTACTCCATCTTCCAGCAACCGAGGACCAGGGTGAGTGTTGTGTACTGTTTTTGTGGTTTTGAATTCCGCCACATAATATTTGGCGCCCAACGTGGGGCAGCTGCAATTGAGATTAGTGGCTAGTAGTGTGACTGGAGGGAATGGAAGAGGAACTGGGGAGGTTGAGAGAGGAGTTGCGGCTGGCAAGAGAGGAGAATGAGAGGCTGAGGGGTGAGAATGAGGAGTTGAGGAGTCAGTTGGAGGAGATGGGGGGAATGCTAAGGAGTGCGAAAGAAGAAATGAAAGGGGAGATGAAAGAGTCAGAAGAGAGGATGGATAAAAAGTTGGAGGGAATGATGAAAGGTGTGGAAGAAATGGTGAAAGGTACATTCAAGGGTGTTTTTGGAGAAGGGGCTGTTGGAGGCAGGTTCTCTGGAACGTGTGAAGGGGCAAGAGAGAAAGAAAAGGAGGAAGAAGTGAATGGAAGCGTGAGTGATGAAAGTGATATGGGAATAGGAAGTAAGAAACGAGGGAATGAGAGGCAGGGTAAGGAAAAGGGGAATGATAAGCAAGGGAAGGAACAGAGGGAAGGTAAGGATAAGTCAGGGGAAGGAAAAGGGAAGAAGGGAAAGGAAAAGGAAACTGGTAAGAAGGGTAAGGAAGTGGGGAAAGGCAGGAAAGAAGGGAGAGGGTGAAGGCAGTAGTGATAGTGAGGTGGATGGAGGTGAGTGGATAAAAGTGGATAAAAAGAGGGGGAAGAAGAGTGTAATGAGTAAGATGAATGTAAGTGCGGAAGTGGACTCTTTGTATTCGGAAGAGGGTATGAAAGGACAGAGTGAAAGTAGCGAAAGTGGGAGTGAAAGTGAGAAAGTGAGAAAGGCTATGTATGTGAGGGAGGTACCCCGGTGTGAAGGTATAATGAGTATGGAAGTAGGGATGTGCATGATTTCTTTAGGGAGTATGAAAGGTTTTGTCAGGATAAGTATGGGGAAAGTAAGAGAGTGTGGGCACGAGAATTAGGAGAATATTTGACTGGGTTTTTGCTTGATATGTACAGTATAGGGTTATTATGAGTGTGGGAGATGTTGAGTATGACAAGGTGAAAGCTAGACTAGTTGAGCAAGCAAGGCGTATGAAAGCGAGTGTTAAGTATAAGAGGAAGAATGAATTTGATGAGGCAAGAATGAAAGCTGGGAAACCTTGTCACTGTATGCTTGTAGGCTGGAGACATTGGCAAGGAAGAAGTTTGGGGATGATGGGATAGATGAATGTAAGGAGTTAGTACGGAAGTTGTTAGGGACAGTGCCAGATGGAGTTAAGAATTTGTGAACTTGAAGCGGAAGAAGAAGAAAAGATGGACGAATGAAAGGTTGACTTGGGGAGAAATTTTGGAAATTGTAGAAGATTATGAGCTTGACAGGGTTATAAAAGAGAGCAGAAGTGTAAGTGTAAGGGCTGGGGTAGATGAGAGAGTACCAGAGTTCGGAAGCTTTAGGGATGCAGTGTTGAGGGGCCCAATGAGAATGGCTGATAGTGTAATAGATAGGAGTGTAAGAGCAAGTAATGTGGAGGTGCCAGGGAGGATGAATGGTGGGTTTGTAAGGGAACAACGGGTTGGACGGGTTAGGGATAGTAGTGTACAAAGGGGAAGGTCGATGAGTGGAAGTCGAGCGAAGTGTTTGAGATGTGGAAAGGAAGGACATACAAAGAATGAGTGTAGGTGGGCTTTAGGAGCGTGTTTCGGGTGTGGGCAATCGGGACATTTGGTAAGGGAGTGTACGAAAGATAGGGGGGTTAAATGCTACAGGTGCGGACAGGTGGGTCATATTCCTAATGGTTGTAGGGGTACCCGAGTGAATGTAATATGTGGCAACTGTGGTAAGAATGGGCATTATGCGAGAATGTGTTCAGAACCGAGAGCGAAGTGTGACGAATGTGGAATGGAAGGGCATGTATCAAGTGTATGTAGACGAAAGAGGGTGACTGTGACAGCGAATTCGGGAAACTGAGTGTGAAGGGGTTCAAATGGGTGGATCCTCTAGGATGCAAGCGGTGCATGTGATGCATGTACGTGAGGGGTTGTTGCATGAGGGAGGTTTTGCTGGAAAGACTGACGAGTGCATGAAGCAATTTGTTTTGATAGAGTATGGTAGGAAACGTAAGAAAGGGAAGAACGTAAGTAAACTGAATGGTCGTAAGTTGTGTGATAGGGGTGTGAGTGCCAAAGTGGAAATGAGTGATAAAGCGTGTAATACAGATGAATGGGATGGTATGAATAGAACGTATAGCATATGCGGGTTTGATATAACTGAGTTGACTGAACGTGTAGGGGTTAGTGAACGGTTGGAGGTGAGCGAAAGTGTAAGAGTAAGAGAGCGTAGAAGTAATATACGAGTGATTGAAAGCATGAATGAATCGTTGCAAGAATTGGAAAGGTCAATGAGCGAATGGGATGGGTTAGTTGAAGAATTGGGGGAGGTATTCGGGAACGAGTTAGAGGGTATCGATGAGATTGTGGATGAAATTGAGAGTGGGAATAGTGAAGAAGATAGCGTGAATCTGAGAGAGAATGGAGGAGAAGATGTGGATTTGAATGTTGCTAGAAGAGAGAATGATTCTGAGAGAATGATTGCGTGCCCATGAATGCGATCTAGAGGACCTGCTAGTGAGCATCCATGGGTGTTGCGTAAGGCGATTTGAATGCAGTGTGAAAGGTATTGGTTGGGAAATGCTAAAAGGGGGGAGAATTATAGAGGGATGAATAAATTTGTTTTTATTTAGCATTTCCCAACGTTTTGAGAGAGAGAGAGAGAGAGAGAGAGAGAGAGAGAGAGAGAGAGAGAGAGAGAGAGAGAGAGAGAGAGAAATTGTCGTTAGTGAGTGCTTGGTTGTTGGAAGAGGGATGAGGTCGTTAGTTTGTTTACGGCGCTGTCTGTCTGTGGAATATATGTGAGGATTTTTCGGTTTTGGAGGCAGTCTTGAGTCAGAGCTAGTGCTAGTCAGTCGTTTTTTTGGTCTTAAACAGTTTGTTTGTGTGCTGATTCAGAGTTGTTGTTTTTCCTTGTTAGTGTGTTGTTCTTGTTGCTGTATGTTCGTGAGTCGTGTGTTTTTCTGTTTTGGTTTGGTTTGTGTGGTTCTGTGTGCTGTGTTGGCGACCGTGGACGCCTTACTCCATCTTCCAGCAACCGAGGACCAGGGTGAGTGTTGTGTACTGTTTTTTTGTGGTTTTGAATTCCGCCACAGAACCACTTCAAAGTTATGACTTTATAGCTGCAGTTCTATCACGTTAATGAACAATCAAACTCACTTTTAGGGCAGATTTTGGCATAATCTAGATCAAAGTAACGCACGTACTCACGAATATACGAGTACATAGCGCTTCGGAGATCACCTGATCTCCAATATTGCTGAGCTTCTCGCGCAAAGAGCTGAGGAATCAAACTATGCACTGTTTCAGCAATCTCGCATCGAATCTCTCGACCTAGTTCGCTCTCACTCCCAACCTTCCACGATAACATCTTAAAGCATTGAAGCTATGAAATGCATGTATGTGTCCTTTAAATATATGTTTACCTATTATTGATATTTTCTGTTGACATGTTGTAAACATAAAATCATTGTTCATATCCTTTTAGTATCGTTGTATTTCTCCTAGATGTTATCTGGTCTGTAGACCATTTATGTTCCGCTGTATAATATAGCTTTTTAAAATATTGTTATAGTGGTTGAGTTTTGCTTTCTTACTTCAGTATTATCAACTTGGATTTTTTCCAATAACTTACTCATGATATTCATTTGTTTTTCTTTACAATATACTGAGTACTCAATGCACATGCACCCTTTTTCATGGGTGCTCATATCTGTGGTTTCTTTTTTTGTATATTTCATAAAATTTTTTATAATGTTTGTTACACCATATTTTGTTATATTTTTGACATTATTGCACAATTCAACAAACCAATCAATACATCCCACATGTGTTTTCATGTACATTTCTTGTGTCATCTGCTCTTGTACTAATTATTGGTGATGGAGTAATATCTTCTCCCTTGACATGTTACTCCATCTTCTCCCTTGACATAATCATTGTTGTTTACAATATGGTTCTCTTCTACTTCTTAGTGTTTTGGATATCTGCATCTATAGGTTTTACTATTATTTTAGGAGAAGATAAGGATATATTCTTAGCTTCATTTTTGTTTTCTTTCTTTATATCCTTTGTCTTTTTTGTTTCTTTATATAGTTTGTCTTTTGTTTAACAGATGTTGCTCTAATAATAGTTGGTTTTTTTAATTTTGGGTGGCATTCTCTCCAAAGGTCTCTTTTTATCTTTAATTTCCAGTCCATCGTGACTTTCACTTGTTACTTCTGTAGTAGTATCTTCTTGTGTTCCTAATTGCATTAACATTTCAAATGGATCTGATAAAATGTTTCCCATATCCTTTGTACCTTTTTCTTGATTCCTTACCATTTTTGTGTTTTCTGTAAGAATAAATTTCTTCTCGAGATATATTTTGCTGTGTCTTGTTACTTCTACCTGTATGTATTTTCGTTTCATTATTACAGTAGTTCTTGTTATCGAGGCACATGCAAGTTTCTTAGCAGGATCTTAATTCCTCTCACTTTGTTCTAATTTAGCCTCTTTTATAGACATCCCTGTTCTTTCTTGTAGCACTTTCAATTCTGTATTGTACAGTATGTGTAATACATACAGTCTTTGGATCTTGCATGATGAATCTGCCCACAGTTTACACACTTTGGTTCACTGCAACCCCATTGTGTGTCATGTTCTTCAGATCCACAATATGCATATACAAGTTCGTTTTGACAATATTTCTTTCCATGCCCATATTTACTACAGTTTTGACACTGTACTGTAGTGGCTTTGGGACATAGGTCTTATTTTTCTGTTTTGGCCTAAGATTTTTTGAGGTAGATCTTGACCTTCAAATTTTATTTTTGCGATTTTTAATATTTGCTTATTTCTTTATCTTTTAAAAAATTAATTTTTAAGAGTCTAAGAGAATACTCTTTTCAACTGGTTCGTCACTGTTCTCAGGAAGCACAATAGTACCCTGAATGCTATTCATAGTGTCATTTTTTTTAAATTTTTACATTTGTTATCTATTGTTGTTATAGACATACAGTCCTTAGACTGACTCTTTGTTGTAGCTTCAATAAGCCAAGTCTTTTATCTGTCTGAATGTCTGTTTAAATAGGTAAAATAGGTAATTTTCTAACTCTTAGAGTTGAAAATTTCCGTTCTGTTTCAAAGGTTAGAAACCTTGACCAACTTCCAATCCCAAAGTGTGTGTAATGTCCCTGCTCAACGAGTCCTCTGTAATGAGCATCCCGTTTTCTGCGGTGCCTTCACATTCGACCTAGGGTCGGCCGAACACAAATTATCATCATTATTGTGAATTGTATATTTCATTGTTAATCACTATGTTTCCTGTATGTAACTGTCCTGTTTTTGTAGACAAATAGTTTGACCTCAGGTCACCTGTAAATCTTTGTACCCGTGGTCTCTGCGATATCTGCAGACTTCCACACGCCGCTTTATAAGCGGGTCACTTCATCAATAAACTAGCAGTACCTGTCTTTCCGCTCATTATTTCGCACCTCCCTCACAGTGGTGACTGCCGGAGTGGTTCCCGGAAGCCATTAACGGACCCAAACGGCGACTCTGGCGCTCTAACAAAGCGTTCAGGCATTACCGACCCTCATCAGCAGGTCACCGATGTCATAAGCGGTCCCACATGGCATGCTCCTAAGTGTGTATTGACGCTAGTGTTCCCTCACGCTCCAAGTGAGAGCGCGGAATGAGCATGGACACAGACATTCCCAACCACATACAAATTACCAGAACTTCTTGGAGGCAGATGCCTCCCTCGCGCAACTCCCTCCCGCACGCTCCTCCACGCTGGTACCTGCACCCCGCGTGATGACCCCCATGACGGACCAACCAAAGGCGGCCCTCAGTATAAGGCTGCCGCCATTCACCCATCAAAATGCAGTGTCATGGTTCTACGGGGTCGAGGGGTAATTCAGGGTAGCAGGCCTAACAGACGAGGTGTTGAAGGCAGACATTGCCATCAGCGCCATTCCGGAGGAGATATACAAGAGGATCGCCCCATGGTTAATGATGACGTCGAGCCCCGCCACCTTCCAGGAGTTAAAAGCCACTCTTGTCGAGACCTGCTCCCTGCTGGTCTCCGAGAGAGCTGCCCGCGCCCTTGACCTCGCCCTCAACCCCTGGGAGGAGGGAAACCTCTTGGAAATATGGCATGCCCTCCAGGACCACCACCTCCTCCCAAAGACTGACAGCAATGGCAGGCACAAAGAAATCAGCCTGTCGAGGGAGATCTTCCTGCGGCAGCTACTGCCAGAGGTCCGTGGGCAGATCACAGAGGCATACACCCTGCCAGTCGAGGACCTGATCAGGGTGGGCCAGCTGCTGACGGACTCCACGAAGACGGCAAAGTGGGTGTCCATGGCCGCACACCCCATCAACTGCCTCCAGCCAGAGGACCCCACCATGGAGGGCATCAACGTTGCTGCCCAGAGGAAGCCATCCCACCAGCAGAAGAAGGAGGCCGGGGCTTTGCTATTACCACCAGAGGTTCGGGAAAGCTGCCCGGAAATGCGAAGCCCCCTGCCTTTTCTTCCCTCCAAAAAACGGGAGGCAGCGGCCATGCTCACAGGCCGCCATGGCAACAGTAACTGAAACAACCAAGGCTCCCGCACCAGTAGGCTTTTATGCCCGTGACACCATCTCTGGCAGGAGAATGTTGATCGACACCAGAGCCATGTGGTCAGTGTTCCCGCCTTCCAGAGAGGACCAGAGACGTCCGCCGGACCAGACTGCCTGCCTGACGACCACCAACGGGCCCCCCATCCTCTCCTTCGGCACCAAGCTCCTGTCAATCTCTATCCCTGGCTGGAGATACAGGTGGAAATTCATCGTCGCAGACGTTAGGACCCCGTTCCTGGGTGCGGGCTTCCTCTCGCCCACTTCGGACTGGCAGTCGACGGCGGCTGCAAACGCCTGCTGGACACAGAGTTCTGCCAGTCCCTGCCCTTGTCGCCGGGCCCCCAGGGAGCCCACAATCTGTTCCGTCGCTCCCCACCAGGATGGTTCCCTCCTGAAGGAATTCCCAGAAGTCTTCAAACTCGAGCTTCGCCAGGTGCCCGGTGCCCCTGCCAAACACGGGATATATCATCACATCAAAACAAAGGGCCCTGATGCACGCAAAGTTCCGACGGCTTCCCCCACAGCGCCTTTAGGAGGCCAAGAAGGCCTTTGCGGAGATGGAAAGGATGGGCATATGCAGGAAGGCTCCCAGCCCATGGGCCTTCCCCCTTCACATGGCGCAGAAAGCGGATGGCACCTAGAGGCCCTGTGGCGACTACAGGCGGCTCAACCTCGCTACAGAACCCGACCACTACCCTCCACCAAACATGCAGGACCTAATGGCCTCTTCCATGGGGCCAAAATATTCTCAAAGTTAGATCTCTTAAAATCATATTTTTCAGGTACCAGTAGCGCCAGAAGACGTCGCCAAAACCGCTATCATCATGCCTTTCGGGTCCTACGTCTTCGCCTTCTCCACCTTCGGCCTGAGGAACGCGGGCGAGACCTTCCAGAGGCTGATGGACAGCATCCTGGGGGACATGGACTTCTGCGGCACATCCGGAAGGTCCTGCAGTGCCCGCAGGAGAGTGGCCTCAGGTTTGACAAGTGCACCTTCGACGTCGAGAAGGTGGAATTCCTGGGCCACGAGATATCCCCGGGGGGCATCCGCCCAATGTCATTGAAGGTTGAGGCTGTCGAGAAGTTCCCCACCCCTACCTCCATCAGGGCTGTACTGTACAAGAATTCCTCGGAATGGTCAACTACTACAGGAGATTCATCCCGGGGATCGCGCACACCATGGCCCCCCGGACGGAGGTCCTCAAGGGTCGTCTGAAGACCTTAGTGTGGGGCCCTGACCAGCAGAAGGCCTTCTCCCTGACACAGGCCGCCCTCGTCAAGGGAACATTTTTGGCCCACCAGGACCCCAGCGCTCCCCTCCAGCTGACAACGGACACCAGCAACGTCACCTGTGGAGCCGTCCTGGAACAAGTCATCAGAGGGACCCCTCAGCCCACCGCCTTCTTCAGCAGAAAGCTCAGCCTCATTGAGTCCCGCTATAGCACCTTCGACAGGGAACTCTTTGCAGTATACCAGGCGGTACGTCACTTCAAGTTCCTCATGGAGGGTACGCCCTTCACGATTTGGACTGACCACCAGATGCTGGTCCACGCCTTCATGAAACTGGGGGATGCATGGTCCTCCAGGCAGCAGTGGCACCTCGCGGAGTTCACCGGCAAGAAGAACCTAGTAGATGACGCCCTCTCAAGGATCAAGATCGACGCAGTGCAGCTCGGGATTGACTACGAGGACCTCGCCCGCGAACAGGCCGCCGACCCAGAGACTCCAGCCTACCGCTGAAGTGGGAGGACGTGCCCCTCGGCCCTGGAGGGTCAACACTGCTGAGCATCGTGAGCACTAGCTGCCCCCGCCCCCTGCCGTCGGCTGGTCTTTGATGTCATCCACGGCATATCCCACCCCTCCGGAAGGACGACGGCCAGGCTACTGACGGAGAAGTTTGTCTGGCACGGCATACAGAAGAATGCGATGGCCTGGGCAAGGCAATGCATGCAGTGTCAGGCCAGCAAAGTAGGGCAGCACACACAGTCTGGGGTGGGTGAGTTTCCCCAGCCAAAGAGACGTTTTGGGCACATCCACGTCGACGTGGTGGGTCCTCTTCCCCCATCAAGAGGAGCAAGATACATTCTAACAGTCGTCGACCGCTCCAACAGGTGGCCCGAAGCTATGCCCCTGGAAGAAGCCATCTCCAGTGCGTGCGCAGAAGCCCTCCTCTCCAGCTGGATCAGCTGGTTCGGTGTCCCGGACCACATAACGACAGAGGTTCCGCTTTCCTATCCGAGCTGTGGACCACCCTGGCACACCTGCTGGGGACCACTCATCACAGCACCACCGCCTACAACCCCGCAGGAAACGGAATGGTGAAAAGGTTCCACAGGTCCCTGAAGGCGTCCCTCATGGCTCGTTGCACCTCCAAGAATTTGAAGTACCAGCTGCCCTGGGTCTTCCTCGGATTGAGGACCGGCCCCAGAGCCAATGGTGACCCCTCCTCAGCAGAAAAAGTCTACGGGGAGACCCTGGTAGTCCCAGGGGAACTCGTCGCAGAAGACAGGGACGACATAGGAACGCAGAGGCCCGTGACAGGGTTGCGAAGTTCCCCCCCTGCCAGAGGACATACACCGACAGGACGTCGGCCCCTTCATGTCTCCCAGTCTGTCCTCCGCCACCCACGTCTTCGTCAGGGATGATGCTGTGCGGCCACCCTTAACCAGGCCCTACAGAGGACCTTTCCTTGTGCTAGAAATGGACAAAAAGGCACTGGGTGGCCATTCACGGAAGGGAAGACTGGATATCAATAGACCGCCTCAAGCCTGCATTCCTGGGGAGGACGTTGGGGGCGGTTCCCAAAGCTTCCCGCAGGATATAGCAACCCCCCCAGCCAGCCCCATATGCAGGAAAACGTCATGGGCGTCCCTGGAAAACCCTGAAATCAGACAGGGAGGCACCCCACACCATGACTCCAGAGGGCGCCGGGGAAGGCGACCACCCCCTCCAGCTGACATCCAGAAAGCAGGGGGGGGGGTATTGTAAAGTCCCCGCTCAATGCATTCTCTGTAATGAACATCCTGTTTTCTGCGATGCCTTCACATTTGACCTAGGGCCGGCCGAACACAATTTATTATCATTATTGTGAATTGTATATTTTGTCTGTTCAAGTGACCATGCATTATGTATGTGTAACAGAGTATTTTTGTAACAGACCAGACATTGTTAATCATTACGTTTTCTGTAAGTACCCGTCCTGTTTTTGTAGAGAAATAGTTTGACCTCAGGTCACCTGTAAATCTTTGTACCAGTGGTCTCTGCGTTATACACAGACATCTGCACACCGCTTTATAAGCGGGTCGCTTCATCAATAAAGTGGCAGTACTTGTCTTCCTGCTCATTATTTCGCACCTCTCTCACAAGAGTCGAAGCGAGTCAAGGTTGGGTAAAGGCGATATTTACTTTTTTTTGGTTTGTTCTGCGGGAGCAAAGGCTTCCAGTGTAATTGTACTAATATTTTTTGTAGATTTTTCTACGAAAAAGATGTCAGAGGAGGTTTTGGCAGTTGTCAACTGTGCCCAGGGGTACTTGAATCTTTATTTTTACTTGTCATAAAGATTAAAGTATATATATATATATATATATATATATATTATATATATATATATATATATATATATTATATATATATATATATAAATATAATTTGAAAATCTTAAAAAGATATCATTGGCCTTTCATGGAGTTTATTCTTCCACCAATGGCACAAGTGAGAACCGACTCCCAAATGTCCGCCCCCTACCCTCCCACAGGGGATGGCACAGCACGATTAGAGTGGCTTAAGTGTAAGCCAAACCTGCTTGCTAGGATCGAGAGTATTACAAGAATACAATCATCCCCACCCTAATCATATTATGGGCAAACCGGATAGAATGCCGAGAGTCCTATCCCCAGAACCAGACAACCCCGGGAACCTGTGGTCCAACCCTAAAGAATAGTTCCGCCTTTGAGCTATCAATGTGATATCTGTTACGTCCAAACATTATTGGGCAGTTGATGGTCCTACCACAGTTCCCACTATTTAGCTTCGGATGTAAACCCAACCTCAGCTATGCTATCTTTTCCTATTTATCAGGTACAATAAATTTTAGCAAAAGTGGAAAAATTCCACAAAAATTAATCCAAAGAAATATATGATGATCTATATGACTCTTGGCCTCAAAACCCAGGAACAAATTCCTGGGGTTCCAGGGCCCCCCTTCACCATGCCAAGGTGGTCCCAAGTCGAGGAAGTTATGTGTATGTAACATTCACATAGTATCGTATTATAAAATAAAAACAAATATGATCTTTTCCATGGATCTTTTCAAATTATACTTTACTGTATCCAATAATAGAGTATGTATTCTCATATTACTATTGCATTATAAAATACAAACAGTGACCATGTGCCATTTGCATTGTTTAGGTTTCCATGAATGTGGACAACGATGCATCAATTCAATTTCCATTTAAAGATAACCAAGGGGGAAAGTTTTGTCCCATCTGCCATACACGTTAAAACAGTAAAATGTTCTTCATGGCCAGTACTTCTGATTAAAATACTTTTCTCTTCAAATTTATTTATGGTTTAGTTTGATGGCACATATAAGTTTTGAGGTGATTCATCCATGTTACCGATGCACGATAATTTAGTCATTAGCAGCTTGAACACTGCATGTTTTCTCAGCTGTAACTTGAAGCTTAAACTTACCAGTATATTTACTTGCTGATCTTTCCTCCCTAATGAACACGAGTACAGTCAACACCCCCTTTCTGTGATCTTGCAATCTGCAGATTTTTCTTTGGAACTTAGCACCAAATTATCTGTGAAAAATTCATCTAGAATATTCACTAATTAGTGTATTTTGATGCTATTTTCATGACTAATTACATTTTCTACAATAATTTTCAGATATGAATATTAAAGTAAACACAGCATATCATAAAATATATATATATTTTTTGTATTTAAGTACATACTATACTGAATTTGTAAATTCTAGTGTTTCCCCTGTTCTGTAAAAAGAAAATGGGACAGCCTCAATACTCAGAGAAAATGGCTCTGATTGAATGTGGTGTATTTTGATGTTATTTTCGTGACTAAATACATTTTTTTATGATAAAAAAACATGATTTACTAATTTTGGTATTATTTCACTTATGGACATTAATTGCTTTCAACATAAAATATAGGTTTTTCTGTTGTATTATGATGTGATTTGAATGATTTTGAGGTTTATTTCCATCGCAAATGAATACTTATCCTTCCCGGCAAATGATATACTGTATACAAAATTAATAAAATTACGACTTGTCAGAATACTGCACCCCTTCTCCATAGCTAATACGGCAAAACTGTGTTTACTGATTTACAGTTTTGCCGCATTAGCTATGGGAGAGGGGGTGCAGTATTCTGACAAGTCGTAATTTTATTAATTTTGTATACAGTATATCATTTGCCGGGAAGGATAAGTATTCATTTGCGATGGAAATAAACCTCAAAATCATTCAAATCACATCATAATACAACAGCTATATTTTATGTTGAAAGCAATTAATGTCCATAAGTGAAATAATACCCTAATTTTCTGATATAAATATTAAAGTGAACACAGCATATCAAAATGTATTTTTTTTAAATGTATTGCAGTACATACTAAACTTGGGAAGTCCTAGTGTTTTTCCAAGTATTTCCCCTGTTCTGTAAAAAGAAAATGGGACAGACTCAATACTCTACGAGAGAAAATGGCTCTGTTTAAATGTAGGGGGACTTGAGTTTAGCTTTCACAATTAGCTGTGAACCATAATATATTTTCAAGGGTAATGTTTTAATATGACCTTGAAATGATATTTAAGTGTTTTAGGATGATAGTTTAAGGTATAATTGGTGTCAGATGATGGTTTAAGGTATACATTTGGTGTTTGAACCATTAAATTGGCAGTTATAAACGTTTTTACAAGTAGTCTTTAGTGTCTGACCTGTTTAAATATGCAGTTAAATGTGTTTTTCAGGGGTGTTGAGTATTCGCGGATTTTAGCTTTTTGCAGGGGGCTATGGTACTTATCCCCCACGAATATTGGGGGTTTACGTTTTAATGGAAAAATATATCACTCACATTCTACTTAACGTTATTTGTAACATATTGATGGCAATTGTTTACTTTCATACGATGGTTGAGATGCAAGCAAAACAGCTGTTGCTATTCGATTAGGTCGTTCATAATGAAATGGCTGTTTCTCGTTCGGTTGTTTATGGCTGTACATGTTTTTGCAACCCATATAACATTAGTAACTATTCTTTTATCATTCTCTTTTACTTTAACTTATTTAATTAGAAGATAGGATAAAGCAATGGAGGAAGAGAGGTTAGTCTATAGTAATTTGGTCTCTCAAAACAGGAACTTGCATGATACACGCGATACATTTTTAAATTAATTTGTATTTTCCATAGCTAACAAACCTGCGGTCTTAACATTAGGATAAAATCTTCTAGCGCCTGCTGGAAACTGGTTAAAAACAATAGTTATTGTTTTTGCAAGGAATTGGTGGCATCTACCATCAATTTTTTATGGGTGAAAATGTGGTGGTCGCAGGTTGTGTGAGATCATGCGTTACACATGTATGTACAGTACACCGGAGAAACTTTCTTCTCTCCTCCTCTTCTTCCTAGCAAACTTCACTCACTGTTCAGAAGGCCAGACCCAACACTGAACAAAGGCTTGATTAGTTACAGCCATGCCTACAGCATAATACAAACAAGGTATGAGGATCTACCATAATAGAGAGGAACAGTTTACAGGGCCTGTCCTTCCTTGGGCAGTGCCAAAGGTCTTAGTGGTTTCCTCTCTAAAGGTGGCTTTTGTGATAGAAGGGTTTGCATAATTAATCATCTCACACACTATATCAAAAACAACACAATCAACAGGAAAAAGCATGAATGCAAATGGCAGTTGGGCAGAGTGAAGCACATCTTCACTTGAAGGCGGCCGAAAGCAAAGTGGAGTGCAGACCAAAAAGTGACCGAGGCTTCCCCTCTACCTCAGTATTTAATGACCCTGTCTGAAACTTAACCGGCCGTTCCCTATGTAAAAAAACAATGGTTTTCATTTGTGTAGGAACAAAATGTTTTCTTCAAATGTTTAATGCATGTTATCGAAAATTATTATCTTATTTCATAGAATAAAACTGAACCTTGTGATTTTTGCTTCTTTAGCAGTTTAAATTCAGGGAGTGCAAGTGCCAAGAAGGAACTAGTTCAGGCATTCAAGGAATGATTGCTTTATGAAATTTAGGCTGTCAAGCCAAGTACTGGGCACTGTCAGCCACTTAGGACACATAAAAAGGAGCTTAAGTGGTTGTATAGCAAGACAGAGATACCCAGGAAATAAAAGAAATGGAGTGCTGGGATCTTATGGGAACTGGGAGAAAATCCCACAGTTGCACTAAAAGAATTTGAGGGCTGCTATACATTGAAAGGATCAAGGATTTCCTTTGACTTGGCTTCAGAAAAGGAGAAGAATGGAGAAAAGTGATGGAGGGTGAGACTGGTGGCAAGGGAGGCCCAAAGTGATTGTGAAGAATTTGGAGTGAAGTCTCCCAGAAAGTGTATGAGGAATTTGCCTTGGGAATGAGCTCTCCCCAGAGTTTAAGGTTTATTGTTTTGCACTGCTATTCTTAGCAAAGATTGTTTTTCTCTTTCCAAAGTCCAGTGGGAAGGGTTAGGATCTTGTTGACACTTTCACACCATATCCTCAGCAATTAATTTGTGTGTGTGCATGTGCCTGAACTAACCACTGGGGTCGCATGTGCCTGAACTAACCACTGGGGTCACAGTCATGGCTAAATGTACTGATTAAAGTAAAAAAAAAAAAATAGGTTGGGAACCACAGAGGTATCAAAGTACAGTAATGGGTGTGAAAACCTTTAATATTTATATTACCTTTTTAATTAGCAAATAAAGGATTAAAAAGATTAAAATCACCCACCATGTCTACCTTTCTCCGTTTAATTTGAGATGGGCCAACAGTACTTATAGTAGTGGATGAATGCTGATGGTCTGGAGCCGAGACTCTCGATCTTGACTCACTACATGGAGATAGCACTGTACAACTGACCTGAAATGTAACAACAACTTTTAAAGATATCATTGTTCCTCCACTTTGTACTGGCCTCTGTTAAAAACAGTTGATGGTTTATTTTCAGCATCTCCATACTCTTGAAAGTTCTTTGCACGTTAACATTCTCTTTTTTTGGTTGCAAGCATTGTACAAGAACATCTTAAATACGTTATGACATTATTCACAGTCCACCATTTACAAAATGAATAATAACTAGTTTAAGAAACAAATTTACTGAAGCATGAAAAAGAACACAGCATAGGTGTGGTCAATTCTCTCACCTTCAACACTTTTTTATTTGAAAAACAACCTTTCAGGTTCAACAGATTCCCCAAGGTTCTTCAATTCTGGATCATATCAACCATGTCAAATCCACAATTGACAATCAATATTTTCAATCCAAACAAGTGATTTTCATCCACAGCACATCAAACACACACTTGCATTAATTTTTACACTGGAATTTACTGGTTCATTTATTTACATGTTACAGGGGAAGAATGAAAAGACAGATGCAGATTATTTTATTGACTTGGAATGGGCTGGTCCGAGTCTTGTAATTCCCATATCACTGCTGAATATAAAAAATAATCATAAAACGATGGAAATGTGTTATAAGCACTTGCAAAAAAAAAAAAAAAGTCATCAATGCTGATACTACTCCATAGGCTTGCACCAGGGCAGTCCAAATAATAAAACTAAAAATACCCCAGGGGCACCTGAAGCCTGGATAAACATATTTCAGAACTTTAGATTTCTTAGATGAACAAAGGTAATGAAGACTTGAAAATAAACAATATTAAATTATAAAAATTTGAATGACAGTATTAATTTCAAACTGTTTCTGCTATTTTCCAGGAAAGGGAGCATCAAAGACAATCAGCTCTACAAGAAAAAGTAGAAATGAGTATTTTCAGGCTGTTCTAGAAGCAAGGCCACCTTAAATCTAGAAGATGAGGCTTCTTTAATTTAAAAGTAGCCATCAAGATGGTGAGGAACCCTATGTACTAACCTTTCAAGAGACAAGAGTAACAGGGCAATTATGATAAATGACCCATGGGAAGATACAAGGGAATTACAGCATTGAAGGCCTTGCTTCTCTGTTTCTGGAAAACCTTGCTTCTCTGTTTCTGGAAAACCTGTTTCCCATGCGTTCTATTTAAATTTTAGACAGCAGACATACAGCGTGCATGCGCGTGGGGAATAATTATGATGGGGAATACAGGAATAGGGTAGACCTGGGGATGAATCAGAAATCAAAAGAAACTCAAATATACCCTACAATGTGGCTCATAAAAAAAGGACATTAAATAAATCATCCTAAACCTTACCATCCTGACATTTATAACACAAGCTACATTTAACCAATTCACTGTGCAACAAGATGAGCAGAATGCTTAACCAAGAAACTCATCACAACTGCTATTACTGTAGTACGATGTGGGGTTATTACTCAATATTTACTCATTCTCATTACTTAGGTCGAAAAGTTTAAAACTAAACTATTACATATCAGCTTTTGTAAGCTTCCCAGCTTGGCTGCTGAACCCAGGTTCAGCCACTAAGTTCAGCAGCCCCTCCCAGCCACATGCCTGTATGTCACTTGCATAACACTACAGTACAATCTTTTCAATCCACTTGGGTGACAGATCACCTTTAACTACTGTTTGGTCCCCAGGCTGTATAAAACGGATCAGAGTTTTTATCCACATCATGGATACGAGTTTCTTTATACTGATGACCTTGAAATAACCTGGTATTCCCTTGCCCTACCAACAAAGAAACCAATATCAGATTACTGTAACAAAAAGTCTCAGCTCTGGCTTTGCCCTAAAAAGTTGTCCTCCATCAAACTGGTAGACAGCAGGTTTTCACGTAAAAATTATATTTCCACAAAATTAATTTTCATTTATACTTACTAAGTAATTACATAGCTATACAATAGTTTCTAACTCGCACGGCAGCCTTTTTTTAAAAATCTTGGTAGCACTTCAATTGTTTCGGGTAGGTGACTCGCCCCGCCAACTACTGTATTGGGAGTACTGCGAACGACTTAGCAGATAACCTCATTGTGTTTGTGCTCTTATATCCATCAGAGGGGAGGAGGGAGGGCTCTAATTCTGTAATTACTTGGCAAGTATATATGAAACAATTTAATGAAAATATTTTCATATAAGTAACTTACAAAGTAACTACATAGCTGAATTCCCCATTGAAAGGGGGTGGGATACATGGATATATTCTACTCCAAAACTTTCAGGCATGGCAATGACTTTTTAAATAGAAAAAATTGCTAGCATTGAAACAATTCTTGTTGTTCCTTACCTGGTAAGAGAGCTACTTCAGGTGAATACTGTCTCTGGTTGGTGCTCATCTTAACCTGTAGTGGTACTGTGGTTGAGCCATGGGTCGCCTCTACTTTAGTGGGAGCCTTGCAGAGGAGGATAGGCCTGATTGCTGGCAAAGCATATACTGTACTACTTCTGTCTCGGTAGAGGGGTATTAACAGCTTGGTAGCTTGAGCCGAGCGAAGTGACGACGACTGTCTGGAGACTAAGTGGTTCACTTGGCTGAGAACGCTGTCCCCTAGAGGAGACCACAGGAGACCAAGAGAGGGTTTGGGCTCCCTCCTGGAGGCGTAGAACTCCTTTAGTCTGGACGACCATTCCTCCAATGGGGCTGGAAGCGGTTCCTCCTGGCCGTTCTGCTGACGGACCAGCGCAACGACTTCTACAAACGCCCTCTGCATTTCCGGAGTGTCCGGATCCCTCGGAAGAGGGCCCTCCGAGAGATGCTCATCTGGGAAAGCCCCAGCCGCAGGAGAGCCCGAGACAGACCCTGCCTCGCACGACAGCAGCATACGACCTCTCTCTGAGGGAGGGCCGGACGCTCCTGAAGTTGATTGCCAGAGAGCCTCAGCCCCAGCAACCCTACCGACCCCCTATTTCCTTCAGGAGAATCCCGAGGAAGTTGAGGGGGCAGGAGAGAGAGCGAACACTACCGTCGCGCCCGCTGGTATAGCCAGTGGAGGCGGCAGACCCCTCACGGTCCCCGACCCGCAATGGAGGATCATGAGAGGGCCTAGATGGACTGGCTTGTCTGGGCGAGCGACCATCACGACGATCAGGGGACAGTCTCCTCACAGCCGATCCACGCCCCGACATTGGACGAGCCTCGACACGGGGGGGTGCAGTGGAGACCAACGCAGGGGCGTGGACTGCCAATTGGAGGCCGCTGTTCCTATCATCCGGGCATGTTCCTGCCTTCTTCGGTGTCGAACCAGACAAAGAAGGCTGCGGGGATCCTTTCGTTGATATCCCGAACGCCTTCAGGGACGGGACGTCCTTGGGCACATTCCCCGCCCTACCCTTGTCTGATTTGGGCAAGGGTGACAGTTTGGGTGGAGGAGAAGCCTGCAGGCTCCTCCCCTTCTCCCGTTCTGTGCCCGAACTTGTGATAGAGGTCGAGCCTGTACAGTCTCCTGGAGGATATCGTACTTTTGGCGACAAGCACTTGGGAGGTGCCGAAACAGAGCCAGTCCGGGAGGATGGAGCTCCCGAACCGTCCGAGGAGGGTACTGAGGTGGCCTTCTCGTTGAGAGAACCAGCGGTTCGTCCAAGAGGGGGAGAGAGTGCTGCCTTAGCAGAGTGAGTCTTCTTGGAAGGAGGAGCCGCCGCCCTCCCCTTCCTAGCCCAATTGGACTTAGAAGAGGGAGGGGTAGAGGAGGATGAGGATGAAGACGAGGATGACAATGACGAGGAAGAGGAGGAGGAGGAAGAAGACGGGGATGGTTGACGAGCGCGCTTCTTCTTCTTATCAATCAGACCGCATCCCCCAGTTTGCCGAAGACAGACCATACGGGGTCGATGGAAACTGAGGTATGAACTGACTTAGGCATTCGAATAAACAGTAAGGGGAGTGAAGACTGCAAGTGGGGCTAGTATGGAGGCACATAGTGAGCAACTGCCTAAGTTTTAACTGGTAAAGTTTAAAGGGAAAAGACAGAATAAATGTCATTTTGGGACCAGTTCAAGGCCATAGTAGATGAGAGGCCTATACCTCTCCAAATTTAAGGTACTATACTGTATTGTACTGTACTAACTGCACTCAGTATTAGAGGGAGGAGCAAAATGTGTTGTGGAGGGTTTTACACAAACCGCCGCTAATTATCAGGCAGCATGTCAGCTGTTAGAGGAAAGGTATGGGAAACAGAGATAATTTCTGTCCACATTCAGGGCCTTATACAGCTTGCCTTGTCAAGGAAACTGTAGCATTGCAGAAATTACAAGACTATTTAGTAGCCCGCGTCTGCAGTTTAGAGTTTCTTTTAAGTAGGAGGGGACCAATATGGGCTAGTATTGGCGGCCAAGATCTTGTCCCTGCTACCCCACGAGGTTTGGTTGGACTGGTCTCACAGTGAATGAAATGAAGACCTCAAAGGGGTGTTGGCATTCCTGCAACAAGAACTAGATGGATGAGAAAGGGCTGAGGCCCTTAAGGGGCTGAACCACAGGAAGACTGAGGATCCCAGCATGAAAAAGGGGCAGAAAGAGTTCAGGTGGGGTTTGGCCTCTGCCCCTCAAACATTATCAGAAGTGCATCAAATATGCAGTTGTAAGTTAGATATGGACTCTTTTCTACAGGAACAATGTTATAATGTTTCAGTATTATTTAAGGAAGGAAGGATGGATGGATGGATGGATGGATGATATTTAGGGCAAAAGCCCAGGCACTAGGCCATTCAGCACCGTAATGGAAAGAAAATAAATTATGTTAAAGTTATGAATTCATGAAGAAAATGATTAAATAAAATGAAGTGATGTGACCAATAAATAAGGGTATGAAGTTTAATGAGTGATGTGCTATATACATAAAAAAATTAATGTCATTAAAATTCTATGTGATGTAATAAATTAAATAAAATTAAATATCGTTAAAAATTTTAATACACTTTAAAAAAGAGATGATAGCAGAAATATCTGCTTCATCTCCCAAAATATCAGACAGGGATTTACCCTGAAAATATCTCTCTCTTTGGTTAAAATATCTGGGGCAGACCACCAGAATGTGCTCCACTGTTAGTGTCTCGTCACAGTAAGCACACTCTGGAGGGCTGCTTCTTTCTAAAATAAACTGATGGGTCAGACGAGTGTGCCCAATCCTTAATCTGGTTAAAATAACCTCTGTTCGTCTGTCAAGCTGGAATGACGAAGACCATGGTAGTATATAATCCCTAATATTTTCTATATTTTTATTATTGGCAAGAAGGAGAAGTCCACCTTTCTTGCCATTCATTTAAAACATAAGATCTAATGGGACCTTTTAGATCTGTATGAGGCACTTTTCTGAAAGAGGTTTCTGATAAAATACTAGCAGCTTTCGCTTCCCTGTCTGCCATCTCGTTTCCGCGAATCCCCACGTGAGAAGGGACCCAACAGAAAAGAGACTGATTTACGTCGACAATATATACGAAAAAGCCACTCCTGAACTTTTGAATTAATGGATGAAAGCTATTAAATTTTTAATAGCTTCTAAGGTGCTTCTAGAGTCTGAGTATATGACAAAATTAGTGTCACTACTTTGAAAAACTAAATCTAGGGCAGACACTATGGCTGTTAATTCGGCAGTAAATATTGATGCACAGTCAGGTAATTTAGCTGTGTACGCTGTATCACCAAGGATAACAGAGCAACCAACACCACTATCTGACTTTGATCCATCTGTATAGATTTTTGTAAAATTAGTATGGGTAACATCGTGCTCTAAGAATTTTCCCTAATCTCTTCTACAGTGCAGTCCTTTTTGTTAAACAGTTTCTTACATATTGATGCTTCTGGGATAAGCCATGGAGGATTTACAGGATATTCTACTTCCAGGACTTTCTGGGATTTAAGGTGATTATTCCTAACATCCTCATTGTCGAATTTGGAATGGTTTAGAAGCTCTTGTACCAGAAAAACTTCGAGAGAGTGTTTCCTTTAGTGCTTGAAAGGAGGGATTTTTGGGAGCACTTTTCATTCTAGCCATGTGTCACAACCATAGCTCTTGCCTTCTTAGATCAAGGGGTAAATGATCTATGTCGACATAAATGCTTTCAACAGGCGAAGTTCTAAAAGCCCCTGAGCATATTCTCAACCCCATGTTGTATGGATGGATGGATGGATGTTTTGTACAACTGGGGCCAGTTCCATTCAGCTTGAAAACTAAATAAATTATATTATGAAAAATGAGTTAATGAGTTTGATGAAGACAGGCTGAGATAAATGAATGAAATAAATCTGACAGCCATAAATTTTATTAAAAATGTTTATAGACTTTAAAAGGGGATGAAGCAGAAATGCTTAGATCGATATCAGAGAGTCATATAGATTTTTCTATACTTTTATGTTTGTTTAAAATTGGCAAGAGAAGAAGTCCATCTTTCTATTGCCATTTGTTTAAAAATATAGATCTTAAAAGAAGACGATTTACTTCCATCTTTCTCCAGGCAGAGATGACTGCCTCAGCTTAAAAAGGGATACTATTTCTGATTTTTTTTTATCAGACCCCTTTACAACTAAATTTCCAGAGACAACCTTTAAAATATTCAGATAATACAATTGTTTAACATTAACTAATGGATGGAAGCTATTGCATTTATGTTATTGCTGGCCCATGCTTTTAAGTTATGGTCACGAAGTCATCCCCAGAGAAAGTTCTTTGAATATGGATGCAAAGTCAGGTAGTTTAGCTGTATATGCTGTATCACCAAGGATAACTGCACAGCCAACACCACTATCCGACTTTGATCCATCAGTATAGATTTTTGTCACAGGAAGGATCCAAGAACTTTCCCTAATTTAAACTTTTTGCACACGGATGCTGCTGGGATAAGCCATGGAACTTCCATGACCACATGGCTGGCACCTAACAAATCTTACTGCAACTGTTTTGGAAGGAGGAGGATTTTTGGGAGCACTTTTAAAACCATTCTCATCAGCCCACTTAGTAATAGCATTAGTTCTAAAGACCTTTGCAAATGTTTACTGAGGAATACGGACAAGGAATCATATCAGGGATTTTTGTGCAGTATATTGCAAGGTCAGAGATTGACAAAAAGTCGAGCATTTAACAGGTGATGATTTTTTCAATCACACTATTTATTGCCACTGAAAAAGTGTTTAAACACTCTTTAAAACCATTCTCTTCATACTGACGAGGGGAACTCCTTCCAAAAGCGAGCAGGTCCTGCACTGTTTATGGCTGTCAATTTGAAAAAGGTTGGGAACTAAAGAGTTTCAGCCCACTCATTAACAGACCAAATGTTTAAAAAGTCTGTCTGTTCAACAAAAAAGGAATATATAAACTGAAAAAAGTGTCACCATTCTTCCACATATGCCTTAAAAATCTCTGTTGCAATTGTTCCACATATGATGCCAATTCTCCAAGTAGTGTCATATGCTTTCTCTAGGTCAAAAAATACCCCGATAGTCTGACATCGTTTGGCAAATCCTTGCTGGATTTGATTGGTCAGCCTCAGCAAAGGATCAAGGGTGGAACGATTTTTCCTGAAACCAATTTGAAATGGAGTTATTAGTCCTTTAGTTTCCAGGTGCCAAACTAATCTGGTGTTTATCATTTTCTCCATCAGCTTACAAACACAGCTGGTAAGAGCTATTGGTCTATAGCTGGTGGCTTGGGAAGTGTCTTTATTAGGCTTTTTATGGGGACAATTATGGATATTTTCCAGTCCTTGGGTAAAATTCCAGTTTCCCATATTTTGTTTATAATCTTGAGTAGATACTTTTTGGCATCATCTGGGAGGTGTTTAAGCATTTCATATAAAATTGAATCACCCCTGGAGCTGTTGATTCAGTTGAAGAGAGTGCTTCCGAAATTCTCTTAAGGAAAATTTGTGGTTGTATGGTTCAGATTTTCCTGAATCAAATTTCAGAGTCATTTCAGCCTTCCGAATTCTCTGAAATTCTAGAGAATAATTATCAGGGCTGGAAACTTGAGAAAAGTGTTTTCCCAGCTCACTGGCAACTTCAGTGGGCTCTGTGATCAGAGTGTTATTGACTTTTAATGAGGGTAATGGTGACGCAACAAATTTTCCACTCAGTTTCCTAATTTTGCGCCACACCACTCTCAATGGAGTTTTGGAATTGATTCCATTGATATAATAAAGCCAACTCTCTTTTGGCTTTCTTATAAAAACGCCGCTGCTTGGCTAAAGCACGATTATAGATTAATTTAGACTGGGGAGCCACTAGTTTTGTATCGTCGGTAGCACTTCCTAGTGACTTTCCTCAGAGTACCACATGTCTTATTCCACCAGGGAACTGCAGGTCTGCGAGGTTTACCTTTTGTCTTAGAGATCGAGCCTCGGCACTCTTCAGAGTGGATTCAATGAAGTAGTCATAGGCATCCAGGTGAGAATGAAATGACTCAAATTCCTTATCTAGATTGACTCCTTGACTGAACTTGTCCCAGTCAGCATCCTCTACCTTCCACTTAGGTAATGTTTCAGATGGGGCATTTACAGCATATTTCAGATGGATCGGGTAATGATCACTGCCATTCAAATCTTCATTAACAGACCAGTTAAAGTCAAGGTGGATATTTGTTGAAGAAATACTAAGGTCCAGTGCAGAAAGATGATTATGATGAATATTGTGGAAGGTCATTGACCCATTATTATATAGTGCAACATCATTCGTATCAATAAGGTCCTCAATTATTTTCCCTTTGCCGTCTAAACACTGACTTCCCCAAAGGGGGTTGTGGGCATTAAAATCTCCTAATACGAGAAAAGGAGCGGGAAGTTGGTTAATCAAGGACTGAATATCTCCAATGTTAAAAGAAAGGTCTGGTGGGAGGTATAGTGAGCAGACCGTGATCCTCTTGTCTAAGATGGCAGACACTGCAACCGCTTGAGAGTTGTATTTAGTTGTATTGTGGAGTGCTGCAAAGACTTATTGATAATAATTGCAGCACCTCCATGAGCACGATCACCAACTGGGGGAGTAGAATTAAACATGGCATAATCAAGTCCAGGGTTGTAAGGAGAGTTTCCTATCATTGTTTCTTGCAGGCATACGATCCCTGGGCTGAATTCATTCATTAAAACTTTAAGATCTTCAGAACGGGCTCTGAGACCTTTGCAGTTCCACTGGAGGATGTCGTAAGTGAATGTAAAAAAAGTTAAAAGTACTACTTCCCACTCACTGGAGGGGAAGTGCCTGATCCTAGGTTGGAGAGGAAAGTTCTCCTTTATCAGAGGTGGTTTTTTTGATCCCTTTCGTCCTTGTTAAAGGTCGGGGTTTTGGTTTACCATCAGATTTTGTGTTATGCCTTTGATGGTCAGGGTGTTCACTGGTCTTCTGAATATTGTTGTTGCTGTTGCTTTGAGTCTTAGGACGGCATGACTGGTAAGCACTCACCTGGCTTTGGGCTTTATATACATTTGGACTCACCTTTCTGGGTGGGGAGATCTCTTCCAGCGCACTGAACCCATTTGATGTTTTTATTATAAAACCCATCACTGGGGATGTGTTCCTTGTGCGCTTTCTTGTGTTGCAAGCAGCTGCTTTATTATCCCTGTTGTTAGTGGTAGTAACGACCGAGGGTTAGAGTTTGCTCTCCTTATTTGGGGCTGTTCCTTTAGATTCTTTCTTGGTGGGAATGTTCTGCATATGTTTGCAAGCTTTGTTTGGGTGCTGAATCTCCTGCCTTTACTTTTGTTTCCACTTTGTGGTGTAGATTGTCCATGCTTTTTGAAGTGCAGTGTTTGGTACTAGGCTTCAAAGTACTTCGTGATTCAGGGTTCTGATTATTGTTTTCGGCCGATGTAGAAGCAGGTTTCCAGAGCCTACTAGTAGACGTTATTGGAGGCTTTGCTTTATTAGGATTCTTCATCAACCTTATGACAGAAGCATAAGTGAGTTGGCACTTCTATTCGCTGCCATTACCACCCGCTTTGCTGCACTAAGGCTGATGTGTTCGTTGTCTGCCACTGCCAGCACTTCTTCTTCGAACCTGTGCCTGGGGCAGGTCCTAGAATTTGGAGTGTGGTCGCCTTGCACTGAAAACAGTACCGGGCTGCTTCACACTCAGGGTTGTCGTGCTCTACAGAGCATACAGAACATCTTTTTTATTAATACATGAGATTTGAATATGGCCGTATTCGTAACATTTACGGCATTGTTTTGGCTTTCGTTTGTATTTTTTACCTGCATCCTTTCGTGGCCGACGATGAGGGTGTCAGGTAAATAACTAGAGGAGAAGGTTAGTAGGATGGCTGCATCGCCTCCCAGTTTTTAACTTGGTATATGCAAGGGGGCATCGTTTGAGAATTTCCTCCTCATTAAAGGCATGAAGATCTCTAGAGTATACCACCCCTCTTAAAGTGTTAAAGAATTTATGGGACGCAATATGTTCAATATTCCCATCTTCAGGTGGTTTGAATTTGGTTAACAATACTGCTTGCGTCTCGTTTCCTGCTTTTATTAATAAGTTCTTCCCATACCTTTTCAAATTTCCGATGGGGATAGTACCCACTTTGTTCTCAATGCATTCGGCACCTTTTATGAGATTATCCCTTCCCTCCTTAAAGCTAGCAACATGCCAAATTGGGGGGGTGTTCTGCTGCATGGAGACGATTCACGTTCTTCATCCTTTGGTACAAAATCAAATAGATCGTCATTCACATTTCTCACTGAAAACACCTTCGTGCTGAGTACTGCATCGTTGAGGACATGGCCATGTAATTTCTTCTGAGCCTCATATGCTTCCTGGGAAGAAGAGAATTTAATATAAGCAGAAAAAGTCCGCTTGTCTTTTTCTAGAGTCAATTTTATTCTTTCTACTTTTCCAAATTGCTTGGCTACACTGAACAAGCATTCATAGTCCAATGATAGGCTAATGTTAGTGCAATAGAGCACTCTATCTAAGTCAATTCCACCAGTTTTGATACCTCCCTGGTGTCTCGAGTCTGGGTTAGTCCAATGGTCGAGCTCGTGTCCATGTCACGCCAGAAGTCGTTTCCCAGTGCCAGTAAGTCGCCAGATCCAGGGGAGGGAATACATGAGGCCAAATCCATTTTGAGAGAGCGTTTTATATACTGCTTGGTTATATCAAGAAGGCACCGTGGATCAGTCAGGTATTGGGATTCTCCGCCAATGGCACAAGTGAGAGTTGACTCCCAATGGTCCACCCCATACCCTACCCTGACGGGATAGCACCAACACGCTTTCAGTGGCCCAGGTATAAGCCTATCCGCCTGCTGAGAGCTCTGCCCCCACCAATGGGGACCGACTCCCCACAGTCAAGCATGTTGGTGGGCTTCCGGACCAAAGCCAGGAGTCCCATCCCAAACACCAGCCCCCTGGATTCCGATGGGCTGATGCCTGGAGATGGTTCTGCCCTCAAGATAGCAATGGGAGGGTCCATCACTACCTCTTGGGTCCAAACCATGTCAGGTGGTGACTTAACCACCACAACTCCCACAATTAGCTTCAGATGCCAGACCCCTCCCAAAACACGGTCCCTTCTCAGACTCACCTAAGCAGCGAAATTTTTGCAAAAGTGGAAAATTCCACATAATTAATCCAAAATGTTAATAAAAATGTGACATGGAGGAGAAGGATGTAGTAAGAATGAAAATTTCTAGAAAGAAGAGATAGTTCTGACGAATTTAGTTGGATCGGCAGCAGAGTCTCAAGACTAGTGGAGAGGAATCCCAATCAGGTGTCAAGACCCTTCTGCTGGTCCCTAAGCCCCCTACCCACGACAAGGGGTCAGAATCTAGGGGGCAACCCCATGTTGTGTACAACATCCAGTTCCTTTAGCTTGGTTTTACAGGCTGAGGAATAAATCTGACAGCCACAGTCTAGCTTAGATCGACACAGAGAGTCATATAGCCTCAGAAGGGATTTCTTATCAGCCCCCCAACTAAACCCAGAATCCTTTAAAATATTCATAGATTGTTTAACATTAAACTTTAGGGCACTTATGTGGCTATCCCATGTTAATTTATGGTCAATAGTCATCCCCAGAAATTTAACTTCACTCTCGTAAGGAAGGATGGACCCTTTTAAACTAAGTGTGGGAACCTCTTCCACACGCCGGCACCTGGTGAATCTTACTGCAACTGTTTTGGAAGAGGAGAATTTGAAACCATTCTCATCAGCCCACTTAGTAATAGCATTAATAGACCTTTGCAAATGTTTACATACAGACAAGGAATCATATCCTGTGCAGTATATTGCAAGGTCATCGACAAAAAGGGAGCATTTAACAGGGGGCGAGATTTTTTCAATCACACTATTTATTGCCACTGAAAAGTGTGTTACACTTAAAACGCTTCCTTGGGGAACTCCTTCCTCCTGCATAAAAGGTTGGGAGAAGGAGCTTCCCACTCTTACCTTAAAAAGTCTGTCTGTTAAAAAGGAATATATAAACCTGACCATTCTTCCACATATGACCATCTTGTGCAATTGTTTCATGATGCCAATTCTCCAGGTAGGGTCATATGCTTTCTCCAAGTCAAAAAATATGCCAATGGTCTGACACTTTTTGGCAAATCCTTGCTGGATTTGGTTGGTCAGCCTCAGCAAGGGATCAAGGGTGGAGCGGTTTTTTCTGAAACCAAATTGAAATGGCGATAGTAATCCTTTGGTCTCAGGTGCCAAACCAGTCTAGTATTTATCATTTTCTCCATCAGCTTACATACACAGCTGGTAAGAGCTATTGGTCTATAGCTGGTGGCTTGGGAAGCATCTTTATAATGTGGTTCGGATTCCACAATAAGCTGTAGGTCCCGTTGCTAAGTAACCAGTTGGTTCTTAGCCACGTAAAATAAGTCTAATCCTTCGGGCCAGCCCTAGGAGAGCTGTTAATCAGCTCAGTGGTCTAGTAAAACTAAGGTATACTTACTTTTTTTTTTAGGCTTTTTAACAGGGACAATTATGGATATTTTCCAGTCCTTGGGTAAAATTCCAGTTTCCCATATTTTGTTTATAATCTTCAGTAAATATTTTTTGGCATCATCTGGGAGGTGTTTCAGCATTTCATATATGATTGTATCCTTACCTGGAGCTGTGGATTCACTTGAGGAGAGCGCCTCACGAAGTTCTCTTAGGGAAAATTTGTAGTTGTATGGTTCAGATCTTCCCAAATCAAAACTTCCGACACTTCAGAATTCCTAAATCTTTGAAATTCTGGAGAATAATTGTTAGGGCTGTAAACTTTAGAAAAGTGTTTTCCTAGCTCATTGGCAACTTCAGTGGGCTCTGTGATTAGTGTCATTTATTTTTAATGAGGCCAATGGTGTCGCTACAAATTTTCCACTCAGTTTCCTTATTTTGCGCCACACCACTCTTAGTGGGGTCTTGGAGTTTATTCCATTAATATAGTAAAGCCAACATTCTCTTTTGGCCTTCTTATAAAAGCGCTGCTGCTTGGCTAAAGCACGTTTGTAGATTAATTTAGACTGAGGGGAGCCACTAGTTTTGTAACGTCTGTAGCATTTCCTAGTCACTTTTCTCAGAATACCACGTCTTATTCCACCAGGGAACTGCAGGTCTACGAGGCTTGCCTTTTGTTTTTGGAATCGAGCTTTCAGCACTCTGCAAAGTAGATTCAAAATTTAAGGAAGGGTATAACAAATTAAATCCCACCCCACCAGCTAGAGGGTGGGTACTCTGCATTCTATTTGCCACATCGACCTGTGGTGCATGAAGTGAGCCTTACCACCAAAGTAAGGCCTGTTTTTGATGGGTCAGCATGTGGCAGCAATGGAGTCTTCCTAAATGACTGTTTAGAAAGCGGTCTTTCCCTCAACCCTGATTTAATAGGGGTTTTACGGAGATTTAGAAGGTGGAAGATGGCCTTAACCGCTGATAATACGAAGGCTTTCCTTCAAAATAAAGGTGAGGAGGAAGGACCACAATGTCTACAGGCTTTGTTGAAGGTAAGAGACTGTAAAACATTACCAATTTGTAAGAAAGCCATTTGGAAATAATAGTCTAGTCCCTTTTTGTTGAATGCCACTTTTAAAATTTCATTTTAAGAAGTACCCTTCATCAGAAGTGATTTCTGAATTGCTTGAAAACCTGTATGTTGATGACTGGCTTTCAGCAGCTGATAGCCCTGGAGAGGCATGTTCAAGATTTAAGGAAGCCTACAGTATTTTGGAAGTAGCTGGAATGCCCTTGTCAAAGTGTACTTTAATTGTAAAACCTTGTCCATAACAGATGGTTCAAGTGTAGAAGGTGAAAAGGTTTTAGGCCTACACTGGGTTTCCTCCCTTGACTGTTTTACCTTCAAGGCTCAATGTGGACCCCTTTGGCAAAATTGCTTGTACAAAGAGGACAGTGTTAGACCCCTTAGGATTTAATCGTCCCTTGGTTATGCATGCAAAAGTACTGTATTGTTCCAAGAAATTTCAAGCCTGGGTCTTGACTGGGATGAACTATTACCATAGGCTATGCAAGGTAGAATGAAGTTGTGGGTTGTAGCATTTTCCATTCTTGAATCAGTGAGAATTAATCGTTACTTATTTTCAGTTACCCTTACATTCACCTCCATGCCTTTGGTGATGCCTTGGAAAAGGGTTATGAAACATGTGTATGTGAGTGTGCCTGACAGGGGTAATTTCAAGGTCTCACTGGTGGCTGCAAGAGGTAAAGTAGCCCTATAGAGAAGTTTTCACTCCCTTGGCTTGAGTTACTTGCCTTTTTTGTGTGCTAGACTTGTGTTTGTGAAGTCTGTATTGCAGCTGGTCCAGGAGGTTTCTGTTCAATGTTGGACAGATTCCACTGTTGCCATGGCTTGGATTAAAAGAGAACCAAATTGATGGAAAACCTTTGTAGCTAACAAGAGTAGTGGAAATTCAAGTTGACCGCTTCTTCCTGTTGGCAACACTGTCCTGGTAAGGGCAACACAGTGGATCTGATATCTCAAGGTGTTCATGTGGGACAACTCAGGCAGCCTGATGTTTGGTTAGAGGCTTCACCTCGGCTTCGCACATCACCTCTCCCATTTCAAGGAGACTAAGTTTCAGCCCCTTCCAAAAGGGTCCTCTTTGACCAAACTCAATCCTTATCAAGATAAGGATGGTCTACCGAGAATAAAAGGGCGCTTAGAGAATGCGTACTTGAGTTTGAGAGTGAGCACCCTATCATTATCCCTACCACTCACATTGATTTGTTATTGGTTCGTTTCCAGCTTGGATTGCTTAAACATGCTGGTGTGGCTACGCTCGTTTCCACTTTGCGAAATAGTTATTGGATCATTCGTCTTTGAGAGGTTGCAAAAAGGGTTTGCAGAGAATGTTTTGCTTATCATTGATGTGAAGCCTAGGCCTGTTCTCAGCCTGCGGCTCCCATTCCTGAGTTGAGAGTTAAATGTGGCCCTACTTTCACTGTTACAGGTCTAGCCTTTGCTGGTCCCTTATTTTGTATTGATTTCCCTTCCACAAAGTTTTATATTCTTCTGTTTACCTGTGCTATTATTTGAGGTGTCCACCTGGAGCTTACTGAATCCCTTTCGGTGGCCGATTGCAATTTGGCAAACTGCTGGTTTACAGCTGGACGTGGTGTCCCTTCTTTGTTCTATTTAGGCACTGCTGAAAAGTTTGTGGGTGCCTCCAACCTGTTGAAGCAACACTATGGCCCCCTGGTGACCCCGTGAAAGTTTCTTGCACCTAATGTGCTGTGGCAGTATTTTGGTTGGTATGAATTATTAAATGTTTTTTTATGTTTTTGTTTGTAAATGCCTGAAGGGTTTAAGTTCATGATGTTTTTTCTTTTTCTACTTGTAGTTTGCTTAGAGTAGTAGGGTAGAGTGGTCTCCCCTACCTGGATGCCCATAGTTCAATGCTTGCCCTACTTTGCAGCAAGTATCATCTGTAAATCACTGTTAAGTGGTCATTAATTGGGTAATGGGACACGATGACAACTGGTGTTTTGCCAAACATTTCTGTTGGAAATATGGAAAACTCCGTGTGCAACTCAGTCGTGTGAACTGTATTATAAATTGTGTTTAAAAAACAATTTTGGGTACCTAGAATCTGATTTATTCTAATTCCAGTATGAATTGATAATACAAAACATTTTCAAGTGATTGTTGAAAGATATATTCCAAGGAAATCAAAAACAATTGAGAGATGAATCAAAGTGTGAATCAGGCTGACAATGAATTTGTATATTAATCAATGCTGGACAGTTCCAAGTAGATTACATAAAGATTTATCTTTAAAGCGTAGATATTAAGGTTCATAATTTGCATCAGACTATTAATTTAATTTCTTTTGTCTATACTGTACATTATTTGGTTGATACTGTATGCAGTTGAAGAATTTTGCTGTTTTTTCTGTAGGATTAAGACTGAAGTAGAATAAGTTTTGATGAGCTATAGTATTAAGTTAGGCTACGGTAATGTAGGTTGAGTTAGGTAGAGTTAAGGTTGAAGGTCCTAGACCACTGTAATTGTAAGGCATAAATTAGGTTAAGGAAAATCAGGGTTTTATTTAAGAACCTTCATATTTGTTCCAGCATCCTGATCTAATTGTAACTATTAATAGCCCTTACAGCCCCATGGTGGGCAGGTTGGTGGGAGAGCCTCATTAGATCTGTGAAGGTTGCTTTGGGAAAGACATCGGATATCAAGTACAGTAATTGTCCAAGAATGAATTAGTTTTTTAAGTATATCTTAGTTTAACCAGACCACCAAGCTGATTAACAGCTCTCCTAGGCCTGGCCCGAAGGATTAGATTCATTTTACGTGGCCAAGAACCAACTGGTTACCTAGCAACAGGACCTACTGCTTATTGTGGGATCCGAACCAATTGGTTACCTAGCAACAGGACCTACTGCTTATTGTGGGATCTGAACCACATTATGACGAGAAATGAACTATCACCAGAAATAAATTCTTCTAATTCTTCATTAGCTGGGTAGGAGAGTCGAACGCTGGGCCAACAGCGTGCCAGGCGACAGCTCTATCCACCCCTACAACAAAGAACTTAAACCACACTCCATCAGGTAGAGGCACGTATCAATTCTAGACCCTTGACATTTGTAGGTGAAGAATCTGATGTTGCTAATCCCTTTACTCCATCTAACTTCCTTATTGGTCATTCAGCTGGGTTTCAGTTGGCAACGGCAGATTTGTGTTAGAGAGACTGTGTGTCAGTTGGAGAAATTTTGGAGTCTGGCAATCAGAGAATCTTAGAAACTTAGAAACCTGCCTTGTAAGGTAAAGGGGTTCAAAGAAAATTGTAAGGAAGGGTTCTGTTGCAATTGTAAAAGAAAGAGTGGCCAGGCTGATGTGGCCCCTTAGAGTTATTACTGAATTGTACCCTAGTGATGACAGAGTAGTGAGAAGTGCCTCTGTTAAAATTAAATGTGGATTTATAACCAGATCTGTACAAAACTTGTATAGTTTGGAAATATCAGACGTCAACGAGGAAAAGGTTTGTAATTCCCAACAAAATAAAGGACAGTCAAATTGCAGAGGATCATGTGGATCCAGTTCAATCACCCTCTGCTGAGTCTAATGTATGTAAAACTCGAAAGGGGAGGTCTATTAAGGTACCTGTCAAACTCGATTTATAACTTTATGGTTGCTGAGATTGTAATGGAGGTTCTCATGATAAGTGTGTTGATACACTCCTATGGTGGGGCGGTTGTTAAGGGGTATTTTACTTGTTGTTCAGAGAACGTTCCCCAGTACCAACCCGTGTTTACGTTGTATCGAAATGTTTCTAATTAACCTTTAAAGTCTACCTCTACTAGGAGCTCATACTGTATACTTGTTTAAACCTTTCTTATATGGTGATTATAGGGTTTATAGGGTGTGTATAATTACTTTAACATGGATTTGTGTTGCAAACTATTATTTGAGTTTTCCCTTTGCAATGGTGATCGCATCTTTTTCGCCCATCCCGTGCCTTATCGCAGACCACCTGTGCCTTGACGTATTTATTCCATTTTCGTAGTTTTACTTGACACTTTGCTGTTGAAACTGTAATTTGTTGCATTTATTGATTTGTGTGCTTTGCCTGTAACATGAATGCGATTTCTTAACATGAATTGAGCTTTGTAAAGGAACCATGGGACCTACCTGCTCCCGTTAAAGTTAAGTACTGTATATCTTAGTTTAACCAGACCACTGAGCTGATTAACAGCTCTCCTAGGGCTGGCCCTAAGGATTAGATTTATTTTTACGTGGCTAAGAACCAATTGGTTACCTAGCAAAGGGACCTACAGTTTATTGTGGAATCCGAACCACATTATAGCAAGAAATGAATTTCTATCACCAGAAACAATTTCCTCTCGTTCCCACTGGCAGCAAGGAACTACCCGCTCCCGTGTCTGCACGCTTTTGTGGAGGGAGAGAGAGAGAGAGAGAGAGAGAGAGAGAGAGAGAGAGAGAGAGAGAGAGAGAGAGAGAGAGAGAGAGAGAGAGAGAGCTTTGAGTAGCCGTGGTTTTCTTTATCCTGTGAGGTGACGTCACAGGACGAGTCTTGTATGAGGAGAACGATATAAGATGGACAATTTCTACAATACAAAAGTACAGTAGTACCATTACCAACCACCCATAGAATCATATTGAAACATGAAAGGTATAAACAAATTGGCTATGAAGCACCTGATGGGAAATATCTTAGTTGACTAAACAAATTGACTAAGCACCCGATGGAAAATATCTTCGCTGCCTAAAGAAATTGGCTACGAAGCACCTGATTAGAAATATCTTGGTTGACTAAGAGAAAAAAACCTGATTTTGAGAGCAAGATATTTCATTAGGCAATGAAGCGACATAATCAAAAGAAACTTATTTCAAGAATTTAATACAACCTCTGGTGGTAAACGAGAACTTCATATAACACATAGTCCAAAATACAGGCATCAGTAGCAATATTAGAACTTAAGTATTTCTATATTTTTAAAATGCACATCTCTGATTAGTTTTCTAATACTGGCTTGGCAATCATGAGGAAAGCAGTGGAGAGTGCTAATTCAATTACGAGATACCAAAAATACCAGACTGAAATCGACAATATAAAAAGGTTTCCAAACAAACACAAAATGAGCAGACACGGTATAAATCTCGATTGGTTACCTCTTTAGCTTTTAGGGCATACTCAAAGAGGGACTGGCAGTTCTCTTGACGCAGTCTTCAAATTCCTAAGAATGAAAGCGGAAGTTAACACCGCGAGTTTCATTTTCCCTATCGAACATCTTGGGCGCACATGAGAGCGCGCACATTTACTCGCATTACTTTGGCTACGCTTATCAATACTTGCGTGACGTGGCGGGTTTGGTACAGGTCTCAATTCGAGTATCTATGCATCCAGTTTCTAGCGAGAATAGCCTACACGGTTCCTCTCGTGTAAGTCAATATAATTATGAAATAAGAGTCTGGTCAAGTTTAACCAAACTAGGGTTATCGGTACAAAAAAGTATCCCACGCAGCTCTACCACCAGTGGAAAAAGGTGACATTTTCTTTATGACCTCATAAGGTACAGCAACATACGATGCAATGGACCAAAACATGTCTAGAGCCTACATATACTGGGATGGAAATGTAGACTTTAATACTCTATCAGTATTGAACACATAAATAAAAATAACCATCTTACCTTGTACTGTCGCACCGAATGTGAAACAATTCATAGATAAGGTTTTCGGTAGCAATTTCAAATGGCGATGGGAAAACTACCTATATGTGGATACAACTGAACACTCGTACTGGTTTATCATGCGAGCACTCTACTGTTGAGTGTTGACTGAGTCGCGTAGATACCGTGCCGCCGTGCGTAACAGCGTTGCCATGCACAAGCTACAAAAGTCTGGCTTTGGATTACTGGATACATATATGTATAAATTTTCTTTAAATTGAAAGCCATTAGAACATAAGGAAACAAATACAAAATGCCCTAAGGATTATTAACAGACATTCCTTTTGGTTCACACGCCCTTCTGGGTATTCAACAGATTAAGCGAGTACTTGCGGATTTGGTAACACTACCCTAGACAAGTTGAATACTTGCTCTGAGTTGCTCAATTGCAGATTTGGTATGTCCGCAACGAGATGAATACATACACGACCCCTAAAACATCTTAATTAAAAGTAATCCATTTTTATTTGTCAATATTTCCCTTCATTTCGCCATATCTGATTGAGGGTTGTTGTTCTCAGATATCCATATCATATGAAGGTTTTAAGTCGATGAGACTAAGGCAGTAGTGTGTGTACGGGCTAGTGGAAAGAAGACCTCTTAGATCGTAATTTATGAATGTTTGATTGCACAAAACTAATGGAAGGTACCATAGTTCTGGCATGTTGGAACTTCGAGTGGGTTAATGCAGTTCACTGCGACGTCTAGTTACTTTACAACAAAGGATGCGTTTCCACAACGTGACGTAATCTCCCACAACGTCCACTACGTCGCTTTGCATGTGCAATCTTTCATCGCCACGTATGTTTATAGTTAAACGGTAATCTTAGTTGCTCAGCCTTGCTCTTCCACAATAGGCTAAATATCCTACGGATAATGAATGGGTGTGCAATTATGTCCATTGATAATTTCGATGCGGAAATAGTGAGGGCTGGAAGAGACCAAAACTTATCTCTAATTTTACTAGACGGCCTCAGTCAGATTGTATCTACGTCATCATTAAGGTTTTAGCAGAATTTCGAGTATATCAGAGAAAATTTTCACAACACACTGTGAATGCACCACTGTGTAGATGCCTCAAAGACATTACTTGATAACGGCGGCCTTAAACTTTTCCTGTCTTTCGCAGAGCTCTGCCGGCATCGGAACCTTGACGTTTCGGTTTTCAACTAACTGAACATGGAGGAATTGAATTCATATATAACGTGTTCCGAGACATACGAAGACAGGTCGGCCAGTCAATAAGGATTAACCGGGTCGACCGCGTAAAGTGGGCCATTCCTTATGTATGATTTACCGGTTGTGAACCAAGGACAGTTAAATATTTAGTACTATTGTAAATATATACAGCTTAACTCCAGGAAAAGTTTCATTTTATTTATTGGATGTTTGAGGTATTCTGAGTATATCTTCATTACAGTTTGTGTCGAGAAACTTTAAAATAATAAAAAGAGTTGTTACCCTCGCTGTCAATTGAAAAATTAACTTAGTTTTGACATCTGAGGCTGTATGTTATAACATTACTGACTTAAATTAGGTTACTGGTACACTACCATTAATAGAAAATCCATACGAGACAAACCATTTAAAGACGACAAAGGATGGTCGAACGTTCTGTTGTACCGACGAGCCAGCATGCAGTGGATCCTGCGGCTTCTGCCCGCGATTAGCCCGTGTGACATTGTCTGGTCGACCGTTCCTAGTGGGTCCTGTGAAGAAATCCCAATTGGCTGACAAGCATGTGACTCTACGAGCACCATACATAACGCCAACTTAATTCAGATTCAGTATATCACAAATAATCACGTAATCATTTTTACCTCCTCCCTCACCCAATGTCCAACCAATCAGCGACTTCGGAGACTAATGCGGCGTATTTAGTCTTTTATTATTTTGAAATATGTTCCGGCACATCGGAGACAAGGTATCCTGATCCCCCCCCCCACACCCTCAATTATGGTAGATGTATCGGCCGACAGTGTAAGTATTGGTATTAGTGAAGCACAAATCGACGGGAGAGTTAGATTGGCTGAGAGATAATGGTACCAGCTTGTTTCCAAGGCCATACGCTATGCTTTGTTTTGACCTTTTTTGGGGGCTGAAAACTGACTTGGGCTGAAATCTGGTGATGACGCAAAACTGATTAATCGTTATTTTAATTATTTGCTGTCGTTCATGTTCTATTTTTAATATTGTACAATAATCAAATGTAAAAACCCCATGCAAATAAACTTAATTTTCCAACGTCACCTTGGAAAGAGCCAAGACATAGACGGTATACGGTGCAAATGGACATACAATTCGAAGCCATCATAAAAGGGGTAAAACAAGACATTTGGATTCAGCTTGCTTTTCCCTTGTATTTTAAATTCTTACATACAAACATGATATCCAGTAAATCCACGTGGGTCACCATGAAACGGAATGAGTACTTCTCTTCCAAAATCATTATTTTCTAACCTTTCGGTAAATATCTGATAAACACTATCCAAGTTCAGTTTCACCCAAACCAATATAAGCAGCAAATTCCTTAAAAAAAGGGGGCCAAGCAGATCTATGTTCTTATGAGGCGGATGAATACGGAGACTTCCTGCCATTTTGGCTGATAGATCGTGACCTAGCAACTGAATTTAAATAAGAGGCTAATCAAGGTGACATCCAAGAGTGCCTAAAATCATGAGACTAACTCGGGTTACATCTATGGAGATGACCTAAATCCACAAACAAAATACTGTATGACCTTTCGTACTATCAAATCACAGGTCCCAACTCCCCCTCACCAGATTGCGAAACAACTCGTTACTCTATTTATACTGAAATATAATCATGCTTCAGTCTACCTCTGATTTCATAGCTTGCTTACGCAACATGTTTTGTAAAGGCACTATTGCACCCTTAGCCTATATACGACCACTAATATCCTTCATTAAACTTATAGCATTTTTCTTCAATACCAGTAGGATACTTGATATTGGAGTATGTGAACCTCCTAGACATACTTGATACACACATACCTACCATAAATTTATTGTCACCAAGAAATTTATCGACGAACATTACCTACTTGGCCGTTTGCGAAGTGCTTTTTTTTTATGTTTCCTCGTTCACGGTTATGTTAATATGGGGACGGGGGAATAAGTACCTGGCATCCTAATTTAGGTTAGGCTGCAACCTTATTTTTTTTTCTTTTTACAGTACCCTAGGTCAGGTTAGATGGTTCGTGGGGGGTGGGGAGTTGGGGACCGGTCCTCCCCCCATCCGCCAGGTAAGGACCCAGTGGCCCAGGATAAGTTACGTTGGGTTGGAAACCCTATTACTTATTATGTGTGCCGTAGGTTAGGTTAGGTTAGGTGGGGCCAGGGGGCTAAGGTGAATCACGTAACACAAAAGCTTGTTAAAAAAAATGAACGAAATAATTCAGTTTCATAAAATCTAAGAATACTGTCAGTTCATTTGGAAAAGACACATTAACCATAGGCTAGCCTACTGTCTGCGTCAAATGCTCAGTTATGCCAAACTGATGAAAGGGTGATTAAAGTTACATTTGGCACCATTAAAACTACTGACAAAAAAATAATACATCTTCATAAATTGAACTAAGCCTACACTCTCACTGACTACTCTGTCTCCTACATCATTATAGCATACGCAAACATTCTTTTAAACATAATTGAAAGCTCACGTGACTTTCTAGCAGAAAATACCATAAACACTGCAAGAGCTTAAAACGGGCAAATTATATATTAAGGAAGACTCATCTTACATAATGCACTTTAGTAAACGTTCCCGACTGTACATACTTCAAACTTCACGCATAACGGCATTCTACTCAAAATCGCCTCGGATCTCGAAGCTGCAATAAAACTCAAATGATCAGCGCTTGGAATAACCAAAATCCATCACCACTAGCTTTATCTGAAATTACAATGTTATCTGTACACCACAAGGCTAAAATCCGAACAATAAGCTGGTGCAGACCCATTAGTATCTCCCATTCCCAATGTTATTCCCCACACTACCAAAGAAGCACACCTGCTGCACAATGTTGAACCTGAAACATCAGACGTCCCACAGAACAACAGCAACATTATTATTTTCACATACCTCATCTACAAGAACATTTCCACATACTCATCGCAAAACCAGTCACCACATCTCAAATACAACAGTACTTTAGCCTACTTTAACCGTAAATTCCCAGTACCTACATGCAGTATAACTAATCCAGATACCAATTCCAAAGTCTGATTAAAGTCCTTATTTTGTATAAAGCACGGACCCTCAACCCAACAGTTTCACCTTTCTCTTGTGTCTCCTATCCCACCTAACCTTAATCCAAGTCCTATCCTTAACCTTTCATATCATCACTCTGCCTTCTTTGCCTCAAACATCTTCAGTAACATTAAAAGCTAAGGTAAGATCCGAAAGCATATATGATTTGGCTGAACTTGAAGAAACATTGCCGTGTAAAGCCGTAGTTGATGCGAGTGTGCTACAAAAGAACACCTGAGTTTACCTGACGTGCCTTCTCCAAGGATATGAAGACCAAGGTCCTGATGGTGAACACGTTGACGATATCCGATCGAGTGAACTGTGAAAACTGAAGAGTTGGGTGCGGAAGACACGAGCGATTAATTAAGAGGTGCTGGTGTACATCAGTGCATCACCAGCGTCCAGCGGGTATATTTTAACACTTTTTCACTCGCAAGGCTTGAAACAGACAAACTTGACCTAACAAGTGTTCGTTCTGATATAGACAGCGGTAGCTGGTAGCTGAAGGGAAACAACCAGATGATCATTTGTAAATTTGAAAACAGCAGTTTTAACAATGTATAACGATTGTTCTCCAGAGATGGTGATGGATCTTTCCATGGCGTTGAGGAAATATATATATATATATATATATATATATATATATATATATATATATATATATATATATATATATATTATATTTTATGCAATTTAGCACAAAAGAGTAGGCTATACAATGTGCTCCATGTTTAGTTGTGTTAGTTGTGTAAGTGTAAAATACCTACACTCTAACAACTATTAATTGGTCATCGAATTAGTAGTTTACCAAAATATGAAGAAAGAAAGATTTAGGGGATGATCGCGCATGCCTTCAACATACCCATGGAGATATATAATCTCTAATATCTCTGCTGAGCTCAGGAGACTCTACAGAAAGCTGGAATGCAATGGATAGAAAATAACAAATCAATGGTCAGTTACAATTAAAAAGTATGTTTGAGAGAAAAATCATGCTTAATTGTTCAAGATTATGTATGCACACCCTATATTACAGGTTAATTAGGCTGGAGCGCCAATAATGGACGGTAAATTCGTGATTAGCAACCCAAAAAAACTAGAAAAGTCAAGTTATATCGTCGCCGGTTGCTTATGGAGCTACTATATAGTTCTACCTTATATATATATATATATATATATATATATATATATATATATATATATATATATATATATATATATATATATATTATACTTCAACTGCTGAATCGTGGATAAACCCCTAAAGTAATCCTAGAATGTTGAGAATGCAGAGCAACATTTTTTTTATATTTTAATGTGTCATATTTTTGTTCAGTTTACGGCCAATAAAGACGCATTAGGAAAATTTCCTTAAAGGAAAAATTGTCACAACCATCGGCATATACATAGTATCCAATATAAATTTGTTAGGGAGATGTTATTTACAGTTTTTATTCTTTCTTCAATAGCAGTTATACTCACAATGACTCTCTGGTGACTTACTGACCCCACAAGCGTACACTGCTGACTCAGTGACCCAGCAATCACTCTCTGCTGAGTTGAATGCCCAACAAACACGCCGTGCAAGATCGGTGAACGGTGAAGTCCGCCCCCAAAACCTCCCCGTCCTCAAAGACTCCTCCGCAGCCCAGCAGCTAATATTTATTGCCGACTCGTCGCTGTTTACGAATTTTGTTATCGGCCCCTGGTGTCTGCTACGCTCACGTCAGTCACTATTTGAATATAATGGCGTTGCTGAGGGAGGATTTTCGGCAAAACCGTTTTAGTCGTCCATTATACAGCACGTGCACGAAGGATTATAAAAATTATGCACTTTCGGCAATTCAGCAATTACGAGACAAGAGGGAGCTGGAGATAAGGAGAGCTAGGAAATAAAGGAGATGAATTACAATGATTTAAAGGTGGAATGGGTAGCCTCATTTCTGAAAATGACGACCTGAAAACTGTAAAGGAAATGATAACCAAAGATGACAAATATAAACACTGTATCATCAAATGCACACCACAAATACGAAAGGCTATCTATGATAGAGGTGACAATAATGTGTACACTGTGTAGCCGTTGCAAAGTATTTGACTGTTACATGCCCTATCAATGCTATAAATGACAGGAATTTGGTCACAGCGCAGCAAATTGTAGAAATGACCAAGTGTGCCCTAGATGTGGTGAAAATCGCAGAATGTGCTAGCAACATCTTCAAGTGTATATATTGTGTAAAGAAAGGTCATAGTGATACTAGTCATAAAACATATGACGGCAATAAATGCACAGTGTATAAAGAATATGTGTCAAAGGTGGAAAATAATACTGATCATGGCTTTGGCTAATAATCAATGCAATTTAATACAAGAAGAAAGAAAAATTAAAAAAGAACTAAAGACTCTCCTATTCTGCAGGAGCTACGATACTGACGAGAAAACACTGAAAGACAATGATAAAATATAAGAAGCCCCTTATTTTAAAAACGTACAAGGAACCACGAGAGAGGGAATTATCCCTGTGGAGGGCTCTACATAAAACCAAACAAAGTGAAAGTGAAGTGAGGATTGTGCAGCGAGATTGAAAAAAGGAAGCGGGAATGGAGGTGAAGTAAAATGCCCCCCCCAAAAAAAGTACAGAATGCGCCGCAGGTTCTTCGGCGCAATAGTTTTCTGTCCGGTGGTGTCCTCAGCCACGGCCCATGAAACTCAGCCACAGCCCGGACGTGGCCTATGTTGTTGGTACCCACAGCGCTGCCAGAAGTACGATTATGGCTAACTTCAGCCTTAAATAAATAAAAACTACCGAGGCTAGAGGGCTGCAATTTGGCATGTTTGATGATTGGAGGGTGGATGATTAACATACCAATTTGGATCTCTCTATCCTCAGTAATTTTTAAGATCTGAGGGCGGACGGACAGACAGAGCCGACACAATAGTTTTTTTTTTTTTTTTTACAGAAAACTAAAAATGGGTGCAGCTAGGGGGCGAAGGAACGCTGCCGACACCCTGTAGTAGCGACTACAGTGCGCCAGGTGAGGTGCATTGACGGCACTACCCCGCCTAAGGGAGCGTACACGAAGGAGGAACAGGGAGCTATCGAGAGAAGGGGAAGATGGTGACGAAAACAGAATGAATGTCTTCGTGACTACGTCTTCACAAAAAGCTGTTTCATTAATATATTTGCCGAAGGGCTGTTTTTTCCCGTCGTGTTCACTTTCATCACCCTGTCTGCCTGTCTCATGACTGGCGATTCGAAAACTTGAGGAAAGTTACTGTGATTAGTACTACTGTGAATATTACTTCTACTATAACTACCTTTACTACCGTAGAGAGCACAGCCACTACTTACGTTGCAGCTGATGTGGTTACTGTGACCATAAGCGTCACTTCAAATCCATGCGGCATTGATCAACGAAAGAGAGAGAGAGAGAGATCACGTGCTCAAACAAACGTTACTTGCACGTCCTTGTCACGTCACAACTCTTCCTTGGTAACAAAGACTCGTAAAATACCAGTCCTGGTTCTGTTTTTTTCGCGTTTATTGTTTGTTCTGGAAAATCCCTTTTCCATTCCCGTTCTTGGAGCTGGATTCCTTCGTTAACAGTTGAGAGAGAGAGAGAGAGAGAGAGAGAGAGCTTTTTACACGTGAGAGAGAGAAGAGATTCTCTGTTCCCTTAGCAAGAGTTTGCATCGCCGCGCTGTCTAGAATAGAGTCTCAGTTAAGAAAGTGACTGCAAAAGTTACTAAGTTAGCAAGATAACTAAGGCATAGGATGAGATAGCACGCGGTAATGTAATTTATTTAGTTTAACAATAAAATAAACTTGATAAATTTCATACGCCATTCTCTCTCTCTCTCTCTCTTCAGGTCAAATTGAAATTAGGCGACCCTTGATTATGCATTATAGGCGAAATATGAAGACGACGACGACGAAGAAGAAGAAGAAAAAGAAGAAATAAAAAAATAATGAAGAAATAAGAATGGAAAGTCTGAGCGGGAAAGTGTTTTTGATGGGGTAGAGTTGGTGGGTGGGAGGGACCGGGGTAGCAGACTGGTCCGGGTTAGCAAAGCTTGTGAAAGGAAAAGGCGCCAATTTTGGCCATATTTCTTTGTTTGCTTAACTTTTTTTTTTTTTAGTATATCTTCCATTCATCTGATTTAATCTAATATTTTCTGATGTGTTCAGTAATAATTATTGTTCTCACACACACATATACAGTATATATACACACACATATATATATATATATATATATATATATATATATATATATATATATATATATATATATATATATATATACATATATATATATATATATATATATATATATATATATATATATATATATATATATATATACATATACATACTGTATTTATGTTTGCATAAACACACACATATATGTGTATGCATGTGTTTACACACATACGTCTATGTGTGTGTGTGTGAACAATAATGATAAATCCATATTATATATAAATTGGCCTCTAAGATAACAAATAGGTAGGAATTGAACGCGCCTAGCATAGGCGTAGAAGAAAATTTGTTAGTGAGAGAAACTCGCGAATAAAAAATCTTTGCAGAAGGTAATGAATGAACGAAGCAAAGACGAGATAAAAACGGAGCAGGAACAAACTGCACAATTAAGGAGTTTGTCGTGGGTCAAAGAGGAAGGCCAAAAGAAGAAGAAGAAGAAGAAAGAGAAGCAATGAATAACCTAAACTGCAAGAATAATTTTCTTTACCTCATCTCATGGCCGCAGCCAACCCAGACCGCTGACACAACGATGATGATACATTAGCTAAGAGCGAAGGCGATCAGGAGGAGGGGAACTCGCGAGGGAAAAGAAATGACGACTGGCGATGTGAAGGAAATGACGAGGATAGGAAGGGAAGGCAGCAGCCAGCGAGTAGTTAGAGGAGACAAAAAGGGCGAACGAGAGTTGAGAGAATAATCGTGAGAAATTCGCCCAGTAAAAGCTTAGGATGGAAATTACTTTCCCTTTCGCTCTGTCTGTCTGTCTGTCTGTCTTTATTTCTCTGTCCCTCTCTCCCGCTCTCTTGTGTACTTGAGTGTATGGCTGTGAATGCAATGGTTGAGGATGTAAAAAAGGCAACCAAGCCGGGAATAGTTGACAGGTTTGCAAGTAAATACTGCATGTGGTGATAACAGCTGATGATTAGTGGGTTCAAGGTATGTCGAGAGGCGGGAAAGATTTCAGAAGCATAGATAGGATAAATAATTGTTACGTTATATTAGGGGAAAGGTGATATCGGTGACCTGAAAAGGCATTGCACAGTGTATTTCAGGGTTTGAGTTGATATAACATCGAAAGACAGGGAACAGAAGGAGCAGTTCGGGTTTGAAATAAGGAAGTGGGCGTGTGCGGATTAAGAGCTGGTTTTCAAACGGTCGTGTAGGGAATTCAGGATTTAAGGAGAAGGCTTCAAGTAACACTATTAGACCTTCCGACGAAAGTTTATGGAGAGGAAACGCGGTCAGTGTTTAGGGTACACAATTTAGAAGGTAATATTAATAAAAGAGGTGCAATTTGTTTTTTGTGAAAGTGAAACTTACTAAAAATCAACTTATGAGAGTGCCTGGTTTAGTGTAAGAATGAGTCAGACCACGGTGTGTTCTGTCTTCTTCTATGACTGTTCAATATTTTACGGAGTAAATGATTTATGAGCTATGGAAAGGGCCCAATGTACACTCAATTTTGGGAGGTATGGAAGAAGGGAATTGAATGAGGGGTGGCGTGTTACAGTGGTAACAGATGACTGGGAAGAAAAGCTTGTCAAGAGTTGAAAGCCAAAGATGTAAATGGAAGCCAAGAAGTAAGATTAAAACTTATTATGGATGATGGCAGAACGAAGGTGGGTGATGTTTGTATCGGCGAAAAGATGAATCACGCAGCTGGCAGAGTTATGAAGGCAGTGGGAGCTCTGCATAGTGTATAGAAGAGAGATATTACCAAGGGAGGTTGGCATGTTGAATGCAAATGAAAAGAAAATAAGTAAAAGCAGTTGAACTGAATTGTCTGCTTGGTCCAACTTGCATGAAATTGTTTGCAATATAAAAGGCAATGTTGCATTGTCTGTAGAGGGAATCAACATCTTGCTGATGAACCTACTGTATATGCTGCACATGGAATCTGTCTTTGATTCAGGAATGAAGGAATGACTCTTGTCTTGCTTTTCTTTAGAGCCATTTTATATTAGGGAATGGCACACAAACAGGGGCGTAGCCAGGAATTTAGTAAGGGGGGACACTTTTGTGGAGGATGAACCAGGAGAGAGCAGCGAGCTTCTACCAATTTTAGAGGGATTTTGATGCACGTGCAATGTATATATTTGACATATCCAAGAACCAGTATTAAGTGCTTTACCTGGTGGAATAATAATAATAATAATAACAATAACAATAACAATAATAATAACATATAATAATAATAATAATAATAATAATAATAATAATAATAATAATAATAATGTTTTTTATATTTTCCCTTAAGATCAAAGATTATATCTCATTACACATCACTTTCATATCATTTTGACCAGAACAACGAATAAAAAAAAATAACCTCTACAGTATTTTATTTATTTTTTCTTCTGATTGTGCCCTCTTACTCATCATGCAAATAAGCTGGGTCTGATCACAACACACAAGAGGAATATAAACAATAGCTGAGCAATGGCAAATCTGGACTTTCAGTCTGCAAAATACAGAAAATAAAACAATGAAGATTAATCATTAAATCAGAAGACGACGACGATTCTTATGCCTAACAAAATCATCTATCATAACTTTGTCCACATCTATCGTAACATCATTATGAATCTCCATAAATGCCAACCCCTCCAACAGCTCCTCACTCACTGTACATCTTGTGTCCGTTTTTATTCTCCTTGGTGCTGAAATGAGCGCTCCACACAACAGGTTGCCACAGGTATAGTTGCTAGCAACTGCAGAAGCTGCTTAACATCAGGCAGTTGTGCACACGCCTCAAAAGCAGCAATGGCAGTGGATGGTCTTTCATGGGCCAAGCTACTCTTCCACCTTGTTTCCCACCTTATTAATTCATTGCGGTTTGGAAGATATTGAATATAAATTTTGGCTGAAGAAACAACAGATTCAATATTTAGATTTGCAGTCACAGATGGAATTAACCTACGAAGTTGGAGAGCAGGATGATCCTTTGGAAACCTTGTTCTCATTTCTGATAGAACACAGTCAACAGAAGGATAAGAGACACTGGCTCTGTAGCGGTCACATGGCAATGAAGTTTTGACATTCCCCTCATGTCGCTGCTTAGTTGATATGAGTGGCACTTCCGCCGCAAGGTCTAGAGAGTAGCCATTTCCCCAGCAGACTTCAGTATAAACTGACCATGTTATGCGACTCTCCACTTTTCAATTTAATAAGCCCAATCTGCATTAAGTATCTATTTCCACTAAGTGGGTTTGTCATCTCTCTCTCTCTCTCTAATGTTAATCTTCTGTGATTTGGAAGGATTATCTGTTTGGTTTATCCCGTTAATCTTTTGGCCTATTTCCTGTGATCTCTCTCTCTCTCTCTCTCTCTCTCTCTCTCTATTTTTTTAGCTTTTTTTTCCTAGATCTGTCATCTAGTAACTCAGACCATAAGGGGGGGCACGTGCTCCCGGTGTTCCCCTTGGCTACTACTACACAAATATATATATATATATATATATATATATATATATATATATATATATATATATATATATATATATATATATATATATATATATATATATATATATATATATATATATATATATATGTATTATATATACATACACATATATACATATGTGTCAGTGTGTGGATTGTTCGATAGTTCCCTCATTAATTTAGAGTAAAATAAGACAATTTCCTTTAATATATCACTAAAGACAAAACAACTCAAAAAAAACGAGTTGGCAATAGGTCTCGAAATCCGCTGATTACTTCTCCCTTCCATTTGATAAGAGTCCCCATCAGATTCAACTTGATCGTTACAGCTCAGATTTCTTAGTCCCGTCGGTCTTAGAGCCGTACCAGACAGTCCATTCTTTGAGTTCAGCTTCTCGTATCGGCCGCGGTCAGCGATGCCTCCCGCCTTCGGGAAAGAGCCGTCCGTGACTGTCCCGTCCACCCGCCCTTTCCACCCGCAACTGAAGTCAAGGCTGATGACGCAATAGCCACTTTGCTATCACCTTTCTTCTTCTTCTTCCTCCTTCTACCAGCGACCTTCTACACTTCGCCGGGGGCTCAACCATCTCCGAGCACTTTCTGGAAAGGAATTGTCTCTTAGGAGTTGAGGACAGTAACTCCTAGACATTATTTGCCCATTTGACTGTCGACAATTCGTCCATTTCTTGTGTTCGTTTGATGAAACTAAAGTTCTGTCTCTCGCTACTGAGGACAGTCCCTTTCTCTAAAGCCTTCTTCTTCTACTCCGTGAGAGACCTACCATCTCTCAGATTGTTGAAACACCAGAAGTGTAAAGATAAAGGGGATCGATTCACAACAAGCACAAATAAGCTTGTCAAGTGGTGATAGTAGTAGTTAGCAGTAGCAGAATCTGAGTATTCTGAGGTGCAAAAGATGTCCTGCTCTGATGCGGTCTCTTTTCACTGGGGGCAATGTGATCATTTAGTTACTATATATATATATATATATATATATATATATATATATATATATATATATATATATATATATATATATATATATATATATATATATATATATATATATATATATATATATATGCGCTTTTCTCCACCCTGGTTGCAATCCACCCCAGTCACCCAATACCACGTACCTAATTCGCTGCTTAGGATGATCAGAGTGCAATGATGTTTATAGGAACACCTCTTTCTCTCTCTCTCTCTCTATGAATATATATCTATATATATATATATATATATATATATATATATATATATATATATATATATATATATATATATATATATATATATAAATATATATATATATATATATATATATATATATATATATATATATATAAATATATACATATATATATATATATATATATATAAATATATATATATATATATATATATATATATATATATATATATATATATATATATATATATATATATATATAGAGAGAGAGAGAGAGAGAGAGAGAGAGAGAGAGAGAGAGAGAGAGAGAGAGAGAGAGAGATGTCTTTTAAATATCATTGCACTCCTGTCAACCTAAACAGTGAATTATGTGCTTGGTATTTGGGTGGCTGCGGTGGATTGCAATCAGGGTGGAGAAAGGCGCACACACACACACAAACACACACACAAACACACACATAATACATATATATATATATATATATATATATATATATATATATATATATATATATATATATATATATATATATATATATATATATATATACATATATACACGTGTGTGTGTGTGTGAACTCAGACATGACAATGATGATATCTGAGAGAGAGAGAGAGAGAGAGAGAGAGAGAGAGAGAGAGAGAGAGAGAGAGAGAGAAAATGACAAGTGAATGATGACGATGGAAAGGAAAGCGAGTTGCCTGCAGGTAACGGATATGAGTTTGTTCGTGGCAGTAAATTCTGAAGAGAACGGTTCTCATGAACACAGAGAGAGAGAGAGAGAGAGAGAGAGAGAGAGAGAGAGAGAGAGAGAGAAGACTTCAAACGCATCCAATCTGAGATGTCTTTTGTACTATTTACTAGAAGATTAAACAAAATAACTAATAAATAAACGGATAGACAATCAGGATGGACAGAACCGGGAATAAATCATTTTTCGGAAAGAAAAAAAAACCAGAACAGCACCGACCATCTACAAGCGGAGAAGGAAAATAAGACCCGGCGGGTGTCGAATCAGCGGCCGGGTAGGAGAGGACCCATCCTAAACTCGAAGTGGGCGTGGCATGTGCACGGGGTCAGGTTACGGGTCAGGGAGACAGCGGCAGCGGCAGACGCTCACCGGGAAGCTCTCTCTCTATATAAAGGGACGCTGTCTTCTCACTCCCAGCACATCGCTGTTTGCCTCGTTCGCTCGTCCGCCAACATGAAATTCGTAAGTGCGCTCTGCAAAGCTCTCTCTCTCTCTCTCTCTCTCTCTCTCTCTCTCTCTCTCTCTCTCTCTCAGAATCTTCCTAGGAGTTATTCGTTGAAATTTTGAGCAATTTCATTTACCAAATTATGTGAAGTAACTACTCTTTGTACAAAAATAATACACACACACACACACACACACATATATATATATATATATATATATATGTGTGTGTGTGTGTGTTTATTTTGTAGTAGTATATATATATATATATATATATATATATATATATATATATATATATATATATATATTTATATATATACAGTATATATAATTTTTATATATATATATATATATATATATATATATATATATATATATATATATATATATACATAATGTATACATGTATATACATACACACAATGTGTGTGCGTGTATTTATATATTTTGTATGTATGTGTATTAATGTGTGCTTTTCTGCATAAAGTGTGCTTGGCATGGTGCACTGTAGATGCCTGAGCATCATTACACTAGGCAGTTTGCTTTTCGTCAGTTCTCTTTTGTCACTTCATACTTGATTGCAATGTGATTGCCTCTTTTTCCCTGTCTCCCTTTCTCCCCTTTCTTCTATCCTTCAGAGCGCTCTTCCATTTTCTTGGCATTTTCCTTATTTCTTGTTTCATTCCTTTTTATTGCCCTTTCCCTCTACTTCCTACCTTCCAACCATCCCTTTTTTCCCGAGCCTCTGAAAAGCTCTCCCTTCTTCAGTGTTCCCTTTTCTTCCTTTCTCCCTTCCGGCAGGTCGCTCTCTCTAATCAACATTGCTGAGTCTTATTTTTCTCGTTCTCCCTTCGTCAGGTAATCTTCGCCTGCGTCCTGGCCCTGGCAGCCGCCGCCAAGCTCCCAGGCGGCGAGGGAGATGTGCCCCCTGTAGCCATCATCCGCGACGAACGCATCGCCCCCGAAGGCGCCTCTTACAAGACCGAGATCGAGACAGAGAACGGCATCTACCAGCAGGAGTCGGGACAGGCAGGCTCTTTGGGGCAGTCCAATGTGCAGGGCGCTGTGTCGTAAGTTGCCGCTTTTCTACTTCCTTCCTTCCTTCTGCGTTAAAGTTTCGGTGGTGGCGGGGGTGTGGGTGGGGGTGGGGATTAGGGTTGGAGTCATGGCCATGGCTGCAGTGTGCCTTTGTAGAAGGTCCTAAAGACTCCGAGACCTTGTAGTTTCTCACCCTCAGACTTCGAACAAATGCTTTTCCTGTAATGTTTGTGCAGTGATGTCGCGCAAGTGAAACTTTACTTGACAGTTTCTCTTTTGGCTAATTTGCGACGTTAGATAATAGAATTCAATCAATCAAATACTGGCTGGCTAATCTACAGTTCGGCGACAAAACGTTATAAGGTGCCAGTAACGAAAATAGATTTTAGGAGAAAAAAATATGTTGCTTGTGTTTTCTTCATAAATAAATTGACAGTAAAAAAAAAAAAAAAGTAAAATGGAAGGCGATTCGGATCTAACGTTCTGCTGTCTTTCCCCTCAGGTACACGGCTCCTGACGGCCAGCTGGTCGAAATCACTTATGTCGCCGACGAATTCGGATACAAACCTCAGGGCGCCTTCATCCCAACGCCTCCTCCTCTCCCAGAGCACGTCTACGAACTCCTGCGCATCGCCGAAGAGCAAAAAGCCCAGGGCATCGTCTGGGAGTAGACCTGTACCTTTAACGTAGACCCATAGACCTCTATAAAATAACCCGCTGACGTCAGAAACAATGACGAGGTGACTTCTATCCCTCGCTTTTCTCGGACCGGCATTCATGGCGTTAACGGTCAGCACAGTCGTAGTCTGTGTTGGCAATCCGCAGCACCCGTCTCCTGACACCACTTGTCGACCAAAACTTATTTAGAACGATTTTTCTGATTCGTCAGTTCCATTTTCATTCAACAGTCTCTTTCGTACTATGACGTTGCCTTAGCTGTCCTCATGCCCAGAAAAATCTCCGTGGAACTGATACCGTGGAGAAAAAAAGCCAGTCTTTCTTTTGCGAAACAATATTCTAACTCGAATCTCCTTTTCTCTCATTTGAAAGAAAATTACGTCTTTCGTTATAGGAAATGACGGCAGAAAAATCCCTAGTTTTTGTATCGAAAACGTAACCGTCACTTAATGAAGGATAACAGACTTAAAATAGATAAAAAGATCTTAGGATTATGCTGGATTATGTTGGTGGTTCCTACCTAGTCTAGAAGCGAGAAGATCAACGATAATAATATACCTGTGATCTGATTTCAAGTTCTTTATTTTCTTGGGTGTGGAACGTAGTCTTAAGAATATGTCTATATGTTTTGTACAAAAGGATGAAAGTGAAATAAACGATATATGTTCTTTTTCCTCTGTTATTCATCCTTGAGTAAAAGAAACAAGAAAACTTGCTAAACCCAGCCACCTATCAGTTCAGTCAGCTGTAATTGGTACCAGCGTCTGCTGGGATGGGAAAAAACGGCTTGAGGCTAGCAACATCAGCACTCACTATAGACATGCTGAGAAACTGGGAAGTGGTACCCTCCATAAATATATATATATATACATATACATATACATATACATATATATATATATATATATATATATCTACAAATATACATATATATTATATGTAAATATACATATATATTATATATATATTATATATAAATTATATATATATATATATATATATATATATATATATATATATATATATATATATATATATATATATTATCATTAAGCTACAAATGTCGTTTAATATCCAATTCACGCTACTTGATAGCTAAGTGGTTTGACCACCGACTGGAGTCGTTGGAAGGTACTGTGTCGAGTGTTCGAGACACTTCGGTACAAATCTATTTATCACTTATGATTCCCCTTCGGTGATATTCCCGGAGTAGCGCGAATTGGATATTAAACGACATTTGTAGCTTAAGTATACAAATCACGGTGACGTGATAAAAAATTTCATACATATATATATATTTATACTTTATATATATATATATATATATATATATATATATATATATATATATATATATATATATAGAATATACAGTATATATTATTTATAATATAAAATATATATATACATACATATATACATATTATATAATATATAATATAATATATATATATATATATATATATATATATATATATATATATATATATATATATATATATATATATATATATATATAGAATATACAGTATATATTATTTATAATATAAAATATATATATACATACATATATACATATTATATATATATATTATATATATATATATATATATTTATATTATATTATATATATATATATATATATATATATATATATATATATATATATATATATATATATACATACACACACACACACACACATATATGCATATGTGCATAGGAAAACTAGGAACTGGAGCAATAAATGTTAATATAGCTGATGGAAGAGTGGAACTCGTTCAGTTGTATAAGTAACTGTTAATGCATGTAATGAGTGATGGCAGAAAGAGAGAATAGGTGAGCCACAGAGTAGGTGAAGCAGGACAGGCAGCAGGGAGTGTGCAAAAGACTGGGAACAGCCATCACTTGTTTATGGAAGCCTGGGTTGGAAAGTAACAGGGGAATGTTAAGCTAACTCCCCTTTTAGATAATGAAGTGTGGTGCTGAAAGCTCATAATAAAATTTAAGGATTAACGCTGTAGAGATGAACTGTTTGCATAATAAGCACGGCATGAGGAGGATTTGCAGGGTGAGAAATGTAGAGATGAACAGAAGTGGTAAAATGGTTGATGTAGGTCACGAGACTTGATTACGGAAAGGTGAGATGGGGCGGTTGTGTGGAAAGAACGGCCGACAACAGGTTGGTGAAAAGGGAATCAAATTCAGAAGTGTTAGAAAGAAGGAAGAGAAGGAGACCTAGAAGAAGTCTGACAGATGTTACCAAAGAGGTACTGGAGGGGAAGGGTCTTTATATTCGGGAGGAGCAAAAATGAGCTCAAGGTGGGTGTAAATGTTGCAGGGTGTACAGGGGGCTCGGTGAGATGTAAAGAAGCCTCCTCTGTTGGTGTATGAAGTGGTTAAAGTTATGGACGTTTTACTACACAAGGCGTTAATCCACGATTCAACTGTTACAGACTGAATGTGACAGTGACTGACATGTTTTTACTTGCTTGTCCCCCTTTGTTAAGGGAAGCGAATTCATGTTGAAAATCTATCTCTCTATCTAAATTCAGACAGATAGATAGATTAATGTTGATACACACACACACACACACACACACACACACACACACACACACACACACACATATACATATATATATATATATATATATATATATATATATATATATATATATATATATATATATATATATATATATATATATATGAATTTTACAATAAAATTGGTTAGAGATGAAAGAGAAGGTTTGGAAGCCAGATCAGAGCAACGGCGAAAGCTTGACCAACAAAGAATATAAAGATGATGCTGTCGTAGTCGGCAAAACACGACTGTGTAAAATCAAAAGGATGAGACGATACGAGGTGGAGAAAAGATGATTCAGATTAAATCCTTCAAGTTTTTGGGAATAATGGCACCTAACATAGGTTCTCACGAGTTGGCATTCAGTGAAAGACTAAAAGAAGGCAAATCAAATCATGATCAGGCTGCAGAAGATTGGGAAGTCAAGAACACAAATTGTTTGCGAAAGAAACAGGCCTACAAGGACATGAAATTATCTGAAATTTAGTTGCTTTACGACTAAATCTTCAAGAAGAATATTAGGAGTTAGATGGTATGATTAAATGAGAAATGATACCATAAGTGAAATATGGAGGTTCCATATTGTGATGAGATGCTGATGAAAGGGAGAAAGAGAGGGTTTGGACTGTGGTCCTTCGCACCACCCTGGGCAGAATGGTATGTGGCAGTTCCAGGTATACTCCTGTGGGCACCAGGAGAGTTGGACGACCCTGACCTCCCTGGATGGGGGCTGCTGAGTTGTGGATGAACCCCCTTTGCAGAAACCCCGTAGGGGGTTAGTGCCGTCAGTGCACCTCACGTGGTGCACTCCAGGGATTACTTAAGGTTTACTGCAGCGTTCCCTCGGTGCTCTAGCTACAGCCCCTTTCATTCCCCTTACTGTACCTCCATTCATATTCTCTTTCTTCTATCTTGCTATCCAGCCTCTCTTAACATTTGTTTCGTAGTGCAACTGCGAGGTTTTTTCCTCCTGTTACACCTTTCAAACCTTTCTACTCCTAATTTCCGTTTCAGCGCTGAATGACCTCATAGGTCGCAGCACTTGGACTTTGTCCTTAATTCCATATTCCATTCCCTTTGCAGAAAGCTGACAGAAATGGAAGCATCCGAAGTGCAGACAAACCCAGGTCGACTAAGTGAAAATAATGCTGGCCAGGTCAACCACTGGTTGGGAGTTCAGATCCCCCAGGTGAGATGCCAGTTTATAACAAATTGTGATAACAGCAATGATAGTATTGGAATTAATGCCTTTAATGACATTACTGACTGGTATTATTGTACTTATATAGATGGCAGCATTTCTAGCAATTGTTGTATTGACAGTAATGACATCGAGATAAGTAAAAAAAAGTATTGACTGACAAAGATAGCGAGTGACAGTATTAACAAAATTGGTAATACTGACAGACTGTAGGCTATAGACATTAGTGGTCGAAATACAGTAGTAACATCAGTAGTTTTGACAGTATTACTAGTATTGACAGTAATAGATGTTTAAGAGCAATGTCAAGAATGACAGTACTGAAGTTAAGTGCCGTGACAACACTAATACTAGTGATGACTGTACAAACACTATAATAGCAATGCCGACAATATTAAGAGGAGCAAGCAGTGTTAAATAAAATGGCAATATTGATCCTGTTGTCAAAAGTGACAGCTTTAACAGCGTGGATGCAGTAAGCCAGTATTAGTGCATGTATAAGATTAAAAATAATGACATCTGTGACAGTACTGACGACGAAGGAACTGACGCTATTGAGACTGACGGCACCCTTTGAGATTATTTACAATATTCATGTTAACGATAATGATATTGGCACTAGTTATGATAATGGCAATGACAATATTGCCAGTATTGACAGAACGATGCTGTTGACAGGTAGATCATTCGTATGATATCCACAAGATAATCTCTCTCTCTCTCTCTCTCTCTCTCTCTCTCTCTCTCTCTCTCTCTCTCTCTCTCTCTCTCTTTCATTATTTATTTTCGGCGAAACCGGTTGGACTGTCAACCAGAAGTGAAAGTATGGTTGTATTCTTTATAGGGAACCGGTTTTTCACGGCCGACCTTGGCTGCTAAACCAACTATTTCATTTCTTCAATTCCTTCATCGCAGTCCCATCCCCCTCTTCTTCTTTTTCCAAAGAGTTTATTAGGATGGTGCTTGACCCTGTTATTCTGCCCACTATACATGCGCTCTTTCTTTCACGCGAAATGACAAAGTTGTTGACAGTGGAAATGTTCGCAGTAGAGATGTTTGCAACCCTTAAAATATTGTTCAAAAGGGACAAGCATTCTTATAAGAACAATCTTAAGAACAGAGTATCTATACGAGGCAAGAGACAACGAAAAAAAAAATAACAAACAGCTAGCTTACCAACTATCTGATCTAGAAATCCGGGAGATCGCACACACATACTCTACAAAATGCCTTTTATATATATATATATATATATATATATATATATATATATATATATATATATATATATATATATATATATATATATATATATATATATATATATATATATATATATACAGTATATTACACTTTTTCTTTGGCCCACTGCTGACAATTTAAAGAATATTTTTCTAAAGTTCCGGGAGGTTTTGAAGCCATTTCGGGAGTCGGGGGAATATACAGGAATACGGGAGAATCCCGACGAACCCGGAGGGTTGGCAAGCCTACAAACAGCAAATCTGCAGAGATGAATCAACGAGGAAAAGAGTGTGTGCCTGTGCTTGCAAGAACAGCAATGTAGTAAAAAGTAGTATCATAACTACAGCATCTGGTAAATTGGCGGCGTGACAGCGCCAATAAAAAGTGAAAGTTCCCAAAATAAACACTTAATTTTTTTTTTTATTCTCCTGGAAACACGATGAAACCGCAAAATTCGCAGTTATTTGCGGAAGAGAAAGGAAGACGAAAGGCGCCGGAAAAATAAAGAGCAAACTCTGTCATTCCGTGAGTGTGGGAAATCCTGTGTAAAAAGACGCTGCAAAAGGCACCACATTTCAGAGTCCGATAAAGAAACAGACGGAGAAAAAACTGTGCTTCTCGGTGTTACATACAGGAAAATAAATGGATACAGGTTGTACTGTATATAATAGAGATAAATTTAATTAAAAATAGCTGAAAATTATTTTGTGCAAGAGCAACGTTGGGACTGGTCAGTACTTGGATGGGTGATCACTGAGAGAGTAGATATTGTCAGGTTATAAGCCCCTTGAGTATCCACAGGGCATATGGCTAGCATTCTCACCTCTTGAATACGTGCTGAAAACCTCAGGGGTAACACTTTCTTGCGCTGTCCCAGGAAAAATCTCTGGTACAGATTTCTTAGGTTCAAACTTCTTTTATGGCCTGTGTGGGTCAATTGTGAGTCATTTGAGAGAAGGGTTTATTTCTGTGAAATTTCTGTGAAACTCCCATGCGTTCATTAGTTCCAGTATACACACACACACACACACACATATACATACATATATATATATATATATATATATATATATATATATATATATATATATGTGTATATATATATATATATATATAATTCTCATATTCAGGACTGTAAAACAATACAAAGTGTAAAAAGCCGATATAAAAAGACTGATTTACCAAATTTACAAAATAAAAACAAAGTTTACAAAAATTATAAAACATTATATTGGAAAATAAGAATCAGAACTCTAAAAGATGAAAGTCGGGAACCTAACTCTAGTTTACGAAATCACTGCAAGAAATACAAGACAATTATCATATGAAGACTTTAAATTGATACTCTAGCATCTAATGACTACCCTCTCTCTATTCTGGGAACATCTATGTTCCTTCACTAAACATTTCAAAAATTTACAAAATAAAAACAAAGTTTACAAAAAAAAAAATTATAATATTTCAGCTTTCAGCTCCAGCAGTCATGTAAGTCCTGATTTTTATTTTCAGACATTTTAATGTATTTTTAGTTTTGTAAGATTTGTTTTTAGACGATTTACTTGCAACCCTGATGATGAGACCAAGTCTCGAATATTTGGCCAATAGACAGAAAGTTATACTGGTTATTCACTGTTTTATTCGTTACGAATCTTCGGCGCTAATGATACCCCAGCCTTGCAGTTTATATATATGTATGTATATATATATATATATATATATATATATATATATATATATATATATATATATGTGTGTATATATATATATATATATATATATATATATATATATATATATATATATATATATATATATATATATATATATACACACACACACGTCATGAGAATTAAAAGCGATATAACATATAAAGTAGTTCCATTTGTGTGTGTGAGAAAGCGCACGTGCCGGATAATGATTCGTTTGTTAAATTATTATGTACCTGAAATTTGTCAGTCATAAACCGTATAAACAGAAATTAGCAACCGCGAAAAAAGAAGCCCTTTATTCTTCTTAAATCAGGATTCGAATGTTCACTTCGCTTCTTCCCTTCTATTTGCTATATCCGTTTCCTTTTATTCTTTTTTTTTCTGTCCAAAGCGTTTCACGATGCCAAAGACTGATGACAGGTGGTGGTGCGTGTCCCGACAGAAATGTGAGGAGTCACAAGGGTCAAATGGAGGCTGAGAGGGAGAGAGAACGAAGACAGGGAGGTAAAGTGTGACGGAGCGCGCCATAGCTCATTAGCGTTTCGACGCCAGTCCTCCCCCCCCCCTCCGCCGGTGAAAGTAGAGATTGAGCAGGAGAGGAGAAACAAGCATGATTGTCGTGTAAGAGAGAGAGAAGAGCTATGTGATTTAGGCCGACAAGCCAAGCACTTTTGTTCCACTGAGCGTTTAGGACAGTGAAAAAATGACCTCGGATGGGTGTATAGCAAAACAGGAGAAAATAAAGGAGACGGAGCAAGTATCTATAAAGGTGGAATTGGGAGAAAACCCCCACAGTTGCACTAAGAACTGACATTCAGAGAGGCTGGACAGCAAGACTGAAGAAAGGAAGCGGGAACGGAGGTAAAGTAAAAGGTCAAAAAGGCTTGTCCGTTAGTGTATTATGGAAACGATCGTGCTCTGTATAACCAGCAGCAGGAAAGCCTAGTATTCATTCATGCACCGTGGACAACGACCAATCAGGGCTGGACATGATCGTGAAAGCCAATAAAAGGATGGATATTTCCTGCTTAAAGAAAAGCAAAAGTCGAGTGTTCATTGCCTTTATGCGTTGCTGTTTGGAGGTTTGCAAAAAAATCAGCAGCCAGGGTAAGCATAAATAAAATATACTTTAGATTACGTCAGCCATATACAGTACAAGCAAAGGACGGTACCTTCAGTGACTGATAAGGGCGTAAAGGCCTTGCGTGGACCTCTGAACTGCGACGACATAAACGATCGGAAGTTGTCTATATAGGACAGGTACTCTCAGTAAGTGTTGTAAGTAATGAAACATCTATACTGAGATTTACAGACCTACACATATAGAAATATAATTTTCACATAATAAAGACAAACTCAGTTACATTCCATTTAAACAGAAAAGGGAAATAAATAAATAAATAAATAATTCAAAGGAATGATTGAAAATACTTTGGCAACAGTGTAAGATGTCGTCTGCATAACCGAGAAAAAACAATAAATGGAAACTATAACACAAAGAATATGATAATCATTTTACAATAAATAAAGTGCAATGCAATATTCTGTTTTCACTGTATAGCCCCAGAAATATGATCTGAAGTTTTCTGATAACAGATACAGATGATGTAACGCTTCATATTAATATAAAACAGACTTAAAAGACTTGTAAGTTGGTGCCTTATTATGGTATAAGGGTCATATGGTGTAAAAGAAGGCAGCAAGAAGCCGTAGTATTATTCAATCGAGGAAAACCGAGTTTGTATTTTCAAACGCTCTAGCTATAAGGATGGATTGTTTGTTGTTCATTGCTTGCCATTTATTTGTTAATAATATTACGATTTGCCTAATAGCATTGTTATTAAGGTTCATAATACACTGTTCTGAATACGAAACATAGTTAATGAGTAAATATTCAATTTAATTTCCTCCTAAAATTATTGCTAAAAATGAATCTCTGTATTAGTTATAAGTGAACTCAGGCAAATTAACAATGCCTATAAAAAAAAGCTATCTCTCAGAACGAGCGTTTGACAGACCAATCGAAATATTCGAGCAGGGTTTTCAACTAGCACTTCATAAACGCAAGGAACACCCCCACGGCGGGAAATCCCTGTCTTCTCATTGGCTGTATCATCCTCAACTGTGATTGGTTATTGTTGATGCTCACTACCAGACTTTTTTTTACTATTGTACGTGATGACGTCATGGTTAGTTGTCGTGTGTTGCATTCTAATCCAAAGGTGTATTTTAGAAATCAAGTGATGTATTTGTTTAGGGTTCATATCAATATACTTTGTTTTATTTGTGAAATACTTATCATATACATAGAGTATTTGCCTCTGAGCAAGGCAATATAATAGAAATAAAGCGTTAGACATGAGTCTAGCTGGATTCTTTTAAAGACTTGTTTATTTTTATGAATGAAGGCATCAAATAAAAGCAGTGAAACATCCATGTTAAGATTAAAAGAACTCTACATACTGAAATATGAATTTTACATAATAAGGGCTTAAATTCAATTATATTTGATTAAAAATATATAAAGTAAGCATAAAATGGAAATGAATAAAATTAAATATAATAACTTCAAAAGGAACTATTGAAAATACTTTGGCAACAGTGCAAGATGGCTGCATTACCGAAAAAGAACAGTAAATGGAAACTATAATACAAAGAATGTGATAATTACAATAAATAAATTGCATTTCAGTATTCTGTTTTCACTATATAGCCTTAGGAATATGACCTGAAGTCTTCTGATAACAGACGCAGATGACATAAAAGACTTGCAAGCTGGAGTCTTATGGCAACAGCATGAGCTGAAAAAGGTGGTAGCAAGAAGGCTAGTATTCAATCGAGGAAAAGCGAGATTGCATTTTCAAACGCTCTAGCTATAGGGATGGATGGCTGGACAAAATGTTTTTGCTCGTTAGTCTAGTAATGCTTGACTGAGTGTTCAAGATCCGATTTGGATTTCTGAACTGTGTGACCAATCAACAGACGAAAATGATGTCGCCAGTAAGGTTCATCTTACAATTTTGTACTTGCAGCCATAATTGATAAATAAATATTAAATTTAATTCCACATGAAAATATTGCTAAATGAATCTCTGTTTTAGTAAACAATAAAATAACAGCATTCCATAAACAGCAGGACTACGAGCGTTGCGGAAAATCCCTTTTTTCTCATTGGCTGTTCCATCTTCGACTGTAATTGGTACTTCCTCATGTTTACTGTCAAGGACCAGTGTTGCCAGTGGAAAATTATGAAAATCCCAAGACCTCTCCCTCAAAAATCCCAAGAATTCCCAAGATTCATAGAAATTGAATTTTACATCAGGCTATGCTAGTTTATGTATATAAATGTGTTCATAAGACACCTACCTTAATTTTAAAGCAGTATTTTCATTAATTTATTGAAGAAAACCCATGGTATCTTCTTCTTCACTGTCGTCTTCGAGTAGATGAACCACATTTCTCTTCTTAGCCTGCATTTCTTTCTCCTTTTGTCTTCGATAACACACCTTCTTTGACATCCTTCAGCAAAGTATTTGAAGGTCTAAATTGAAAACAAGGCACCTCTTGCTAACAATTGCCTGCTTAGCTAGCAATCTATTTGCCACTGTCTGAACTTTAAGTCTGTTTGTTTGTTTGTTTTTATCAGGTTGAGTTGAGAAAACTCGCTCAACACAAGCTGATGAATGTGGCAAAAGCTAAGAAACTACACATAAATTTGGATAACATGCCAAATTTTGCTTGTCCATGTCCATCCTTCACTGTTTTAATTCACACCAAAAAGTTGTTGTTTTCATATCCAAACTTTTGAGAGAATCTTTAGCATATAATAGATCTCTCCACTGTTCTTGTAACTCATCCAAATCCTCGTCTTTTACCACAGAGGAAGTGTACAGCTAATTTGGCAATGGTGTTTAGGTTCTATTACTAGAAAGGGCTTCCTTTGGTTCAAGTACACGTAACATGGATAACACTGAATCTTCTTCAAAAGAAAATCTTTTCTGATTTGTAAACACAACTCTATTAAATAATTCCTGCAGTCTCTTCTGAAATCTTTCTTCCTGATCTCCTGGGGTTCAACTGCTAAATGTCCTTCACACCTTCCTCCTAGATGAAGTGCACTCAATTCTTTATACAGTTTTCTTTCAGCTGGATTGATAGAGGTTAGTTTCTGTGAACAGATAACATCATCTTTTATGAACATGCTAAGAATGCCTCTGTACTCATCTGACAAAGTGGTAAAAGAGTATTCAGCCTGAAGTCCCGAGACTGAAACTCTACATTCATCTTATCAACTTTGCCTACTATATAATTCAAGAAAAGTAACATATGCTTGGTTCCACGTGTTTGCATGATCTTGAGAAGATTGCCAGCTCCATCAACTTTATCAGATCTAGCCTCTGTTTGGAAGAATAAGCAAAGAGCATCCCACTGCTCTAGAATTCGGATATTACTTGTCCTCTTGAAAGCCAACGTGTTTGGCATAACTTCAGTATCTTGTGCTTTGGTGAGTCAACAATCTCTTGGATAAGCTGAAATTGATGGTTTCGTTTGCTGCTTCGTGCAAAATAACAACACACATCTTTAATGAAAACTTCAAGCCAAGTAGGAAGTTGAGCACTGGCATGACTTGAACATAGTGCAAAGGAATGGCAGACACAACCTAACACAAATACACTACTAGCACATCTTTTTTAAATGAATCTGAATCCATTGTTATTGCCAAGCATAGTGGAACAGTTATCACTAGCAAATCCAATAATGTTTTCCTTTGGAATATCTCTAGACTCTAAAATTTGTTTCACAGTTTTTGTAAAGTTCCTCTGCAGTAGCATTTTCCACCTCTACTGTGTCTAAAAGGGCATCAGTTACCTTCATTTTCTTTTCATCATAAAATCTTACCATTACAGCTAGGACTTGAGCAACTGAAACATCCGTACTTTCGTCTATTATGAGTGAGAATTTGTATTCCCTACACATTTTGTGATCATCTCTCGTTCTTCATGTGCAATTCCTTCTTGAATTATGTATGAAGCTTTTGTCTTCTTTAGACTCATATTTTGTGCTACATCACATTTAGGAACATTTTCTTCATTGTTTCGACTAAGTGGTCAGCTTGATGAAAAGGCACTCCATGTTCAGCAATAAATGAGGAAAGCAAGAGTTCTGCATTTGCAACCATATCAGACAGACCTGGTTCACTTTTTTCTTCACAAATTTGTCAAGGTTTACCTCACTTTTCTTGGCATTAAAGTTCCGTACATGTTTAGCTGATGTCTTATGATTCATAAGAGCAGACTTGTTGCAGTTCTTTAGTTTAGAATCACAAACAGTGCAGATGACTGTGTATTTATCTGATGGATCAGGTTTCACCCAATTTTTTTAATTCTGGATCATTCATCCATTCAGCCTTGAAAGATTGCTGGTACCAAATCTTTGGTTTCTTTTTGGTGAAACACCTGAGGAACTAGCCATTTTTCCTCTTTCTCTTTCTCTCTGTAATAATCACTTACACTGATGAGAAACTGAGATTGCTTATTACTGGATGATGTCAAGTACCTAAATGCCTTAATTAATCACTTTAATATTATAAGCAGTTCACCTAAATAGGTTATTGCTTCAATCACTTTAATACTATAAACAGTTCACCTTAATATGGAAAAAAAGTAACCTTTCTGCCTTCAAAAGACATGTCTATTTACATCCTAAAGTGGTACTGCACTCTATTTTTGTTTAATTTTTCACAGTCATGGGCAAGATGAAAGCCTGGAGCTTATCCCGATGGTTTACAAAAAAAAAAAAAAAAAACATACATAGGCCTTGCCTACTGTAGGCTAAAACTTAGCCTAATACAGTTCACATATATTAAGAGTATCAGTAAACAACAGATACTAACATCATCCAGTAATATGCACCAATGTAAACCTTAAAAAAAAAAAAACAATTAGAGAATATCACTTCTTGTTTACCGATTCACTGATAATAATATAACCCGTAGCCTAACTCCGAGTGATCAATTGACTGTAATATGTAACAGCTCGGGCCGCCGGGCGCATTGCTATGCTGGTTTAAACAAGTATGTCATTCCCGTATACTACACGTCCAATCCATGTACTCCTACAGCAACGGTCCTGTTATTGCATACTTAACGTGTAATGTTTGTAACATTCACTGATTGTAGGCCACCTAAAATTAACTACAGATTTTATTTTATTTTTTTTTTTTTTTTTTAGATTTTTTTCCCAAAATCCATAATATTTACATATATTCTATAAGACGTCCCAAAATCCCAAGAAATCCCCATTTTTCAACAAAAATTTCCAAGATCCCAAGGCTTTCCTTAAAATCCCAAGATCTTGGGAAAAATCCCAAGCGCTGGCAACACTGTCAAGGACGTTGTTCACTGCTCCAGCTGCTAATGACATTTAATAGTTGTCATATGTTGCAATATAATCCTAAAACATATTTTTAAAAATAGAGTGATATTTTTGATTGGGGATATTATCATTATATTGTTTCGTTTGTAATGTACTTATTGTAGACAAAGTATTTGGTCAAGGCTGAGGTAGTATGACAGAAATAAAACATTGTATATAAGGCTAGCAGGATTCTGTTGACCTGTTTCTTTTGATGAATGAACACCTTATATAAAATTGGTGAAAAATCTATATCAATTTTCTCAAAATTATAGATATAAAAAAGTAATTCTATATAATAAAGACTTACACCTAAATTATATTATTTAAAAATATATAAAGTGCGAAGAAAAAGGATGTTAACGAAATAAAATGCAATAGTTTTAATGGAATGCTTAATTATGCTTTGGCTACATTGTAAGATGTCGTCTGCATAACCAAGAGTAAAAACAATAACTGGCAACGTTTTAGTACCAAGAATTTGATCATTACAGTTAATAAAAAGAATTTTAATATTTTGTTTCCATCGTATAGTGTTAGGAATATATTCTACAGTCTTCTGATAACAGACAGACGATGCAAAGCGTTATATTAATGTAAAACAAATTTTATGATGACGTGTCAGTTGCTGTATAATGGCATGTAGGAAGGTATTGTATTCATTCATAGAAAAGCAATTGTATGGAGTTTCCATGGTCAAGACTAATCAGGGTTGGTTAAGATGGTGAAAATCAGTGAGGACAGATATTTCCTGACTAAAGAAAATTGCCTTAAAAATCTGTAACATGTAGGCTACAGCCAAAATAAGGAAAGCCTACGTTATTCCTGTATCCCTAACGTTATACCCAATAAACTCTCCGTACGGGGTTAGTGCCGTCCATGCACTTCACATGGTGCACTGCAGGCATTACTAGCGTGTGTTTGCAGCGTCCCTTCGGCCCTTACCATATCTTTTCGTCACTATTTCAAGCGCTGCTCTTGATACTCTCAAAGATATGAAGCCACAAAATACCCTTTAGTATCAATTTCACCTTACCTACACCCAAACGGAATATAAATATTCATTTGTACTCTATTCTTGTTTCTCTTTCAAAATTGCCCATTCCAATATGTAAGTTCGGTACGCGTGTTATTGATAATAAAGCAAACGAAAATCTGAGAAAATCAAACGACTGCTTTAGTGAGGGTACGTTCTTTCTCAACGAAAATCGTGTCTCACCTGGTCGAGGACACGCCTCGCTAGACCGTTACTGGTTTTTTTTCCTGCTCCGTAAACACGATTTCTGTCACGTTCTGTTATCTGACGCCTCCCTCAGCCCTCAGCCAGAATAAATAAAAGGCTTCTGCTATGACCTTGGCCTCTGATCTCAGTAAGGTCAAACCTCTATCACATTTTTTTTTTACTGTTAAGCACAGAGAACACGACCGACAATTTCGTGCAGGTGAAGGGAGAATGCCTTCTAGGCCAAACCGCCCGTTGAATGGGCTTAACCCTAACACTTTTCCGTTTGCGAGTCTGTGCGCGCGCGCGTGTGTGTGTGTGGAGGGGGGAGGCAAAATGGGGGTTGGGGTTGTGGGTTGGTAGGGAGAAGGGTTGGGTTTTAGTTGGGAGGGGATTGTGGATGATGGTAGGCTGATTGATTTGTTAAATTGCCCCTGGCATTTTAGAAGCCTAATGAAGAGGTTTTCTTAATGTTATAGCAAAGTGCTCCTATATTCTTTTTTGTTCTTATAAAAAAAACCCAAACACACGTCCGAATCAGGGGTTTAGAGGGGCTAGGGTCAATGGGAACGAATGGCCTAACGATATGCAACCAAAAGATATACATAGTCCATAGGTAAACTCATTATTTCATCGTATGAATTATCCGAGAAGGGCGCATGTAATACATTGTTTTCTCTACCAAAGAGGTTTTACTTCTTTTCAAACAAACAATATGATGATTATAGAGTATACATACTTTCAATAAAAAAAAAGAAAGCCAAGGAGCACTTTCCTTGCTTTGGATGTATCGAACTTGCGATCATTGAGGTTGTCAGCTTGCTGATGAATGAGGTATCCCTTTATCAACAAATATTCTCACTTCTGAAGAAAAAGCTGGGATGTCGGGCAACTGATATGTATAGTTACACTCGATATGCTTATGTATGAAGTGAAATACTAACTCTTGCCTTAGGAATGACATATCAAAGATAAGGTGAAGCAGAATTGGGGAAACTTCAACGTAGCTTTGTGTTGGCTGTACTAAAACACGGCTCCTCTTCGTTTCTCTGCCACAGAAGCTTAGACGCACTTTTCGAGTTGCTTTTTTGGAATTTGCGAATGAAGTAAACGTTCATGACCCCGAATCCATGGTTTTGTGTTGGGTCAAGTATTTATGAGCTTTATATTTTTCTTGAAGATCTGGAAAATTTTCTATTAAATCGATAAGTAGGAGCTTAGAACAAGGGTTCTTAAACTGAGATCCATGAACTGGTTTCAAGGATAACATGGAGGTCACATGAAAATTATAATTAAAGCTATGATAAGATTAGATTTAATGTCCAGTACTTTCATCTCCCTGATGGATGTGTCTTGTTATAAAAAAAATTTTGTGCAGCAGTGTTTCCTGATAAACCTTATACTGCCTCTCGTAGCGAACTTACGATGGAAAACAACGGCTCTAAGATGCGTGCAGCGTAAGGGTAAAGAATTCTTTTGGTCTGGAGTCCCCTGACAGCTGTAACCTATACTTTACATTTTGATGGAAAATTGGAGATGGTTCCTCGTAGCAGAGGCCTACCTGCATGTCCCCCACATTTCTGGTTCGATTTTCCCTTGATTTAAGTAACTTACAGCTATGTCATAATTCTTGGCCGAAGAAAATGCACTGTTATATTTATGTACTCCATTCTCTCTGTAAATACAAATACATTCACACAATTATGGATTTTCTCCAACAATTCTGAGACCACGAGAGCGTGCTTATACTTTGTTATTATAATTCTGGTTGTTATATAACTGTGTGTTCGTATAGAATTTTGTTTACTGTAACCTTGCTGTACCGTCAAATTCAACGTAAATTACTAGTTCACACTGTCCATGCATCCAATTTATATACAGTATATTTCTCTATCATTAACAACGAATCTTTGTCACTTTGCATAAAGAGACGTGGCTTTCAACACTATAGTGCTTATGCACAAAATATAAACAACCTCCAGATATTAAATCTTTGTATGATATTATATAGATAAACTAGAATTATACGTCTACAGTAAGAATTATGCAATGAATTAATCCTTCTTCATTATGTGCTGAAAAAATGACTAATACCCAATCAGACTCTTTCTCAAGGCGAAGCATTTTATACTTGTAACTAATTCATCGAAATTTCCTATGTATAAGTCGACGCGATTTTCTCCAGCCGGCCTTAATTTCCTCAATTCCATTGCAAAATACTGTTAATAGGTCGTAACTAAGTAAAAAACGAGCTGAAAATACAGGAGTTTCACTTTCTTCCCATGCTGCTAGTCAAGACGAAAAACGATGCTGCGTTTCTACTGGTTGATGAAAATTACCCTAACTCTAATTCTGATTGGTTGGCTCACAGCTGTTACCATGGCGACCACTTTTTACAAACACTGGAAATATTTAAAAAAAACTATTTTATAATTAGAATACAACAACAGAAAAATTTCACTTATAAACGAAAATGAAGTTTTCATATAACTGAATATACAATGAACACTTAAAAGATCAAAAGATCTTTTGTGACTACCATAACTAAAACATTCCCTTAATAGGCTATTTTTAAAACTTTTGGCAATAATACTGAAAGTCGTCTGCTTTTCATATGCATTAATTCAAGATACGGATTATAGTGTCACTCTTGTAAGCAAAGTTTCCTTTTATGAACTTATTGATTATGCAAATGTAGGTTAAAATAACACGAAAAATGTATAACCAAAAACTCACCTTATGCGACTTCAGTACAGGGCACTTATTCCAAAGTAAACTCGCAACCCTTAGAGAACAACCCTCGAAACAACAGACTGGGGCGTCCCACAACCTCTGTACCAACCGCCATGCTCTCTCCTCTTGCCAGTCACGCTCTCTTTCTTCACCTTTACCAACCCCCTCCCAATCCCCAAGACCACATGCCCCCATGATCTTCAAGATCAAAAACTTAAACCTAAAATTTTCTTACACATAACAGTGAAACAACTGCGACATCAAACGAAATACAAAAACAAGCAGACAACAATAACAGTCTACGTACAGTACTATTAGCAGAAATCTACTCCAACTCAAAGTTCCTCCTCCAGGCAGGAGCACACCTTTTTTCTCCCGGGATATTTCCTGTTATCATCATCCCTTTCTCCATTCATCTCCTCTTCACTAGACTCACCTGAGGCACTCGGCAGCTCAGTCTCACTCAAGTCTAACACATGACGTGGCATGCCATCCACAGACACATTATTTTTAGAATCAATTCCCGTTAAAATCCCCTTCTTCCATTGAGTAGTGTAGCGTGCATGGGGAGGCTTGACCCAAAATCCCTCTCCCACCTGAAAAGGAGCAACGTCCTCAGTAACATTAACTGCCACTTTCGCCAGGTGTCTCCACTCATATTTGCAGATAGCCTTTGAGGAACACTACTCTCATCTAACCCTTTCCTTGGTGTCATATCATACCAAAACACAGCTTCTAATGGACTTGATGTTTCCCATCTCGGAGATATTTTTGATAGTTCTGTGGTGCCTCTCTACAATACCGTTCCCACTTGCTCCATAGGCAGCGCGAAAATATCTCTGAATATTCCATCCATCCAACACCATCTTTGGTGCTTCCGACCTGAATACTGTACTATTATCCATAAAAATCTCATCCACATGACCCCGTTCCAGAAAAATCATATTCAGTATATCTGCTACTTCCTTTGCACTCTCTTCAGACCTCTCCACACCGAAAATCTGCTAGGACCACAGTCAATTATTGACAAATACGGTACATTCCTATAATAAGTGACATCTATGCTAAGTCTCTTCCAATCTCTGTCCACGCTCACACTACCTGCTTCGTGCACCACAGGAGCAGGACCAATTGACTGACATTGCAAACAGCTTTTCACAACATGTTTCACAATTTATCAATTTTGGAGTCTAGTTTCTGTTAAAAATGTAGTCCTATCTACACCCATACGTTGCCTGTTGTGCTCTTCTCTCAAATTGATTGTGTTCATGCAACACATCTCACTGCTCACGTGGTTCTTTAGTTCATTAAAAAAACAGCTCTTTTTGACCCGGGTCAAGGCACCAACCTTGTTCTTCACCGTACTTTACTAGTGTCACCCTCAATTCTAATCCAAATTCTTCAACAAGCTCCCTCACAATGCCCAATCGTCTCTTAATCATTTCTTCTCCTACTCCCTTTGTACACACCCTCTTATCCTCTGTGATAACAGATTTCATCCACCCGAGAACAGTAGCAGAATCAGTCTTAATCTCCAGTTTCTCTATTTCCCACTGCAGGGCAGGATTTATGCCCTTTACAACAGCTTCCAACTCGGCCACATTAATATAATGGCTGTCATGTTTCTTTCGCAACCAAGCTGCATCCTCAACCACAACACCACCAATCTCCATCACAACGCCCAACGCTAAACTACTCGCATCGCATCAAAGAACCCCAACCCCAAATCGAGAAACATGTCACTGGCCTTGCACTGGATCATCTTCGTTTACCTTCCGGACAACTTGTTTGAGCATCAACACAACATTTGGGTCTACATTACTGTCCCATGACCCACCACCTGCTCGTCGCTTCACACAGCCACAAGCTTCTCATAGCCAATTGGCAATGGGGTAGTGGCCCAACAATTTTCCGCAAATTGAAAACAACTCTCGTCTCGATATCTCATCCGAAATCTCTGGGATGGCATTACCTCTTGCAAAATACCGAACACCATCATGCTCACTTATCTTAAGACCAAAGCAGCACTTCCAACAAAAGTCTCAGGTGGTTTAGCAATCAATCCATTCAGTTTTAAGAACGTGACCAACTCAGAAGCTGGAACCCGAGTTTCGTCAGCCAAAATGTCATCGATGTAAGAACTTGTAGAGTCTTTTATGTCCTTACTCCTCCCCAAAATAGTTTTAAAAAATTCGAGGAGCAGAATTCAACCCAGATCCCAACCTTGTTAAACAGTGAGTTCGCCCTTTATAATTTATAAACAGTGAGTCCGCCCTTTTGTAATTTACGAGTTGATGACACCACAACTTCTTGGTGACTCTAATTTGCAGATATGCCGACTTCACATCTACAATAGCTACGTTCCCTTGCATTCTGCGTCATCCCCTTAAGGTCTCACCACACACATCAATGACGTCATTCCCAGTAAGACACTCGACAAAATTGTTCTGCTCTCTAAAGTCCAGCACTGTTCTAACTTTATCTTTAGTTGGTTGCTCAACAGCCATTAAAGGCAAGACCCCATCCTCAATCTGCTTGTCCCAGGGGACCAAAATTACCCTTTTCAATCTATCTATCTATTTCCTTCTCGAACTCCTGCTCTTCCGTTCATCCCATCCTTTATCATAACTAATCTTATTCGTCAACTCTACTTTAATTCCCTCATTGACGAATCTGACGAACCAATCTACTGTCCATCGACTTCCATCAAATCTTGCCACAAGATCTTTATCTTCAATTGTAATGAAACTGGAATTACCTCATGCGTTAGCCATAGCACCACACTCCGAGTTGTCACTATCGCTGAACATCTTGCCTAATCAAACAGAACTTTGCCCTCAGCCACTGTAACACCTCCAACCCCACTGATTGCACTCATGCCCAAAATTAAATCGGTATTGTTAGTTAGTTTCTCAGCCACTAAAGCAGTTAAGTAATTGCAATATCATCAATGATCAATTTTACATACGTTTCACCTTTACACAAGATCTGTCTCCCAGCAAAGGCAGTTAATACCCTTCGTCCACTAACTATATCCACTAAATGTGCAAGAACTAGAGAACAACAACGTGTGTCCACCAAGCCCACTACGATACCCATTCACCTCCAACTCAAATGGGGAGCCCTTACACCTCTGAGGGGGAAGCTGTTGGCGCACCAGTCCCCCTTTTCTCGTTCCCCGAATCACATTGAGTTAATATATGACCCACCTTATTATGCTGGAAGCACAAAACTCGTTTTCGGTCCTTACAATAACGCAGCATATGTGGGCCTCCACACACATTACACTGACCCCTGAATTCAGCAAAACTTCGCCTACTGAACTCATTTCCCCCAAAAAACTATTGCTTTATACTCAACAGACTTGAGCCTAGATGTACTAACAGCAGCAACATCACCGAATGTATTAGAAGTCAATATTCTCGCCCTATTAATAATTTCGTTCATTGCCATTTCCTGTATTCCTGGTAGCTGCTGCCATGACGCACTGACTTGACTAGGCATACCATTCGCGAATGATAACCTTGCTTTGTGTTCCAACTGATCCCCCTTAAACCCAGCTAACCTTCCCAACCTTCTTAATTCATTTGCAAAAACATCTACCTGCTCCCCCGTTCACCTTGAATGAGTTATTTTCCCAAATGCTACAAAAGCTCCATCTGAAAAGGCCTCTTTCAATAATTTTCAATCTTGTCACCATCGCTTTGGTCATCTTATTTTATTTCCAAATACAAGGCCAATGCATCACCTTCCAAAAGCAATGGAATAAATGTAGCCACATCATTCACTTCCTGAAGTCTAGCGACCAATTTTACCCTTTTTAACCAAGCAATTACGTCTCCTTCGTCCTTAAAGGGCTTAACTATATATAGTGAATTTTTTTTTTGCCATTTTCTTAACCAACACTGCCTAAATATAGCTTGTAGGTTAAAATAACACGAAAAATGTATAAACAAAAACTCACCTTATTAGACTTCTGTACAGGTTACTAATACTAAAGTAAACTTACAGCCCTTAGAGAACAACCCTCGAAACAACAGACCGGGGCTTAACCCCCTCCCAATCCCCAAGATCACAGCAAAGTCATTATTATCGTAAGAAATACCACAGTTGGCTAAATTTCTTGTTAGCTCATTGTCTGCTTTATATTACTTGCGCTTGTAATTACTGGTAGTTCAAAAACTGGTGGCATTTCATTTTCGATTACAACAAAATAGTTGCCTGATATCACTATTTTGAAACTTGTTTCAGAAAATATATATATATATATATATATATATATATATATATATATATATATATATATATATATATATATATATAATTATATTATTCGTCCACAGTTTAATTGAAAAAACTGCCTAAATTTCTTAAAACAATGATGGTGTAAGGAAAGTAATAATTTCCTTTTCATAAAATGGACGGGCAACAGCGTAAGTTTGTTTGCAAGAGAGACGTTGTTTCTGTAGCTTGAGGCAAGATTTTATTTATGTTTAAAATGTATTTTGTTTTATTTTATTTATTTATTTTTGAAAATCAAATGGGATTTCATTTCAGAGCTATGTGTAAATATTAGCTTGCCATGGTAACACCTATGATAAAACAATCAGAATTCGAGTCAGTCATTTTTAGCAGGCTGTCGAAACCAGAAATATTTCCCGCCTTAGCTATAGCCGATAGTGGTGGTCTACTTCGAGAGTTACTCTAAGTTATGCGTTGCTGTTGAGATAAAAAGTAACTCGTGAATGCTTTTCAGCGAGGCATAAAAAAAAACTCCATAAACGGTGGCTATCACTTCACGATGGGAATGAAAAAATAAATACTCTCGTTAGGAGAGGATATACTTTTTACGTTTTCTATTATTATTAAATACGTTTAAAAGAAAACGTAAATTTATATTATGAGATACTCAATCATATTCAAAGTCATTTTTTTGTTGATAATGGTTGGGGCAAAAATTTCTCGCTGCAGGCATGCACAGCAATACAGATAAGTACATGAAATGGTAAAAAAGAGTATTAGCTAATTTTAAAAGTAATTTATCACTAGAACATGAAAACACAGATAGTGGTCTACCCAAAAATGTAGGTAACTAGCCTACAATTCGGTTACTGGGTTACACTTTAGCCTGTCTCCAAAAGGCGCCCTTAACAAGAGAGATGCTATCCATTGTTTACATAATTTAAGGATAGAACCACAAGAATTATTTTGCTATCGAAAAAACCAAAAATAAGCTAATGAGGAAATATTTCGGTGATAGTGTTTGAAAATGCATTCTTCCTCTTGTTATGTCCATGTTTCATTCGTGCTTACATTGAATTTTATTCAGTATTCTATTTTGAAAATGAAATATCTTTTTCATAAGATAGTTTTACTCTCTGTTGGCAGTGGTTACCAAGGTAACAAATAGAGGAAAACAAACCATAATTTACGATACGACTGCTAACAGCAGGAAATGGAAAGCAGGGTGTATTTCCTCCCTAATATTACATCTAAAGTTTCACTCAGTTAATGCGTTGCTTTTTGGAAAAAATGTTGGAGCCTTTCTAAATTTTTCGAACGCTAGAATCTTTTGATAGTAATTTGAAACAATTAAGGAAACTGATCTCATGATGTGACATGGTTTTCCAATCTTCTGCAATAGTTTTAAATAATCAAATGATAATCAATTTTATATCATAAGAAAGTTAGATCGATTACTGACAAGAAATGAAAGAATTGCAGTAATAACTGTATATCAGAAATATTCTTTTGTGCAAATCTAGTTTAGCAATATGGAGCTGAACATCAAATAAAAAAAAATACTATTGTTCATAATATTTCAAGAGCATGGGTATTTGCGAGTAAATATGACGGATATTAGATAAATGAAGCAAGAAAGATAGCAGGGGAGAGACTTGAACAATTCATGGAAACAAAAGTTGGAATGTATAAACGAACTGCCGAACCAACTCCCAGAGAAAGAGTGGTTGGGGTTGTAAAGTTGAACTGTATGCATAGTATTTCCTATTACATTCTAGGGACGTTGTAAAGATCCGCAATCCCAGAGTACCCATATAAAGATTGGCTATCCTCAGAATGAACTTGTTAACATCAGCCACCCCCAGTACTGAACAAGGCGAAGGGACATTCCATTTGGCCGACAACAAACAGATGCACCGCCAGTATTAGAATGAGCTTGTTAACATCAGCCACCCCAAATATTAGCTTGTTAAGATAAACAACCCTCAGGTACTCTGGGGTCGCTGTTCTTTACAACGTCCCATTCTGTTACCCCTTTAAAAATGAACACCGTATTCTTTGGAAGCTTGAATTTCAAGTCAATGGTCTACTAAGCATAGAGGACTGCGTCAACATCGAGAGCAGAGCACTGGGGCAATATTCGAAAACCAGTGAAGACGAGTGGTTAAGGAGTGCATGGGAAGAATGACTGATAAAAGTAGATGAAGACCCAAAAATATATAGAGACAGGAGAATTAAAAACAGAACAGTACATGAGTCAGACTAAAGAACAGGCCAGCAATGAATCATGGGCTACAGAGGGGAAAACAAGAAAGAAACAGAAGGAATGTTAAATGCGGCAAAAAATCAGGCCCTAAGAACCAGATATATCCAAAGAACAATAGGTGGAAATAACATCTTACCCATATGCAGGAAGTACAATATGAACGACGAAACCTTAAACCACATAACAAGCGAATGCCCGGCGCCTGCACAGAACCAGCACAAAAAGAGGCATGATCCAGTAGCAAAAGCCCTCCACTGGAGCCTGTGCAAGAAACACCAGCTAGCTTGCAGTAATAAGTGGTACAAACATCAACCTGAGGGAGTGATAGAAAACGAACAGGCAAAGATCCTTTGGGACTATGGTATCAGAACAGATAGGGTGATACGTGCCAATAGACCAGACTTGACGCTGATTGACAAAATCAAGAAGAAAGTATCACTCACTGATGTCGCAATACCATGGGACACCAGAGCAGATGATAAAAAGAGAAAAAATGGATAAGTATCAAGACCTGAAAATAGAAATAAGAAGGATATGGGATATGCCAGTGGAAATTTTACCCATAATCACGATCCCAAGATCCCTGAAAAGGAACCTAGAAAAACTAGATGCCGAAGTACCTCCAGGACTCAAGCAGAAGAGTGTGCTATTAGAAACAGCGCACCTAGTGAGAAAAGTGATGGACTCCTTAGGAGGCAGGATGCAACCCGGAACCCCACACTAAATACCACCCAGTCGAATAGGATGACTGAGATAGAATAATAATAATAATAATAATAATAATAATAATAATAATAATAATAATAATAATAATAATAATAATAATAATAATAATAATAACATGACAAAAATCGAAATAAGAAATATGGAGATAAATGCGGAGGTAGTACAATGATTATAAGTGAAAGAATGGATTGGATTGCACTGACACGCTTTGGTAACATGGAAAGAATGCAGGACGTTGGGCTAATGAAAAGAAGTTTATATAGTAGCCTATACAGGTTATGATACTTCTTTGAAACTATTTCATTTAAACAAATTTAATTTACCTAAGAACATTATAGTGCAAATTGTGGGTGTATGAATGTCAACTCCAAAATCTCGAAGTACCATTTTCAGTAAGTCTGCGGCACGATCCCCCCAACGCAGGTCTTTTCATTGGAATTGTTTCTTTAACTACTTGCAACTTATTTACAATTCTAGGTGTCAACCTTAACTGCAAATTCACTTTTGAGAAACACAGTCGGTCTCTCTCTTCTTCAGTTGCTCGGAACGGTCGGTGAACTGAGAACATCTTTTAATTCTTTTATTCTTCTACGTTTTGAATACTGTTCCGTTTGATCCTCAACAGCTGACCCGCATCATCAGTCGTTGAATAAAAGTTTAGCAAGATGTTTCGTAATTCTGATCAGGCTTTGCATTCATATATACTCCGATTATGCTATATACTATCCAGTACGTTGTAACAGATGAACAGTTAATTCTAAAATTTTTGCCTTTTCTTCTGTGAGGTTCAGTACTGACTAAACTGTAGTCGGATCGTTGGAATGTCAAAAGTTCAAACTTGGTGCAATCTCTTTTTTAAGGATGACACGAGCCTCCCTTCGTAATTTATTTTTCAATTATTCTATTTGCTTTCTTCGCTATTTCCCTTTTATAGTTTATTAATTACTTCTCAAATTGTTTGCCTGAAGTGGGCTGCTTTCCCCATTGAGGCCATTGGGCTTGACAGTATTTTGTTTTTCCAAGTAGGGTTCAAGCTGGGCTTACAGTGATGATAAATAATTATGATTCGGAAGTAATGGAAGGAAGGTGACAGGAAGACCTAGAAAGGTTGTTGGATGGATGGCAAGAAAGAGATACTGTACTGAGAAGGAAGGGATTTAAAATTTCTAGGGAGCGCGAGTTTATATAAGATAGCGGAGAATGGGGACGTTTGTAGTTACGGCCTAAGCGTCGTTTTCAGAAGGAAATTGAATGGAAAGCGTTCGTGCTGTTTTTCTTCTGTTTTTACTTTCCTTTTACATGCGCTAATCCAGAAACAGAGATGAGAAAAGAGCAAATTTCAGCTAGATGACATGGGCTAGCTCTGTCTCCAACAGAAAAACACGCCTTCTGCTGCCACAACACCCTTTCTAAATCAGCGTTCAAAATCAAATGCAACGATACACAACAATTTATGTTCCCAACTTCGCAATTGCTCCACTGTACTGGAGGCTCTTAACAATCGTTAACAATGAAAGGTGTCGTAACCACACGTTTCTTCCCAAACATTGTCTACCAACATTAGAAAAAAAAAGACAAAAATAGTCTTACCTTATTTCAAGTGGATATACTAAAATTCTTCTGGTTCTGCTATCTTCTGTACGTTTGTAGACCGAATGGTTCACAAGAAGCAAACAAATGGTCCATGGCGCCGTCGTCTATCGCAGTAGTACCACTCACCGCTGTGACAAACTTAGGAATGGGCAAGGGTAGGCCTAAATCAAGCGGGCATATAAAAATTTGCTGTCTATCGGTAAAAACTATGACTGGACGCACGATCCAGGTCATCCTGTGCATGGAGTTGGTTCGATTTAAAGGGCGCTACCCATACCTCGGTGATCAACAACACATCTAAATTGCATAAAAAAAAAAAATAAGGATAGGCTGATACGTGGCCGCCATTTACATCAAAGACAAACTTGAGAAAAACAAGCTGAAAATAAGCGAAATCTCAGATTCTGAATAACTGATAAGTAAGGCCATTTTCGGAGTTTTAGCGCACGCTGAACAACTGCTTCATGAAATATCACTAGTTGACCGTCGTTTTACTTACTAATGAACCTGCCTTCTTTCGTTACATATAACTTTACTGCGCATGTCCTACCGCCATGGTGGCTACAGAGAGACTTCATGGATGATGGAATGCAGAGGCAGGCAAATTTGCGCCAAAATATCATCTGGGAAACTTACCATTGTTACATAAGTGGCGGGAAACTACGAAAACGGAATCAAAATAATGCTCTAGCTATTTATAAATTATAAATAGTTTCCCAGAGATAAATACAGAAAACGAAATTTTAACTAAACGTGTTTCATAGAAAATGGAACATAGACCTATGGCAAACTATAATAAAAGATATTAACTCTGCGTTTATAATGTGTTTGCTTTCTGTTTCATGAATTGATTTTTTAAAAAGTCTCATTAATGAGAAAAATGAATGCAATTTCTGCTGCTCGGTGTTTAGAGAGGAAAATTTCTCTATATATTTCCAACAAATCATAAAATATGCTAAAAGTGGGTAGATGCCTATAATAAAGCCAATGACCCCGGCTGTTGCCTGTTGGTTTTTAGACCTATTCAGGGTCATCCTGCCCTTTTTCACCACTCCTCTCTTTTCTTCTTAGGTTCGTTCGTCCTTCCTTCACTAGTCTCTTTGTCTTGATTTTCTCTTCTATGAACTGATTATATCTATGTTCTTTCTACCTCTCTCCTTCCCTCTGGCCATTTTATTTCTTCTGCCATGCGTATATCCCCTCTGAACTTTTCGTGGCTGTTTGGTAATATTAGCCTACGCCTGATGGCGTTTCATTTACTTTTCATATTTTCCTTGTCTCTCTGGAAACTTGTCATTCTTGGGTGCCTACAGAGGTCTTACAAAAGCATCTGCTCTTTTTCTTGTGCTTTTTAATTCTCTCCTATGAGTTTTAGTTCCTTTCTTTAGCCAGTAATGCGAAATAGGTCGTTACATAATGATGTCTCGTCCGCTCTCAAGCTTTTTATCCGCTTTCTTCTTCTTAGCGATTTCTGTTATGCTACTTACTATTCTGACGTCTCTTTCACATGAAGTATGTTTTCGGGTTCTAGCTATTTTTGGTTTGTTAATCCTTGTTTTTTATTAGTTTCATCCACATTATTTAATTTTGTCTATTGGTTATTTGCTGTGATGTTCCCATCCGTCCTTTGATATGCATTTTGTTTTGTCAGTTTCTACTGTTCAAACTGAATGACATTTCTTCTGCTCTGTCATTGCTGGTCTCAGGCAGTGTCTGTTATCTGGCGTCTCTTGCCTTTCACGTTCCCTTCCTACCTGCTCGTGCTCAGTCCCATTTTTCGCTCTTTTTAAAAGCAACCTAATTCCCTTCCACCTTTGTCAGTTTTCTTTTAGTGCTTCCACCAGCTTCTCCCTTTCTTATCTTATTAGGTCTCTGTATATTTTACCTTTTTCTAATTTTCCAGTTTCGTCTTATTTGATAATTATAGTCCATTTTCTCTTTTACAGCTTAATCAATACCGAAATTGATCTGTGTTTTTCCCTTTCGATTCCCGCTGCTGTAATCTTTCTTATCCTTTTAATTATTCTTTTTATTTCATCAGTTTCAACTTCCAGTTAGCCTGACCTTGTATTGCCGCTTGAAACAAGGCCCTATGTGCTGTGCTCCACAGAAACAAAATGGAAGGCATATCTGTTTAGGCTCCAATAGTTTTCTTATCATCGCGTCATTCAAAGTACAACTGAAAAGAAAAGCTATTCAGGACTGTCCAAGGCCTGTGAAAACCTCGCACAGGTGGCAGTAACCTGGACCATCGGAGGAACTAAACATTTCCTAATTAGAGAATCGTTTAAAAGGCAAACGTCAGTAAACAGAAGTCAATTTCAACTGTCCTCTTTGTGTACTCTTTATTTTTGTTCTTGTACACTTCTCTCCTCTCTCTGTAGCCTTTCTCTTCCGCACTTCGGTTTTCTGTTGAACTGCCATGACATAATTATATAAGCACGCTTTTCCAGATGATAACTTGGTGCTTATTTTAACTACCATGTGACACACCCACACACTTTAGTTTTGTGTACTTTTTTAAACAATGTGCTATGAAGTAATAAAACACTTGAAGGTAATTTCAGTTCTTTACTAGATGGCAAAATTTTACATATGTATGTATATATATATATATATATATATATATATATATATATATATATATATATATATATATATATATATATATTTATATATATGCATATATATATATGTGTGTTTTTATATATATGTATATATACATATAAATTGTGCATATATATATACAATATATATAATATATATTATATATATATATATATATATATATATATATATATATATATATATATATATATATATATATATATATATATATATATATATTAGAATACCTACAATTGCTGTTTTGTTCTGGGTTACTTATGACTAAGATGAATAATAAAAATGATTTCAAGATTAAAAGCTCAAATACACATATAATGCATATATATATATATATATATATATATATATATATATATATATATATATATATATATATATATATATATATTAGAATATTTACAATTGCTGTTTTGTTGTGGGTTACTTATGACTAAGATGAAAAATAAAAAATGATTTCAAGATCAAAAGTTCACTACAGGAAAGCTACAGAGACGATATAAGTCCACATTCGACAATCTTTATTTTCTGAATGTCTCGATACCGCAAGATGGCGTCCTGCAGTACCTCAAGTCCTTCTTCTACCGTTCCGAGGTGATGGCAACCATCATTTATGAAATTATCTCTGGTAACGATAAAAAGCAGTGTAGTATCGCCTTCATATACCCCAACGTCCCCTGCCTTCCATGACTTCTCTTCATAGATCTCTCTCTCCATCTCCTCTCCTAAATCTACCCCCGACAACAGCATGTTATAATAACCCATATCAACGTTTTCACCGTCTTCATCCTTGCAGTCCACACCCAAGACCTGTGAGTTGGCGTAAGAGGTTCCCAGATCTCCCGCGCACAAATGGAGGAAGTTGAGGGCGAGGTTTCCCTCGTCCATCACTTTGATTATTATTCTTCCAAGATGTGTCCCGTCCACACTCAGATCAAGGAATGCCCTTCGGGAGGACATTTTCATCAGGTATTCAAGCTGCCAATGCAAAGAAAGAGTTTCATTAAGACCTACTGGAAAACAATTGATTGAATATACATACATACATACATACATACACACACACACACACACACACATATATATATATATATATATATATATATATATATATATATATATATATATATATATTTATATATATTTTTACATGACACTCACATGATTTATATATCCAACTTTACATACATATTTTATATCTAAATGATTGTTTAATATGCATACATATATATATATATACATGATTTATATATCCAACTTTATATATATATATATTTATATAGGTAAAGTGAAATAATGATTGTAATCGCAATGGCACATGCAAATCCTTTACTCAGGTAAAAGTGACTGCAACAAATCCTTTGGCTTTATATCTAAAAATGGGTTAGATGTAAAAAAGTTTGAATATGCATACATATATATATATATATATATATATATATATATATATATATATATATATATATATATATATATATATATATATATATATATATATATATATATATATATATAATTTTGTCATGATGTGTACCAAGTACTTGGTTATTACACAACTAATCACAGAATTCAAAATTTTACCTCACTTCAGCCAGATACCTGAACTCTCAACAATAGAATTGCAACTGAGTACTCTAAAGGCAACAGTAATCCCTTAACAAACACTAATCATGTGAGAAACCAGTCTAAGTTTATCAAAAGAAGTGTGAGGTATCAACATTTAAACAAGAAATACACTAAAGTAAAGGGCATCACTCCATCAATCAACTTTAACTGTTTCCCTGGTCTTAATTCACTTCAGCAAAACTAAAGGAACAAAACATGTATATCACTTTGCCATAGGTACACAAGTAATCTTATTCACTGGTTTTCAATAAATGAAACACTGTTTTTAAAAATTTTAAATAAAAAATAATTTTTAAATTCAAAATTCATTATTAGAATTCACAATCTGAAAAAACTATTACTTGAAAACAAAATTTAATTAATTCTTGAGTTAAACTAAAAGGTTAATTTATCAGGAAATTAAATCAATCAAGCAAAATTTAAACTATCAAGAATTACTCAAGATTTGAAAAGAAAATCTTAGTAAATGAAAATTAAATCAAGTATGCAATGTTAAATTAAGAAATACTTAAATTGTAAGAGCCCGTCGCCCTGATGCCGTCTCTTCCAAACACACATGTGTGGTCTCCCGCTGCCAGCCGCTCCCACGCACAGCGCTACCCCTGCTTACTTCATGTAGCCGCGGCACTCTCCAATGCCCCAGTCCTTACACTGGTGACCCCGGAGTGACCTGAAGGACCCAGCCGACCCACGATGATGACCCACGCGCCAACAGACCCTTCGCCGCCTCGCTGCTTCCCGCTGTTCCCGAGTTCTCAATAGATGTCCGACCCTCCGAGATGACCCACCCCACCACCGGAGCCCTGGATGCCTCCTCCAGGAAACCTGAAGCCGCCCCCGCACTCATACTGGATGAGCTGACCAACGAAGGGCCAGCCAACGTCATCCTTCAGCCTGCTGCTGCCCCCCCTCGAGCTGAGTACCAAGGATCAGCCGCTGTCATCCTTCAGCCCTCGAGCCGGCTACCGAAGGATCGGCCTCCTTCAGCCAGCTACCGAAGGATCATCCGACGTCACCCTTCAACCCGCTCCCGTCCTCCTCGAGCTCCTGCCGGCCAGGGCTGCCCTTCAGCCTCCTACCCGCACCTAGCCCAAGCCCTTCGAGCCAACTACAATTGTCGGCAAGACAATTTCTGTGTCGATGCCTTGCTTGGTGGGGGGAGCATTTGTAAGAGCCCATCGCTGTCTCTTCCAAACACATGTGTGGGGACTCCCGCTGCCAGCCGCTCCCACGCACAGTGCTACCCCCGCTTACTTTGCGTATCCGCGGCACTCTTCAATGCCCCAGTCTTTACAAAATTGCTAAGTAAATAAACGTTAAACCACCTCTATATAAAATGTGGAAAATTAAGAGATTGCAAACACAAGAATACACAAAAATACATAAACAATTTACCAAAAACAATTTCACTAAGGGCTTAATATATACCTTAGTATACCATGGTAATAATAAGTAAAATTCCCATTACCTTTCATAAGCTTGTGAAAACTTTTGCAAAATTACTTGAAATGCAGCTGCTATAGATTCACAAACATATACACTTTCTTCTATCAGATCTCAAAAGCTAAAACTAATATCAATGACCACACAAATATTTTATGTTAACCACTTCTCTCCTTTGAAAGAGAGAGAGAGAGAGAGAGAGAGAGAGAGAGAGAGAGAGAGAGAGAGAGAGAGAGAGAAGGAGGGAACCACATGAACGGTCTCTGAAGTCAGAATAAGCAAAGTTTAGGATTCCAGCTACAAGTAAAACAATCAGATGACATCATTATTAAGGCATTTTGGGAACGAGATACAACAGAAAATTCTAGGAAAGGAAAATAACATCACTTCCTGAGCAAAACGTTTTGGGGCCAAAACTAGCGTGTTAGAACAATACATGATTAGAGCAATATAATCTTAAACATGAAGCAATTGCCATGTGCTTTGGTGCAACAACTTGTTCGTATTTCTCAAAAAGGTACATGTCTTAACCAGAAAATCGTATGGGACAAAGCTGCTAACAAACTCTTAATACGATCAAAATAGATGCAGCTGGCTAATCATAAATGGCATGTTTTAAAACAAGACGAAGAACCGAAGTTGGTTTTCAGAACTGAGCAGCCTATTGTTACCCTGACCTGTCAACACATTATCTTTCACAATGACAATCGAAGCAAAACAGAGTATTTGCTACCACACACACGTGTTGCTGGTATACTATGTTACTATTAAAACACATTATTTATTCTAAATTACGCTGTTAAGTTATCTAAATCACTAACTCTTTTTGAGATCTGACATTACACTACATACGATACTTCAACTGTTATTATCATGACACAAAGCACATGATAACTAGAACAGTAAATATATCAAAATCATGGAAAGATATACATTTTAAAGACATCATGAGTATATATATTTATAATATATATATATATATATATATATATATATATATATATATATATATATATATATATATATATAATGTATGTGTATATACATATATGTATGTATGTATTTATAAACCAGCATAAATAGTGACTTCACCCACTTCACTGGTCCACGTGCTATCACTTAAGAGAGAATTACCCTCTTTTCTCCTCGTCTTACAAGTCTTTATTTTGCCTTGTTTTCCTAAATCTTATATCATTTACATTTTTATTCTGTTTGTGTGTACACATAACACATACTTATTTGAATTCGAAAGACAGTGCTAAAGGTGAAGTTGAGTAATAATACCACTATCATTGAAAACATCCTTTATGATAATAATAATAATAATAATAATAATAATAATAATAATAATAATAATAATAATAATAATAATAATAATAATGATATAATATTCCTTTACGATCATAATAATATTAACAGTAATAATAATAATGTTGGGAGAAAAACTCTCTATCATGAGACTTCATAAATGTTCTAAAGGGTCCACAATAATATAATTTTAAAGGCTCGAGTAGAATTTTATAAAAGTCTTGAACCCTTCTCTGGGTTCATTTTTTTATTTTTGAAGATGAGCCCAGAGAAGGGTTCGAAAACTTTTATAAAATTCTATTTGAGCCTTTAACAATTATATTATTGTGGATCCTTTAGATTAGAACAATAATGATAATAATCATCACCATCATATTAACATCAGTGTTATGAAAACTACCTCACTGCATCGGTTCTGTAATTTATATTTTTGATTTTCTGATCATTTTCTCTTTCCGAGGGCTATTGGCATGCAAGTGTTTCCCCTATATTCATCAGTTGTGTGTGTGTGTGTGTGTGTGAAAGAGAGAGAGAGAGAATGATTGGCCAAGTACCGGAAATGCTCAAAATCCCATGTACTTCATACGCGCAATCCAAGTGTGTGGCATCAGCCAAAATGAAACCACTTCTATCGACAAAACTACATAACGATACAAACATTTGAAAAAGAAACGGCACAAGTAATAACAACAATAACGCATGATACGCAGACATTACTTCCACCAGTGCCAACTATTTTTGAAAAAGCGACTTGATATTTGGCTTTGAGAACTGAGAGAAATTTAGGAAACAGTGACTTCATTTCGCTAAATCTGCTTTCATAAAAACAGGAATTAACTATCGATAAAAACTGCAAAAAACACTTTTCAAAATTAGTGAATTTATTTGTTCTCATCCTTTCCTTTATCCAGGTCCTAAAATTTTCAACGCATTTTCTTTGCATTTAATATTTCCAGGTAATACAGGAAGACAAGTGGCCTCGATTACCAACAGAAAGTAAAGAAAGAAAAAGAAGAAAAAAAGAAGCAAACTGACCGCAAAGACATCAGTCATAAGTTTGGAGTCATTACCTTTGGCTTCCGGTTCATCTCCTTTGTAAAAAGATTAGTTATAATTTGTGAACTGGGCCGATGGTGGGCTCACCTCTCCCTTCCCATATGAGACCTCTTAACCTCAGCATATGAACTATTCATGATGTTAATTTCTAATGAAGAAACTCCTAACTCTCTCGTAGTCGTTACAAAGACTTCCTTTTCAAGTCTTTGCCTGAACTCAGTACAGAAATATGCTAGGAATTTCTTCATTAGGAAGAAACTCTTATCATATTGCTGAGTTCAAGCAAAGACTTGAACTTAGTAATATGTTAGGATTTTCTTCCTAATGAAGAAACTCCTAACATTTCATTGTGCTGAGGTCAGGAAAGACTTGAAAAGGAAGCCTTTGTGAGGACAATGAGAGACAACAGGAGTTGATAGCCACTCCCTTTGTGAAATAATCGTACCTGTATGACATAGCTTTTTGGTGGCACATCACCTTCCTCAAGATGATCGAGAGAGACCTGGTTTTTGGACCCAATCTTGACGCGAGCCACCCTTTGCTTCCCTTTGAAAGTCTCCACAGCAAAGACCTCTCTGTGGGCATCGCTCCTCAACGGACCACATAAACTTCGGAGGATATTCACCTGGGGTAATTGTTACATTAAATGCCAGACCCCGCTCATGGAAGATTCGAAAGCATAAATATTGGTCATTACTTAAGCATTCAAAGGTTTTGTCTTTTCATCAAACATTTTGTTTTCTCGGCCGAAGTTTCTGCCGTTCAAAATAAATTCTAGCCTTTCACTCCAAGCCTTTATTATGGTTTTGCCGTTCAAAATAAATTGTAGCCTTTATTATGTTTTTGCTGTTCACAGTAAATTCTAGCCTTTCACTCCAAGCCTGTATCATATTCTTGCAGTTCGAAATAAATTCTAGCCTTTCAATCTAAGCCTTTAATATAATTTTGCCGTTCAAAATAAATTCTAGTCTTTCACTTCAAACCTTTAATATATTTTGCAGTTCAAAATAAATTCTAGCCTTTCACTCCAAGCCTTTAATTATTTTTTTGTAGTTCAAAATAAATTCTAGCCTTTCCTTCCAAACCTTTAAAATGTTTTTGCCGTTCAAAATAAATTCTAGCCTTTCAGTCCAAGCCTTTAATATATTTTTGCAGTTCAAAATAAATTCTAGCCTTTCAATCTAAACCTTTAATATAATTTTGCAGTTCAAAATAAATTCTAGTCTTTCACTTCAAACCTTTAATATATTTTTGCAGTTCAAAATAAATTCTAGCCTTTCACTCCAAGCCTTTAATAAATTTTTGTAGTTCAAAATAAATTCTAGCCATTCACATGTTTTTGCCAAAATAAAACCTTTGCAAAATATTTTTGCAGTTCAAAATAAATTCTAGCCTTTCAGTCTAACCCTTTAATATATTTTTGCAGTTCAAAATAAATTCTGGTCTTTCACTTCAAACCTTTAATATATTTTGCAGTTCAAAATAAATTCTAGACTTTCACTCCAAACCTTTATTATATTTTTGCAGTTCAAAATAAATTCTAGCCTTTCACTCCAAGCCTTTAATATATTTTTGCAGTTCAAAATAAATTCTAGCCTTTCACATGTTTTTGCAGTTCAAAATAAATTCTAGCCTTTCACTCCAAGCCTTTAATATATTTTTGCAGTTCAAAATAAATTCTAGCCTTTCACTCCAACCTTTAATATAGTTTTGCAGTTCAAAATAAATTCTAGCCTTTCACTTCAAACCTTTAATATATTTTTGCAGTTCGAAATAAATTCTAGCCTTTCACTCCAAGACTTAAACATATTTTTGCAGTGCAAAATAAATTCTAGCCTTTCACTCCAAGTCTTTAATATATTTTTTGCAGTTCAAAATAAATTCTAGCCTTTCACTCCAAGCCCTTAGCATATTTTTGCAGTTCAGAATACATTCTAGCCTTTCACTCCAAGCCTTTAATATATTTTTGCAGTTCAAAATAATTCTAGCCTTTCACTCCAAGCCTTTAATATACTTTTGTCTTTATCTTGAAGATAGGAAAAAAAATTTAATTCGCAATATATTATCTTCCTAATGTATGTTTAAGATGAAAATATTTAACAGACAATTTATTGGTAACTATTAATTTTTCCCTATATGTAAGAAAAAGAAAGACTTTACCGTGATGTTCACAGAACTTTCGTCTTCTATTCTCCCTAATTCCACCGAGACATTTTCCAACCTTATTTTCGTGCTTAGACTTTCCTAGAATGACAAGTCAAGAGAGAGAAATCAGGAAAAATGTTCATTAATTAGCCTTATCAAGACAAAAATTATAAAAAAACTTTTAATAGGACAACTACAACGCGTACTTATTTTATATCATGACTGATTACGGGATCATAACGTTTACTGATACCAAACAACTTTTCGGATTATACAAAAGATTTAGTTCATAAAGATAACAGACAGAAAATATATAAATGTTTATCAAAATTGCCTCATGGAAAAAATATATTGGTAAGTACATACTAACAGAAGCTTTCTTTAATATTCAATGAATAATTTGAAGATATTCTAATTATTTAGGTGATTGAAATAATAGGAGTAAGAAAAGAAATGGTAATTTTACGTGTAGGTTGAATAATTACGAGAGAGAGAGAGAGAGAGAGAGAGAGAGAGAGAGAGAGAGAGAGAGAGAGAGAGAGAGAGAGAGAGAGCAAAACCTCACCTTAATAATATCTTCTTTTTCTCTTTCGTTCTTCTGAAGAAGCGCCTTGATTTCTTGGATTTCCTCCGGAGCTTCATTTAGAATCCCTTTACTTTCGTCCATAACGACTCCAGCTGCAGAAAAGCCTTTTGTTTCTTTCAGTTCATCATCAGATTTCTTGATCTTTGCTTTCTTATGTCGTATAACGTTTAGTCGGCCCGTCAGCAATTTGGAATTCTGATCAATTTTGCTCAAAGTTTTTTTGTTTAAAAGTTTCAACTTTTGCAGCATGTGGGTAAGTCCCTCAGCTCCTCTGTGGTTTTCAAGGGCATCAGCTTTCATCCCTTTTAATATTTCAAGGGCATCCAATACCAGAGTCTCTGTTTCCTCATAGTCAGCGATGCGCTTCTGAGTAAAATTCACCCTGAAACCGTTAATGAACTCTTCAAAAGAAGACACTGATCCTCTCGAAGGCTTGGCTCCTTTGTGCTTTGCAGCATCGAGGAGGTTCCTGTTGAGTAACAGGTCTTCGGCTGACACTGCTGTGAATGCCCTCTTGCAAACAGGGCAAGCTTTCGTCTGGCTGGAGATGAGCTTATCGATGCAACAGCCGCATAACGTGTGGGAACAAGGGAGGATCCTCGGGCAGCGATCGTCACTGAACTCATTGCTGCAAATGTCACACTCAAGGGGATTGTAAGCCTAGAAAAGGTAGCAAACAATGAATCTTTTGTAAATAAATGAGAGATTGCGTATACTTTTATAATGACTGACATGAAATATACAATCATATGTAATGGTAACATTGCTACTGATTATAACAGAAGAAAAACAATGTTCAATGAGGAAGGAATTTTCAGTAACCTGAACAGAATAAATTTGTTTACCAGTGATTAAGTGTTAGCCCTTCGTATATAATAATGAAAATTTGGATTTGTTTTCGTTATGGTGACGTGATTCTGATACTAAGTAAGAAATCTCAACCAGCACTATGTCAAAACATCCACTTTGTTCAACTATAATAAGAGATTGAAAATCTATGAATTTAAGCCATACTTATGGGAATCTGAAGTGTCTCCAAGATTGGTATGAGTTAGGCTATGAGGATATATGACACCAAGGAGACGGCGAAATGAAATGAATGTGAAGAGTTATGGTGGGAGAATAGAAGTGGTTGACTCGTCAAGGTATCTGAGAGTAAATATTATTATCAGATGGTGGCAGGATGAGAGAAGAGGTGAGTCAGGGTAGGTGAAGCAAGAGAGATAAGGTGTATGCAAAAAATTTGGCAGAGAGTTGAAGTGTCTAAAACATCCCAAGATGGAAAACTGAAAATGATAGTTGAACCAACTCTCCTCTATGGAACAGAAGTGTGGATATTGAATGTGAAAGATGAACAAAGGTTGATGTTGTTGAGGGAAATGATTTGTGCGGTACCTGTGGTGTAAGGAAAATAGAAAAGATAAGAAATGTGAAACAAACATTGACTTTGTGATATGTGTTAGTTTGGAGGAGATGCTCCAGTCTTGCGGAAAGTTAAAAGAAGACATGTTGGTGTGTAGGTTAGATGACGGGGAAGAGGTACTAGAAGGGAAGGGTCTTAACATTCAAGAAGCACGAGAGGTTTATAGGGCTTGCACGATGAAAGTAACTGGCAATGGTGATCGCTGAACACATTCCTGCAAACGCCACACTCCAAGGCATGGGACGCCTGAAAAGGACACGCAAGTCAGTTATCCTTCCAGATGTAACAGTAATCTCCTATGAGATGAAATTTCTTCAACACCAGACTTTGCCGAAGAACCTCGAGGTATGAACAATGTTTGCAAGTATGCAAGGCAGGATATATCTGGAAGACAATGATTTCCCTTTTAACAAGTTGGCAAAGATAATGCAGTTATTGAGAATCACGAAACAAAGCTGGAAATGATCTTCTTAGGACAAGTCAAGTGAAAAACTTCATGACTTTTACTCAGGATTAATCATGACTTTTACTATGGTACCGAGCAGTATACGTGACATTGTCGCTTTCCCAGGGTAATCTTCTCTTACACTGGGTTATTCGGATTCTGGATAATTACCTTCCTAAGGGAACAGGTTCCCTTCAAAAACAATCTTTTTTGAAATAATACATTTAAAAAAAATCTCCTTTTAAAGTCTCAGTTTACCTAAACCTGTGAGATACAAAGCAATACGGAACGCCATTCGGGTCTATGGTAGCATTTTCGTCCATTTTATGCATTTTTGGCCTGAGAGAGAGAGAGAGAGAGAGAGAGAGAGAGAGAGAGAGAGAGAGAGAGAGAGAGAGAGAGAGAGAGATGGGGGCGGTGCGGTTGTTACTGCAATCAGCTGGTTGATCTTCGTTTTTGTTTCCTACACAGTTTAATTAAATGTAACTGAATCTGCAACAGCTATGGTTACTTTTCCATTTGTTATTGTTTTTCTCTATATATCGCAGCATATTTAGGATAATGAGCAATATATTGTTTCAAGTGGGAAACATGCCTACTGTACTGAATGAGACACAATGGCAATGCTCTAAAGGACCTGTAACAATTTTTCTACCTGAATCATTTGCTTCCTCCCCTCAACAGTTTTTTTTTATTGAAATACCCAAAGAGATTTACCAATTCCACTTTGCTGTTTTTTCTGTTCATACTGAAGAACCGTTCAGTAAGAAAAATGTACTAAAAGCAGACACAGCCTGTACTGCATGCAAGGCACAAATGGTTTTTAATGCAAATGATTTTAAATGTCAGTGTTTAACTTAGTTTAGCAGATCCCTTACAAGCTTTTGAAATTTATTTGGAATGTTTTCCATAAAATCTATAGTTTCTGTAGTTTCTTGATAAGTATTAAAAAGGTTATAATGTTTTCAATATTATTATAACAGGTAAACAAATTACATGTGTATGCCATTATCTATACGTACAATGTGTAAGTTTGGTAAATGTGAATAAGTCCCTAAAGAATATCTAGGCTGTGCAACTTTTATGTCTGCGTCTTATGTGTAAGTAATCTTAATTTAAGTTTTGTTTGAGAGATTTTTTTGCGGAAAATTATCTGTTTAACAGGCTTTGATATGAAGCACTTGGAGGCCTGACGTGGATACCATTACGTAAACTTAATGTTGATCAAATTGCATACGAAGATTATTCATCTAACTGAATGTTCTTTTATAAGATTATTTCATATACAGTACCTATGAGATAGACCACAGTCCAGATTCACGCCCTTTCTTTAATTATTGTCATCCTCCCTCGCCCAAGAGGCGTCCTTTGACTTTCTTTGGAGGAAGAATTACATATAAAGGCATTTGACTCTTCTGAGACACTTTCTGGCATTTTATGATAAAAAGTGAGAGAAGAAGCAAGAAAAAAAATGACGGAAGATTACGAATTCTAATGCTTAAAACATTTTGATAGAATTATAGAAAATTGAATACACACTTACAGAGCTGCAGAGTAATACTATGTAATAAATTAACATATCATTGATAATAAATAATGGCATTTTTATTAGAATGTCACGATACCCCTGAGAATATGAAGGCGTTTTGGTAAAACTCTTGTGATAAGAAATATTGTTGGAACCTATCCTCAAGGAGACAAGGCTTTCGATTCCTCGCATGAACTTTGCACCTTTTGCTCTCAGCTTCTTATTATAAATTAAAACACAGTTTAGCACATAAGATGTGAGTGTGGCAATGACCAACGTGTTGTTTTTTCTATTGAGCTACCTCCTGCTAGCAACTTCATTGTAGAGACTTGTTAAGAAACCGTCTATTCATGTGTGTGTACAAGACACGTATTTGTGTTTGTATTTTTCAGCTTCCAATCGGCTGAAAAGCCTCTGCGAGTAACGATAAATAATCCCTTACCATTTTGACTCTGCTGCAAGCAGCGGATTCCCAACTTTCGGACTAAAAATCGAATGGAAGATTCCTTCCGGCGGTGCTATTCCAGTGTTTCAGAAAAAACACACACACACACACAAATAACAGTTGTGTTTCTTGCAGGGGAGCTGAACGCTTAATAGCGTCACCTTTGTCGCCCTTGCCTTAACTAATCATTGTAAAAGCTTATCATGTGATAGCGTTTGCACCTTGACCGAATCATGTGATTCTGATAAGAAAGTCCGGAAGCAGTCCGTGCCTTAGTTGTTATGAATAAGCAGTAAACATTTAATCGGCCTGAGGGCGAGGTTTTTCTCTCAGTTAATTAAGACTTCTATTCTTCTTCGTCATTCAGTGAATCATATCAGAGGAACTTTTAAGGATCACATTTGATTTGTTTTTCATCCGGTCACCGTAACAATGATGACATCGGTAAAAAAAAACCTCGGCAGAGACTCCGTCATCAGCAGCACTATCATCGTCATCATCACCATCAAAGTTAATTTTTGGCGGCCCTCCTACCGATCTTCATTAGGCCCAACCGGCGTGCCCCAATTATTTCAGTTTCAGTTCATAATTTTCTTGAATATTTGTTCTTCCCTGTAAATTCCCTTATTATCTTTGAATTATTGACTCATCTTATCGAACTGTCTAGGTGCCGAAGGTCTTTTCTTTCCAATGAATTTGTTGCATCTTGGCTCCTTTAAACTGTTTTTCTTATGTATATTTGCTATTATGTATATTTTTGCAATATCTGTGCTTACGCTGCACACTTTCTTATTTTCCTTCTTACTGGTAGTGAACCTTTTTGGGCTGTAATGTATCATCCGCTTGGTTTTAGAATTGAGTGAAGCAAAATTTTTAATCCATTGTTAATTTTTACTCAGTTTAGATATTGTCTTTTCTTCGTATTCTGGGACGTAAGTTATGACATTTGTTTTTTCCCTTATCATCCAATAAAATTTTCACTTTTCGCGTCAATTCATTTAATTAATTTACTTTTAGCGTCTTCAACTTTGCCCTGTCGGAATCTCGATGCTGAGTGCTTAATTTTTGCCTGCTTTGGACTTTCTAAAGAAATAGTACGAATCGTTTACGTAACTTTCTCCAGTCCATTACCTTTTGCTGTAGTGTTAGACTTCTTCTAATAATCCGCTCTTTTCTCTTGTGGCTTCCATTTATCCATTCATTCTAAAAAATGTTTTTGGTGAACTTCTCCATCGTGTTGATCTTAGTCATTACTAACAGGAGTGACTCTGGAACCTTATCAGATTTTTTCGCAGGCATTGACAGGTAACCACCTTTACACTCGACGAATCTAAAGATAATGATGTTTTTGACTTGATTGCGTTACACAACAACATTAAATATTAGTAGAGCGAATATAGAGACACAAGATATGGGAGGAAAAGAAGAACAGGTAAAGTTAATTGAGAAATGTCACGACGATTAACCAGAAAGTTTATGCTAAACATTTAAAGAAGAGTTCGTGGGAAGACCATTAACAATAAGTGATAATAACATTCCTGGACAATTTTTAGTTTTCTGTAACAGAAAACTATTGTGCCAGCTTCGTCTGTCCGTCCGCATTTTTTTCTGTCCGCACTCAGATCTTGAAAATTACTGCGGTTAGAGTGCTGCAAATTGGCATGTTGATCAACCACCCTTCAATCATCAAACATACTAAATTGCAGCCCCGTAGCCTCAGTAGTTTTTATTTTATTTAAGGTTAAAGTTAGCCATAATCGTGTGTCTGACAACGGTATAGGCTAGGCCACCACCGGCTCGTGGTTAAAGTTTTATGGGCCGCGGCTCATACAGTATTATACCGAGACCACCGAAAGACAGGCCTATTTTCGGTGGCCTTGATTATACGCTGTAGCGGCTGTACAGAAAACTCGATTGTGCCGAAGCAACTTCGGCGCATTTTCTACTTGTTATAAGAGTCACCGAGTGTGGAGAAGATAGGCTGATAGCTGCTTCAGTTGTTGAAAAAAGTTTCAGTTTCAATGAATTTCTTAACCCTGATCTTGATATTAAACTCCAGCATTGTCTTTATTGTACATCCTGGATAAGATGCTTCATAATTCTGATCAGGCTTTGCATTCATATCTACTCTGATTATACTATCCAATACCCTGTGATAGATGAATAGTTAATTCTAAAAGTTTTGGCTCTTCTTTTGTGAGGTTCAGTACTAAACAGTTTTCTATAAATTTTGTTTCTGTTGTGACCAAATTGTGGATGATCTTAATCTTGTAGTCGAATCGTTGGAATGTCAAAAGTTCAAACTTGGCGCAATCTTTTTTAAGGATGACACGAGCTTCACTTCGTAATTTATTTTTCAGTTATTGTATTTGCTTTCTTCGCTATTTCCCTTTTATAGTTTATATATATTTACTGCTCAAATTGTTTGTCTGAAGTGGGCTGCTTTCCCTACTGAGGCCATTCGTCTTGATAGTATTTTGTTTTTCCAAGTAGGGTTGCAGCTTGGCTTACAGTGATAATAAATAATTATGATTCGGAAGTAATGGAAGGAAGGTGACAGGAAGACCTAGAAAGGTTGTTGGATGGATGGCAAGAAAGAGATACTGTACTGAGAAGGAAGGGATTTAAAATTTCTAGGGAGCGCGAGTTTATATAAGATAGCGGAGAATGGGGACGTTTGTAGTTACGGCCTAAGCGTCGTTTTCAGAAGGAAATTGAATGGAAAGCGTTCGTGCTGTTTTTCTTCGTTTTTACTTTTCTTTTACATGCGCTAATCCAGAAACAGAAATGAGAAAAGAGCAAATTTCAGCTAGATGACATGGGCTAGTTCTGTCTCCAACAGAAAAACACGCCTTCTGCTGCCACAACACCCTTTCTAAATCAGCGTTCAAAATCAAATGCAACGATACACAACAATTTATGTTCCCAACTTCGCACTTACTCCACTGTACTGGAGGCTCTTAACAATCGTTAACAATGAAAGGTGTCGTAACCACACGTTTCTTCTCAAACATTGTCTACTAACATTAGAAAAAAAAGACGAAAATAGTCTTACCTTATTTCAAGTGGATATACTAAAATTTTTCTGGTTCTGCTATCTTCTGTACGTTTGTAGACCGAATGGTTCACAAGAAGTAAACAAATGGTTCATGGCGCCGTCGTCTATCGCAGTACCACCCACCGCTGTGACAAACATAGGAATGGGCATATAAAAATTTGCTGTCTATCGGTAAAAACTATGACTGGACGCACGACCCAGGTCATCCTGTGCATGGAGTTGGTTCGATTTAAAGGGCGCTACCTATACCCGCGGTGATCAACAACACATCTAAATTGCATAAAAAAAAAAAAATAAGGATAGGCTGATACGTGGCCATGCATTTACATCAAAGACAAACTTGAGAAAAACAAGCTGAAAATAAGCGAAATCTCAGATTCTGAATAACTGATAAGTAAGGCCATTTTCGGAGTTTTAGCACACGCTGAATAACTGCTTCATGAAATATCACTAGTTGACCGTCGTTTTACTTACTAATGAACCGGCCTTCTTTCGTTACATATAACTTTACTGCGAATGTCCTACCGCCATGGTGGCTACAGAGAGACTTCATGGATGATGGAATGCAGAGGCAGGCAAATTTACGCCAAAATATCATCTGGGAAACTTACCATTATTACATAAGTGGCGGGAAACTACGAAAACTGAATCAAAATAATGCTCTAGCTATTTATAGATTATAAATAGTCTCCCAGAGATAAATACAGAAAACGAAATTTGAACTAATAGTGCTTCATAGAAAATGTAATATATGGCTATGGTAAACTATATTAAAAGATAATAACTCTGTGTAATTGTGTTTGCTTTCTGTTACACGAATTAATTTTTTAAAAACGGTCATTAATGAGAAAAATGAATGCAATTTCTGCTGCTCGGTGTTTAGAGAGGAAAATTTCTCTATATATTTCCAATAAATCATGAAATATGCTAAAAGTGGGTAGATACCTATAATAAAACCAATGACCCGGCTGTTGCCTGTTGGTTTTTAGACCTATTCAGGGTCATCCTGCCCTTTTTCACCACTCTTCTCTTTTCTTCTTAGGCAAGTTCGTCCTTCCTTCACTAGTCTCTTTGTCTTGATTTTCTCTTCTATGAATTGATTATATCTATGTTCTTTCTACCTCTCTCCTTCCCTCTGGCCATTTTATTTCTTCTGCCATGCGTATATCCCTCTGAACTTTTCGTGGCTGTTTGGTAGTATTAGCCTACGCCTGATGGCGTTTCATTTACTTTTCATATTTTCCTTGCCTCTCTGGAAACTTGTCATTCTCAGGTGCCTACAGAGGTCTTACAAAAGAATCTGCTCTTTTTCTTGTGCTTTTTAATTCTCTCCTATGAGTTTTAGTTCCTTTCTTTAGCCAGTAATGCGAAATAGGTCGTTACATAATGACGTCTCCTCTGCTCTCAAGCTTTTTATCCGCTTCCTTCTTCTTAGCGATTTCTGTTATGCTACTTACTATTCTGACGTCTCTATCACATGAAGTATGTTTTCGGGTTCTAGCTATTTTTGGTTTGTTAATCCTTGTTTTTTTATTAGCTTCATCCACATTATTTAATTTTGTCTATTGGTTATTTGCTGTGATGTTCCCATCCGTCCTTTGATATGCATTTTGTTTTGTCAGTTTCTATTGTTCAAACTGAATGACATTTCTTCTGCTCTGTCAATGCTGGTCTCAGGCAATGTCTGTTATCTGGCGTATCTTGCCTTTCACGTTCCCTTCCTACCTGCTCGTGCTCAGTCCCATTTTTCGCTCTTTTTAAAAGCAACCTAATTCCCTTCCACCTTTGTTGGTTTTCTTTTAGTGCTTCCCCCAGCTTCTCCCTTTCTTATCTTATTAGGTCTCTGTATATTTTACCTTTTTCTAATTTTCCAGTTTCGTCTTATTTGATAATTATAGTCCATTTTCTCTTTTGACAGCTTAATCAATACCGAAATTGATCTGTGTTTTTCCCTTTCGATTCCCGCTGCTGTAATCTTTCTTATCCTTTTAATTATTCGTTTTGTTTCATCAGTTTCAACTTCCAGTTAGTCTGACCTTGTATTGCCGCTTGGAACAAGGCCCTATGTGTTGTGCTCCACAGAAACATAATGGAAGGCATATCTGTTTGGCTCCAACTGTTTTCTTATCATCACGTCATTCAAAGTACAACTGAAAAGCTATTCAGGACTGTCCAAGGCCTGTGAAAACCTCGTAGGCTACAGGTAGCAGTAACCTGGCCCATTGGAGGAACTGAACATTTCCTAATTAGAGAATCGTTTAAAAGGCAAACGTCAGTAAACAGAAGTCAGTTTCAACTGTCCTCTTTGTGTACTTTATTTTTGTTCCTGTACATTTCTCTCCTCTCTCTGTAGCCTATCTCTTCCGCACTTCGGTTTTCTGTTGAACTGCCATGACATAATTATATAAGCACGCTTTTTGTCGGGATTTTCTTCGACTTTTATTATTTTTGTTCTGATTGGTGCCCTGATGTTATGGGCCCATGACAAGGCCTTGAGGAGGCGCACTATCTAAAACTATCTGGGTGGGATTCAATAATATTTGGTCAACAAATTACAGTTTTATTACAAAAAACAAACATTTAAACCCATTAACAATACTGAACATGAATGAAAGAGCATCACGGGCGGCTAAGCCAATGTGCATTAAGAACCAACACTGATTAACATTAATAGCAAATTTCCACTGCACACGCAGTTTCTTACTACTCTCACCAATCCAATTCAAGGAACCTGAAAGCTCTCTGGGTTTTGTTACTTGGTAGCCCTTAGGGTCTTTGATATCACGTGCTTGAAAGACACTAAGTCCACGACTGGACGAAAAAACACAACAAATCGAGAACTATTTACTCTAAACTACAATTAAATGACATTCTTACGCTTGCAGCTTTCGTTTGCTGCGCAAATCAAGTCCCTCATCGCAAGGATGACACATCTATACATGGATAAAGATAACTCACAGTTACTACGGAATTCGACCTGGTATGGCGATGGCTGCCAGAGAATCGAGAGACACACTAAAACATCACGGTACTTACGACGTTCAGGACTAGGGCAGGAATGAGGCGTCGCTTCGCCCTACTTCAAAGGAAACTTACGCTTTCCCCGTAAACTACAGAATCCTTGTAATTCAGGCGGGAATCATCGCTTATTTAGGCATTACGGAGATCAATGAATCTACTTTACTTGTGAATAGGAAGAATGACAGTTAAGTTATCATCTGGGATCAATGAATTGACTCGAAGTTCTGGCTGAAGGCCGTAATCTGCAAATTCTTGAATGGCTACGGAGTCCTTGGCTCCAAATCTCTACATAGACAATTTAGCTCGTACTAGGAATAGCAAATCATATTCATTAATGAAAATTCATAGTGTCTTCATTACTATAAGACGCGCTCCTTCCCCTCCAGGCATTTAAGAATTACTTCTTAACTCTGTCGCGTATTGGACAACTTTCTGCACAATGAACTGCCCGCGAGATCCCTCAGTTTTGCCCCAATTTAACGCAACACTTGTGAAGTTAAATGGCGGGGACTTCGAATGATCAGTTCGAAATTCCCGACACTTTTCCAGATGATAACTTGGTGCTTATTTTAACTATCATGTGACACACCCACACACTTGAGTTTTGTGTACTTTTTTAAACAATGTGCTATGAAGTAATAAAACACTTGAAGGTAATTTCAGTTCTTTATAGATGGCAAAATTTTACATATATGTTTATATATATGTGTGTATGTGCATATTTATATATATGTATATATATACATATATATATGCATATATATATATATATATATATATATATATATATATATATATATATATATATTATATATATATATATATATATATATATATATATATATATATATATATATATATATATATATATATATATATATATATATATATATATATATATATATATATATATATATATATATATATATATATATATTAGAATACATACAATTGCTGTTTTGTTGTGTTACTTTTGACTAAGATGAATAATAAAAAAATGATTTCAAGATCAAAAGTTCACATATACACACACATATATATTATATATATATATATATATATATATATATATATATATATATATATATATATATATATATATATATATATATATATATATATATATATATATATATATATATATATATATATATATATATATATTAGAATACTTATAATTGCTGTTTTGTTTAGGTTACTTATGACTAAGATGAAAAAATAAAAAATGATTTCAAGATCAAAAGTTCACTACAGGAAAGCTACAGAGACGATATAAGTCCACATTCGACAATCTTTATTTTCTGAATGTCTCGATACCGCAAGATGGCGTCCTGCAGTACCTCAAGTCCTTCTTCTACCATTCCGAGGTGATGGCAACCATCATTTATAAAATTATCTCTGGTAACGATAAAAGCAGTGTAGTATCGCCTTCATATACCCCAACGCCCCCGCCTTCCATGACTTCTCTTCATAGATCTCTCTCTCCATCTCCTCTCCTAAATCTACCCCGACAACAGCATGTTATAATAACCCATATCAACGTTTTCACCGTCTTCATCCTTGCCGTCCACACCAAGACCTGTGAGTTGGCGTAAGAGGTTCCAGATCTCCCAGCACAAATGGAGGAAGTTGAGGGCGAGGTTTCCCTCGGTCCATCACTTTGATTATTATTCTTCCAAGATGTGTCCCGTCCACACTCAGATCAAGGAATGCCCTTCGGGAGGATATTTTCATCAGGTATTCAAGCTGCCAATGCAAAGAAAGAGTTTCATTAAGACCTACTGGAAAACAATTGATTGAATATACATACATACATACACACACACACACACACACATATATATATATATATTTATATATATTCATATACACTCACACATACATATTTTATACATGATTGTAATCGCAATGGCACATGATTTATATATCCAACTTTACCTCAGGTAAAGTGAAATAATGGCAGCAAATCCTGACTGGTTTTGGCTTTATATCTAAAAATGGGTTAGATGTAAAGTTTGAATATGCATGCATATATATATATATATATATATATATATATATATATATATATATATATATATATATATATATATATATATATATATATATATATATATATATATATATATATATAATTTTGTCATGATGTGTACCAAGTACTTGGTTATTACACAACTAATCACAGAATTCAAAATTTTACCTCACTTCAGCCAGATACCTGAACTCTCAACAATAGAATTGCAACTGAGTACTCTAAAGGCAACAGTAATCCCTTAACAAGCTTACTAATCATGTGAGAAACCAGTCTAAGTTTATCAAAAGAAGTGTGAGGTATCAACATTTAAACAAGAAATACACTAAAGTAAAAGGGCATCACTCCATCAATCAACTTTAACTGTTTCCCCTGGTCTTAATTCACTTCAGCAAAACTAAAGGAACAAAACATGTATATCACTTTGCCATAGGTACACAAGTAATCTTATTCACTGATTTTCAATAAATGAAACACTGTTTTTAAAAATTTTAAATAAAAAATAATTTTTAAATTCAAAATTCATTATTAGAATTCACAATCTGAAAAAAACTATTACTTGAAAACAAAATTTAATTAATTCTTGAGTTAAACTAAAAGGTTAATTTATCAGGAAATTAAATCAATCAAGCAAAATTTAAACTATCAAGAATTACTCAAGATTTGAAAAGAAAATCTTAGTAAATGAAAATTAAATCAAGTATGCAATGTTAAATTAAGAAATACTTAAATTGTAAGAGCCCGTTGCCCCGATGCCGTCTCTTCCAAACACACATGTGTGGTCTCCCGCTGCCAGCCGCTCCCACGCACAGCGCTACCCCCGCTTACTTCGTGTAGCCGCGGCACTCTCCAATGCCCCAGTCCTTACACTGGTGACCCCGGAGTGACCTGAAGGACCCAGCTGACCCACGATGATGACCCACGCGCCAACAGACCCTTCGCCGCCTTGCTGCTTCCCGCCGTTCCCGAGTTCTCAATAGATGTCCGACCCTCCGAGATGACCCACCCCACCACCGGAGCCCTGGATGCCTCCTCCAGGAAACCTGAAGCCGCCCCCGCACTCGTACTGGATGAGCTGACCAACGAAGGGCCAGCCAACGTCATCCTTCAGCCTGCTGCTGCCCCCCTCGAGCTGAGTACCAAGGATCAGCCGCCGTCATCCTTCAGCCCTCGAGCCGGCTACCGAAGGATCGGCCCCCTTCAGCTGGCTACCGAAGGATCATCCGACGTCACCCTTCAACCCGCTCCCGTCCTCCTCGAGCTCCTGCCGGCCAGGGCTGCCCTTCAGCCTCCTACCCGCACCTAGCCCAAGCCCTTCGAGCCAACTACAACTGTCGGCAAGACAATTTCCGCATCGATGCCTTGCTTGGTGGGGGGAGCATTTGTAAGAGCCCGTCGCTGTCTCTTCCAAACACATGTGTGGGGACTCCCGCTGCCAGCTGCTCCCACGCACAGTGCTACCCCCGCTTACTTCACGTAGCCGCGGCACTCTTCAATGCCCCAGTCTTTACAAAATTGCTAAGTAAATAAACGTTAAACCACCTCTATATAAAATGTGGAAAATTAAGAGATTGCAAACACAAGAATACACAAAAATTCACAAACAATTTACCAAAAACAATTTCACTAAGGCAAAAATCCCTTAATATATACCTTAGTATACCATGGTAATAATAAGTAAAATTCCCATTACCTTTCATAAGCTTGTGAAAACTTTTGCAAAATTACCTGAAATGCAGCTGCTACAGATTCACAAACATATACACTTTCTTCTATCAGATCTCAAAAGCTAAAACTAATATCAATGACCACACAAATATTTTATGTTAACCACTTCTCTTTGAAGAGAGAGAAGAGAGAGAGAGAGAGAGAGAGAGAGAGAGAGAGAGAGAGAGAGAGAGAGAGAGAGAAGGAGGGAACCACATGAACGGTCTCTGAAGTCAGAATAAGCAAAGTTTAGGATTCCAGCTACAAGTAAAACAATCAGATGACATCATTATTAAGGCATTTTGGGAACGAGATACAACAGAAAATTCTAGGAAAGGAAAATAACATCTCTTCCTGAGCAAAACGTTTTGGGGCCAAAACTAGCGTGTTAGAACAATATGTGATTAGAGCAATATAATCTTAAACATGAAGCAATTGCCATGTGCTTTGGTGCAACAACTTGTTCGTATTTCTCAAAAAGGTACATGTCTTAACCAGAAAATCGTATGGGACAAAGCTGTTAACAAACTCTTAATACGATCAAAATAGATGCAGCTGGCTAATCATAAATGGCATGTTTTTAAAACAAGACGAAGAACCGAAGTTGGTTTTCAGAACTGAGCAGCCTATTGTTACCCTGACCTGTCAACACATTATCTTTCACAATGACAATCGAAGCAAAACAGAGTATTTGCTACCACACACACGTGTTGCTGGTATACTATGTTACTATTAAAACACATTATTTATTCTAAATTACGCTGTTAAGTTATCTAAATCACTAACTCTTTTGAGATCTGACATTACACTACATACGATACTTCAACTGTTATTATCATGACACAAAGCACATGATAACTAGAACAGAACAGTAAAGATATCAAAATCATGAGAAAGATATACATTTTAAAGACATCATGAGTATATATATTTATATATATATATATATATATATATATATATATATATATATATATATATATATATATATATATATATATATATGTATATATACATATATACATATATGTATGTATGTATTTATAAACCAGCATAAATAGTGACTTCACCCACTTCACTGGTCCATGTGCTATCACTTAAGAGAGAATTACCTCTTTTCTCCTCGTCTTACAAGTCTTTATTTTGCCTTGTTTTCCTAAATCTTATATCATTTACATTTTTATTCTGTTTGTGTGTACACATAACACATACTTATTTGAATTCGAAAGACAGTGCTAAAGGTGAAGTTGAGTAATAATACCACTATCATTGAAAACATCCTTTATGATAATAATAATAATAATAATAATAATAATAATAATAATAATAATAATGATATAATATTCCTTTACGATCATAATAATATTAACAGTAATAATAATAATGTTGGGAGAAAAACTCTCTATCACGAGACTTCATAAATGTTCTAAAGGGTCCACAATAATATAATTTTTAAAGGCTCGAGCAGAATTTTATAAAAGTCTTCGAACCCTTCTCTGGGTTCATTTTTTTATTTTTGAAGATGAGCCCAGAGAAGGGTTCGAAAACTTTTATAAAATTCTATTTGAGCCTTTAACAATTATATTATTGTGGATCCTTTAGATTAGAACAATAATGATAATAATCATCACCATCATATTAACATCAGTGTTATGAAAACTACCTCACTGCATCGGTTCTGTAATTTATATTTTTGATTTTCTGATCATTTTCTCTTTCCGAGGGCTATTGGCATGCAAGTGTTTCCCCTATATTCATCAGTTGTGTGTGTGTGTGAAAGAGAGAGAGAGAGAAAGAGAGAGAGAGAATGATTGGCCAAGTACCGGAAATGCTCAAAATCCCATGTACTTCATACGCGCAATCCAAGTGTGTGGCATCAGCCAAAATGAAACCACTTCTATCGACAAAACTACATAACGATAGAAACATTTGAAAAAGAAGCGGCACAAGTAATAACAATAATAACGCATGATACGCAGACATTACTTCCACCAGTGCCAACTATTTTTGAAAAAGCGACTTGATATTTGGCTTTGAGAACTGAGAGAAATTTAGGAAACAGTGACTTCATTTCGCTAAATCTGCTTTCATAAAAACAGGAATTAACTATCGATAAAAACTGCAAAAAACACTTTTCAAAATTAGTGAATTTATTTGTTCTCATCCTTTCCTTTATCCAGGTCCTAAAATTTTCAACGCATTTTCTTTGCATTTAATATTTCCAGGTAATACAGGAAGACAAGTGGCCTCGATTACCAACAGAAAGTAAAGAAAGAAAAGAAAAAAAAGAAGCAAACTGACCGCAAAGTCTACATCAGTCATAAGTTTGGAGTCATTACCTTTGGCTTCCGGTTCATCTCCTTTGTAAAAAGATTAGTTATAATTTGTGAACTGGGCCGATGGTGGGCTCACCTCTCCCTTCCCATATGAGACCTCTTAACCTCAGCATATGAACTATTCATGATGTTAATTTCTAATGAAGAAACTCCTAACTCTCTCGTAGTCGTTACAAAGACTTCCTTTTCAAGTCTTTGCCTGAACTCAGTACAGAAATATGCTAGGAATTTCTTCATTAGGAAGAAACTCTTATCATATTGCTGAGTTCAAGCAAAGACTTGAACTTAGTAATATGTTAGGATTTTCTTCCTAATGAAGAAACTCTAACATTTCATTGTGCTGAGGTCAGGAAAGACTTGAAAAGGAAGCCTTTGTGAGGACAATGAGAGACAACAGGAGTTGATAGCCACTCCCTTTGTGAAATAATCTTACCTGTATGACATAGCTTTTTGGTGGCACATCACCTTCCTCAAGATGATCGAGAGAGACCTGGTTTTTGGACCCAATCTTGACGCGAGCCACCCTTTGCTTCCCTTCGAAAGTCTCCACAGCAAAGACCTCTCTGTGGGCATCGCTCCTCAACGGACCACATAAACTTCGGAGGATATTCACCTGGGGTAATTGTTACATTAAACGCCAGACCCCGCTCATGGAAGATTCGAAAGCATAAATATTGGTCATTACTTAAGCATTCAAAGGTTTTGTCTTTTCATCAAACATTTTGTTTTCTCGGCCGAAGTTTCTGCCGTTCAAAATAAATTCTAGCCTTTCACTCCAAGCCTTTATTATGGTTTTGCCGTTCAAAATAAATTCTAGCCTTTATTATGTTTTTGCCGTTCAAAGTAAATTCTAGCCTTTCACTCCAAGCCTGTATCATATTCTTGCAGTTCGAAATAAATTCTAGCCTTTCAATCTAAGCCTTTAATATAATTTTGCTGTTCAAAATAAATTCTAGCCTTTCACTTCAAACCTTTAATATATTTTTGCAGTTCAAAATAAATTCTAGCCTTTCACTCCAAGCCTTTATTATGTTTTTGCCGTTCAAAATAAATTCTAGCCTTTATTATGTTTTTGCCGTTCAAAGTAAATTCTAGCCTTTCACTCCAAGCCTGTATCATATTCTTGCAGTTCAAAATAAATTCTAGCCTTTCAATCTAAGCCTTTAATATAATTTTGCCGTTCAAAATAAATTCTAGTCTTTCACTTCAAACCTTTAATATATTTTTGCAGTTCAAAATAAATTCTAGCCTTTCACTCCAAGCCTTTAATAAATTTTTGTAGTTCAAAATAAATTCTAGCCTTTCACTCCAAACCTTTAAAATGTTTTTGCCGTTCAAAATAAATTCTAGCCTTTCAGTCTAAGCCTTTAATATATTTTTGCAGTTCAAAATAAATTCTGGTCTTTCACGCCAAACCTTTAATATATTTTTGCAGTTCAAAATAAATTCTAGACTTTCACTCCAAACCTTTATTATATTTTTGCAGTTCAAAATAAATTCTAGACTTTCACTCCAAGCCTTTAATATATTTTTGCAGTTCAAAATAAATTCTAGCCTTTCACATGTTTTTGCAGTTCAAAATAAATTCTAGCCTTTCACTGCAAGTCTTTAATATACTCTTGCAGTTCAAAATAAATTCTAGCCTTTCACTCCAACCCTTTAATATAGTTTTGCAGTTCAAAATAAATTCTAGCCTTTCACTTCAAACCTTTAATATATTTTTGCAGTTCGAAATAAATTCTAGCCTTTCACTCCAAGACTTAAACATATTTTTGCAGTGCAAAATAAATTCTAGCCTTTCACTCCAACCCTTTAATATATTTTTGCAGTTCAAAATAAATTCTAGCCTTTCACTCCAAGCCCTTAGCATATTTTTGCAGTTCAAAATACATTCTAGCCTTTCACTCCAAGCCTTTAATATATTTTTGCAGTTCAAAATAATTCTAGCCTTTCACTCCAAGCCTTTAATATACTTTTGTCTTTATCTTGAAGATAGGAAAAAAAAATTTAATTCGCAATATATTATCTTCCTAATGCATGTTTAAGATGAAAATATTTAACAGACAATTTATTGGTAACTATTAATTTTTCCCTATATGTAAGAAAAAGAAAGACTTTACCGTGATGTTCACAGAACTTTCGTCTTCTATTCTCCCTAATTCCACCGAGACATTTTCCAACCTTATTTTGTGCTTAGACTTTCCTAGAATGACAAGTCAAGAGAGAGAAATCAGGAAAAATGTTCATTAATTAGCCTTATCAAGACAAAAATTATAAGAAAACTTTTAATAGCACAACTACAACGCGTACTCATTTCATATCATGACTGATTACGGGATCATAACGTTTACTGATACCAAACAACTTTTCGGATTATACAAAAGATTTAGTTCATAAAGATAACAGACAGAAAATATATAAATGTTTATCAAAATTGCCTCATGGAAAAAATATATTGGTAAGTACACACTAACAGAAGCTTTCTTTAATATTCAATGAATAATTTGAAGATATTCTAATTACTTAGGTGATTGAAATAATAGGAGTAAGAAAAGAAATGGTAATTTTACGTGTAGGAGGTTGAATAATTAAGAGAGAGAGAGAGAGAGAGAGAGAGAGAGAGAGAGAGAGAGAGAGAGAGAGAGAGAGAGAGAGAGAGAGAGAGAGAGAGAGAGAGAGAGCAAAACCTCACCTTAATAATATCTTCTTTTTCTCTTTCGTTCTTCTGAAGAAGCGCCTCGATTTCTTGGATTTCCTCCGGAGCTTCATTTAGAATCCCTTTAGTTTCGTCCATAATGACTCCAGCTGCAGAAAAGCCTTTTGTTTCTTTCAGTTCATCATCAGATTTCTTGATCTTTGCTTTCTTATGTCGTATAACGTTTAGTCGGCCCGTCAGCAATTTGGAATTCTGATTAATTTTGCTCAAAGTTTTTTTGTTTAAAAGCTTCAACTTTTGCAGCATGTGGGTAAGTCCCTCAGCTCCTCTTTGGTTTTCAAGGGCATCAGCTTTCATCCCTTTTAATATTTCAAGGGCATCCAATACCAGAGTCTCTGTTTCCTCATAGTCAGCGAGGCACTTCTGAGTAAAATTCACCCTGAAACCGTTAATGAACTCTTCAAAAGAAGACACTGATCCTCTCGAAGAAGGCTTGGCTCCTTTGTGCTTTGCAGCATCGAGGAGGTTCCTGTTGAGTAACAGGTCTTCGGCTGACACTGCTGTGAATGCCCTCTTGCAAACAGGGCAAGCTTTCGTCTGGCTGGAGATGAGCTTATCGATGCAACAGCCGCATAACGTGTGGGAACAAGGGAGGATCCTCGGGCAGTGATCGTCACTGAACTCATTGCTACAGATGTCACACTCAAGGGGATTGTAAGCCTAGAAAAGATAGCAAACAATGAATCTTTTGTAAATAAATGAGAGATTGCGTATAGTTTTACAACATACACTCATATGAAATGGTAACTTTGCTACTGATTATAACAGAAGAAAAACAATGTTCAATGAGAAAGGAATTTTCAGTAACCTGAACAGACTAAATTTGTTTGCCAGTGATTAAGTGTTCGTCCTTCTTATATAATAATTAAAATTTAGATTTATCTTCGTTATGGTAAAGTAATTCTGTAAAGAAAAACTTTAAAAAGTACCTGATACTAAGTAAGAAATCTCAATCAGCACTATTTCAAAACATCCATTTTGCTCTCATAGTATAATAGATTGAAAATCTACAAATTCAGCCTGTACTTATGGGAAAAATCTGAAGTGTTTCTAAGAATGGTATGAGCTAGGCTATGAGGATATATGACACCAAGGAGAAGGCGAAATGAAATGAATGTTAAAGAGTTATGGCGGGAGAATGGAAGGGGTTGACTCATCAAGGTATTTGAGAGTAAATATATCAGATGGTGGTAGGATGAGAGAAGAGGTGAGTCAGGGTAGGTGAAGCAAGGGAGGTAAGAAGGTGTATGCAAAAAATTGGGAGAGGAACTGAAGTGTCTAGAACATCCCAAGATGGAAAACTGAAAATGATTGTTGAACCAACTCTCCTCTATGGAACTGAAGTGTGGATGCTGAATGTGAATGATGAACAAAGGTTGGTGCTGATGAGGCAATGATTTGTACAGCATAGGTGGTGTAGGGATAATTGCTACGGTAAGAAAATGTGAAAAAAAAACAAAGACCTCGTGAAATGTGTTAGTTTATGTGAGATGCTTCAGTGTTGTGGAAAGAATGGAATAAGACACATTGGTGTGCAGGTCAGATGATGGGGAAGAGGCACCAGAAAGGAAGGTCTTTAATATTATGGAAGTACAAGAGTGCTTGCATGATAGAAGTAATTGGGTCTGTTGCAATGCTAATGAGCCTTCCGTGTAAGCATATGAAATGGATAGCAAAATGGGGGTTTTCTGCAAATGAAGTTCATCCACGATTCAGCAATTAAAATACGATTTTGTCAGTGACCATTATCTTCTTTTTAACTGAAACCACCTTATATATATATATATATATATATATATATATGTAGTAGGGAAGGTATTCACTTCTTGAAAACTGTCTGTTGTTCTGCGTACTTTCTCTTCCATAAGAACAAGTTGCTCGATAATTAAGTATGTTGGAGCTTCACTTATTGTGCTCAAATGTCGGCTATCTTCAAAATTTTCATAAGTTTTTCCTTTTATATATCTTGCGTTAAATGAAAATTGTTTCCTCTTAAATACATTTATTTTGGGTTCAAACTGTATATAAATTTGCCACCTTTAAATGGGTAGTAGTGAAATTCTTGGACTTAGAATTTCACTTAGTCTATGGGCATTTAGAAATTTTATACAAGTTCACAAGACATTTTGAGCTTTCACTGTCACTTCTCCACACATATCACACACTCACTACCCTGATGCCTTTTTCTAACTGCTCGGCTTCCAGAGTTTTCGTACATAAGGGTATTCATTCAATGCCGAAATCTGGTATAATTTTCCCAAGTTTCGCCCAGATGGGCTTCCCTTTTCCATTAATGTTTTACATTTACTTATTTATACATTTTGTTCAACGGTTGTTATCGTGTTAATGTCACGGTGTGCAAGAGGTCACTGGGCAAGGTCAAGATTTCAATTAGTTCTTTTGTTTGCCCTGTGCTGTATAAGATAAACACTTTAATTCGTATGGGCGATGACCGTTCAAACTCAGCATCTGGAATCGCTTAGTTAGTTATCGCCCCGTTTCTGTTTTGCTCTCTGTGTCTTTATCGATGATTTTCTGTATGTCCTCGTGCTTATGTTAAGATATTTAGTTTATTCCATTATACAGACTCGATTTCATTATATACATATGGGTGTGTGTGTGTGTGTGTGTGTGTGTGTGTAACTGATTGGAACATGATGAATTTACATAAAGGCAAATGCCACAAAGGAAAAATGAAACAATGGAGTGGTTGCTAGGCCTTCCAACACAGCGGTCCTTTACTAGCAGACTGGTGAAAAATATAAAATAAGTTTACAAGAAAGCTCGTATAATTGACATATGACGGACAGATATCTGAGGATGGGGAATATAAGGAACAGATGCACCTGGAATCCAACACAATTGAAGATTTAGTGGACCTATCAAAACAAAGGTAAATCTTTCAGAGGTTTTACAAAGGATTAGGACAACTGGCTCAAAAGCAGGGAGGAGTCAATTAAAGAATTATACAGGGAATGAATAACCTGATTACATATTCATAAAAGTACAACATATTTTCTCCTTTTAGTAGAGAATATAAATTTTTCAAAATGAACATTCTCAAAAACTATTAAAGATATGAATACATAGAAAACATATATAAGGAAGTAACTAATTAGTAATTAAGCCATGATTTTATATTTAAGGTCTTCTTGAACATTTTAATAATACATGGGTCCAGATAATACATGCCAGGGCTAAGGTTGAAATTACACTGGAAGTAAGCTGTATAATAGCAGATTCTAAAAGATTTCATGAAGAGACATCTTTCGATCTGGCAATCACTGAACTGTCAGTCCAATTGATCCTGTGTGAGTTTTCACTTAAATGAATGAATATTGCATTGGATGTTTACCCAGTTTTGGCAGAAAAATTATGCTGCTTAATTCTCACTTCTAGATTGACCTATATAAAAAGAAGAGCAGTCCAAGCATGGAATTTTATATATTATGTTGTTTTGGTAGGTCCACTAATTCTTCAACTGTGTTGGATTCCGGGTGAATCTGTTCCTTATAATCCCCATCCTCAGGGATATCTGTATGTCATCTGTCAATTATAGGAGCTTTCTTGTAAACTTATTTTTATATTTTTCATCAGTCCGCTATAGTACGGCCATTTTAGGAAGAGACTTTGCCACTCTGACAGAGACAGTGCAGTGTTGCCTCTTCTTCGATGTCCTTTTAATCCTACATCTGTCAAGAGAAGCCGATTACCTTTGGGAATACCTAATCTCGTCTTAAATTGACCTTGTAAATCCTGGATTAACCTTCTGACTTCAAGCTCTCATTGTTTGCGCCTGTTATCAAGCACGTGTACTATAATAGAAAGTTCTGAATGAAATTTTGCTGTCCCACTTAAATTTTAGATTAAAAAAAAATTTCAATATATGTGTTATGCGGTGCCCTTTTTATTTGTATTGTGTGTGCACCACATATGAATGACTCCGTTTCTGTCTGTTGATTTTCATTTGATAGTAATGCAGGGGACTCGGTAAGTTAGGTTGAAATTGTCTATTAATGCTTTCTACTTTTCAGGAGGGGGTTAAGTATTTCGCCGGGCACGGTTTTTCATATTTATTCTTAACACTAAACTATTTCACACGGCCAGCCACTCTGGACTTAGAAATTTACTTGATGTCAGAGAGGAGAGAGTGACACAGACCCTACCCAAATGGGTTTCAAGTTAACTCTAACTAAAAATTGATCAGAATGAACTCTGGACCTATGTTGAACAAAACTCCGCCTCCTTGAGGACGTCTACTTTACTCTTAATGGTTCAATTTTAACTCCCACTTTTGGCAAGGACAAATCAGGTCAATTTTGCTGACCTTTTCGCTTCATAACCTTTCTTCTAGCTCCTTCCTTTCCCACATCTTGGAGGTTTGTTATGGTTATACTTCAATTTACTTGGTCTCATGGATCATCACTTTAAACTATCAACATCGTCTCTCTCTCTCTCTCTCTTTCTCAATCCCTGATCAGTGAATCTCATACTTATTCACTGCATAACATATGAAAATAATAAATGCAAGAAATTTGGAAACCTATATTTCAATTGGATGCACTTTCATTTTCAGTTTTGTTTATTTGGATGCTGTACTGAGCAATGTTCTTGAGTTATGTCATCTATTATAGTTTTTTATTGAAGTCATATAATTGTGACATAGTTTGGAGCTTTTGAATTGTTTTCTTTTATGCATGCTGTAATCCGTCTTTACCTCCTTGCTGTATCAAGGTTGAATTTTCACTGTACAGCTATAAAATAGCTCTCAATAAATATTCTTTAAATATTGTTACAATACTATATATATATATATATATATATATATATATATATATATATATATACAAGGCGGTCCCGGCTTACGACGTTCGAGGCTTACGGTTTTTCAGATATATTCATTAAAAATCCAGGCCAGCTTACGAGACGTTTGTTTAAGGAAGTTTTAACGACGCCAGCCCGTTCACGACGCAGCCTGTTTATTGACGCTTTCAATTACGTATATTTATAAAAATCCGTTTCTGGTTTAACAGTAATCATCAAAAATCAGTTTCTGGTTACAATTATTAAAATACATTGCAAAGGTTATGACTTTTTTCGGCGCTTTTACGCCGCTTTGTAAGCGAACTAGTTTCGTGAGCGTAGCTGCGCTCTGTATGTAACTGCATTGGTACTGTACAGTAGTTGACCGACAACGACCTTCCTGGGTCGATCACATCCAGGCGCGTGTAACAATACCAAACAACCCTTTCCTCACTCACGTGTTTGCCTCCCGCAGAGTTCAAACGTTGCCTCATTGTTGCTTTTCTTTAGCTGCAGTTTTTTTCGTGAATTGTGCCTTCACTATGGCTCCAAAACGGCAGAATTTATCATCTGATGCTAGTGCATCCAAGAAGCCGAGGAAGAGCATCACCACGGAAGTCCGGTACGACGTAATTAAGCGTTCGGAGAAGGGTGAAAGTAACACCGAGATAGGCCGTGCCTTGGGCCTTAGCAGAACGATGGTTGTTACCATAGTGAAGGACAAGCAGCGTATTCTAAAACATGTGCAAGACGCTGCACCAATGAAGGCAACGGTGATTAACGTGAAGCAACGTTAGCCAGAACGTAGTGGAGATGGAGAAGTTATTGTTGATCTGGCTGGAAGACCAGAACCAAAGCGTGTTCCAGTGAGCCTGAGTGTGATTCAAGAGAAGGCTAGGGAGCTGCATGCAGCAGTGGTGAAGAAAATGGGGAAGGCAGTGCTAGTGAAGAATTTTCCGCCAGTAGGGGTTGGTTTAACCGCTTCAAGGCTCGTGCAAATTTGCACAATGTGAAGTTGCAAGGTGAAGCTGCTAGCGCTGATGACGTAGCAGCAGAAAGTTTCCTAGTGGTTTGGCTGAGATAATTAGGGGAAGGTGGTTACACTGCTGACCAGGTATTTAATGTAGATGAGACAGGGTTATTTTGGAAAAGAATGCCAAATCGTACATACATTTCCAAGGAGGAGAGGTCAGCACCAGGCCATAAAGCTGGTAAGGAGAGGCTGACTTTACTCTTTGGGGAAATGCTAGTGGCGATTTGAAGCTTAAGCCCTTGCTAGTGTACTTGGCAGAAAATCCCAGGGCTTTTAAGGGCATTTTCAAGAGTCAACTCCCGTCATTTGGAAGTCCAATAAGAAAGCTTGGTTACCTTGATGGTCTTCGAGGACTGGTTCAATGACCACTTTGTGCCCACAGTGGAAAGGTATTGTGCCTCAAGGGTCTGCCTTTTAAGGTCCTGCTTGTCTTAGACAATGCTCCTGGTCACCCGGCTAATCTTAGTAATATGAACCCTAATGTGAAGGTGGTGTATCTACCACCAAATACTACATCCTCATACAGCTGATGGACCAGGGAGTCATTGCTAACTTCAAGGCATACTACCTGAGGAGGACAATACGCGCTGCTTTACGGGCCGTTGAAGGTAACAAGGAGTTGACTCTGAAAGATTTTTGAAGGGCTACAACATTGCAGATGCTGTGACGAACATCGCACGTGCTTGGGACGAAGTAAAGGTGTCGACTCTGAATGGTGCGTGGAAGAAACTGTGTCCGCAGTTTGTGAATAGTTTTAAGGGGTTTGAGCAGGCAGAAGATGTTGAGGCTGTGACAAGGAAAATTGTTGGGCTAAGCAAGAGGCTGAAACTGGACTTGGAAGCTGAGGATGTCACCGAGCTGCTGGCATCCCACGGAGAGGAATTGTCATGGAGGACCTCATTGAGCTGGAGAAGCAGATGATCGAGGAGGAGGAAGAGGCACCACAACCAAAGGTCAAGGAATTAACAATCAAGGGCTTGACAGAGGGTTTGCTCACCTGGAGAAATGTTTGGCAGCATTTGAGGGTGAGGACCTAACATTGCCAGGTTTGAGAGGATTCGCAGAGGAATGCTGGATCTTACTACGTGCTACAGGGAGGCGCTGAAGGAGAAGCAGCTGAAGAAGAAAGTGCAGTCTAGGCTAGACTCTTTCTTCGTGAAGAAGTCTTCAGCACCACCTGCCACTCCTAGTCTAGGTAAGGATTTCTCAACTTTATTTTTATTAACTGCTGTAATATAAATTGTTATAACTTGTAATAATATTTATAAAAATGTTACTGCAATTTATATTTACATACTGTAGATACACAGCATAACCCAATAAATTTTATCATTTGTATCATTGCAGAAGTGACTCCTAATCCAGATTCCCCAGAACTCTACCTGGCTATGAATCAGAACCTGAGCCTGAACCTGTACCTGCAGTAACCTCCCCAGCAGCTTTTCCAGCTCTATCAGGTAAGGAATTCCTAAGTGTTTAATTTTTATAATTTTCATGCATGAAATCATTTGTACATACAGTACTGTACATATGGTACAAATTTTATATTTACTATCGTGATAACCTAATTTATTTCCATTATGTGCCATTCCAGATCTCTTTGGTAGTGATGACAGTCCTGACCCCCTGAAGAATTCCAGGGGCAGCCTAGTTGGGACCTCCTGTCTGCCCTCCCCAACTTCACCAGGTAAGGAATTCTTAATGTTTTTTTAATGTTTTATAAATTTTTATAAATGTTACAAAAGTGTACTGCACTTCACCCACTGTACAGTACACTATTGCTTTAGTATTTGCTGTAACTTTACATAATCATTATCATTCCAGATCCACATGTTACAGCCTCCTCCCGGCCCAACTCAGCTGACCTTATCCCCTCTCCAGCCCCATCAGGTAAGGATTTCATGACTTTTTTTTTTCAAATCACTTTATAAAACTGTATACAGTACAGTAGCTTATTGCATACATACCCCTGTGTGGTAATTTCTATCTTTATCATTCCACAAATGACAGGTGTCCCCTGCTCAACTCCAAATTCACCTGCACCCATTTCATGTCCACCAGGTAAGGAATTCTTCACTTTTTAGAAATTTCTATTAGCCTACATTGTTTTAAATTGTGTTATTATACTTATACAGTACAGTACAGTACTGCTGTGTACAGTATCATTTCTATCTTTTCATTGCAGACCTCAAGCACCTGCAGATGCCACACCATAGCCCCCTGTTCTCATCTACCATATGCCCATCCCAGTAAGCAAGCCAACCACTAGAATTTGGTAAGAACACTTTCTGTTTTATAAATTGTTATACATTTTATAAAATTAGTGTACTGTTTATGAAATCCACAGAAGTACTTTATTCTAATCTTTATCATGTACATTATCATTCCAGACTGACATGCACCTTTAACCTGACCTCTACTGGAACTGTACAAAACCTTCCTCATGTAGCCTACATCTTTCAAATCACTCAAGGTATTGAATTCTTCACTGTTTTTAATGTTATAAATGGTCATATGTACAGTACATTTGATAAATATAAAGTAACGTCTTCATTCTAATATTCCAGACTGCCCAGCACCTTTACTAGAGCTCCCCTCATCCTCGCCTCCATCTTCTAAAAATCACTGAAATTAGGTAAGGCATTCATATTTTTATTTTGTACTGTTGAACATAGGTTTGTGAAATACCTGAACTGATACAGAACAGTGTAACACATACAGTACAAACTCTGCAGCAATTTTATCCTTATCATTGCAGGCTCCCCACGCATACAATCTCCATCTCCCCAACCTAGCCTGAATGTTGTAACAGCTTTGACAATCACTGAATGAGGTAAGGAATTCCTAACTCTTTATAATTTTTATATATTTATTATTCTACTGTAAAATACTGACTGTTCTGTATTTATACAGTACAGTACTGTACTTTGTTGCATGCAGGACTACTGTACAGTATTATATGTACACTAATACTAAATTTTTACATTCCAGAATCCCCTGAATCATGAGGCCACACCATTTTCCAGGGTTAAGAAGCACGGGGTTTCCAAAATAAAAGTAAGGAATTCACTTTTTTTATCTTTTATAAACTCTTTTGTATAAATTACAGTACAGTGTACTGTACACCTGTGTTACTGTATAACATGTTGTATTTTACTTTTGTGCAGTATATGTACAGTACTCTATACTTTACTGCATACAGGATTTACTGTACAGTACTGTACTTTGTAGTAAATTGTAAATTTTTACATTCCAGAACCACCAGTTTTGGATACACACCACATCAAAATGTAGGTAAAACATCAAGAAACAACATGCAGTATACCCAAAGGATTAAAAGTAAGGCTTTTGAATAACTTTTGTTTCAAATTTTTATACATTTTCTAGCGTCGTATGCCATTCTCCGCTATTGACGATATTTCAGTTAAACACAAGAACGGAACCACCGTAGAACCAGGGGACTGCCTGTATATATATATATATATATATATATATATATATATATATATATATATATATATATATATATATATATATATTAATAATATTATATATATATATATATATATATATATATATTATATATATATATATATATATATATATATATATATATATATATATATATATATATATATATATATATATATATATATATATATATATATATATATTGTTAAGATTATACATCACTTCCTCCTGTAGATTTTGCATTATTTAATTTTGAAATAATCTGCTATTCATTTGACTGTCGGGCTAGGGAAATTGGCAGGCATCGGACGGAAACAAGCATAGTTTGAACCAGATCAGGGCTGTTAGTACCAGTGTGTAGCAGTGGGGGGGAACACCCCCTTATCGCCTGATCCTGGGAGACAATAGGCACTCTCTTTTTCACCCCCATCACGTGATGGGGAAGCATGTAGGTATTGGGGAGGTCAAATAGGCCATTTAAAGCTAGGGACCAGGTAGGATTTTAATCTTAAAGCACCTCTTTGCTGGTTCTCTTGACATATTTGCAGGGATGTCGGGCTAACGCTGAGACCCCACAAGACGCAGCTGGCTTTGGGAAGACAGAAGCTTTCTCATCTCGGAACCAGGCGGATCTATCGCCCCCTCCCCCGTTTATGCTGGTTGAACTACCGACGACGGACAGCCAAGATGACTGTTGGCGCCACAATTATCAGACAAGGTGTCCATCGCAAATAGTCAGTAAACCAGCCCTTCCCCCTTTTACTTAAACTCCTTAAAATTCCATTTCTTTAAACTTTAACTCCTTCCTCCACAAAGCAATCCTCCTTTGTAAGAGTCCTGCCTGCCTCCCATATCTCGCCATTAATGTGCCTTGAATTTAAGTAAAAATCCCGTGCTAAGTATCAATTATCCCTCCCCAAGTGCAATTCAAGGGCTATTTAGGCTAAGCAATACAAGTGTTAATTTTCTCTTTGTGCGAGTGCGTGTGCTTGTGTTAAAGCCCACGCAGCTATGATTCCCATATTGTGCCTAAGTGATTTCATCCTAATTATCTGCTGGGCTACGTAGTGGTTAATATTTGATTGTGTAAAGTATCCCCATTTATAAGGGGGATTCCATTTCCTTGTGTGTCTCCGTGGTTAATCTGGGACCTCTCTTTCAGGAGAGACAAGCTGCCCGATCGCAATCCGTGCTCCGTTATTTAGTCTGCCACCCCACAATCCTGATATTCCTGGTCGCAGTCGATACCAAGTCCGTTGTGGCCCGAAAATGTTCATCATTTGCATCATCTGAGACTATTTCGTGTAATCGGGGCATGACTAACTATTATTATTATCATTGACTGATTGTACTGCACATTGGCCCCCCTTATTAATCAGCTTGCTTGTTGCCAATCATTGCATTATTGTTCCATGTGTCCTATTAATGAGTCTGCCCATCAGTTATCATGTCGTATTGTTTGTCTCCTTGTTTCATTGCTAAAGTCTCTGTGAATAAATCCCTGTAAATTTGTAAAAGACTTCTAATTCCAAATGGCGAACTTTCTCATTCAGTTGTAAATCCAGGAAAATCTAAGGTAAGTTTTCAAATAGCTTTTCCTTTTGCTCATAAGCTGGGCTTTCTTGGTTTTGTGGCAGCATCAATATAAACCTTGTTTCAATTTCTCCCCAACCAAGACCCCCAGTTTATGACAATATATATATATATATAATATATATATATATATATATATATATATATATATATATATATATATATATATATATATATATATATATATATATACAGTAGAACCTCGGTCCTCGACTGTACTAGAACTCGACATAATCGGATTTCAACAGGAAATGTTGAGTAAACCAGAAAAAACAGGCGGAGCTCAAACAACAAACCGAATCCGACCCGATGAATCAAAATAACGATGTTTGTAGAAAAAGAGTTTCAAGAAAGCTGCCGCTAGTTGGCGTTGTTGGTGGCGTTCTTCCCATGCTTATTTAAAAGCATTTAAAGCCCACACATGCTGCTGTCGAAAAACAAACCAGATTATCACATTAAATTAATAATACAGTAAAATGATATTTTTATGATAAAATAAAGTTTTGTACATACTTACCCGGCAGATATATACTTAGCTATAGTCTCCGACGTTCCCGACAGAATTTCAAAACTCGCGGCACACGCACAGGTAGGTCAGGTGATCTACCATACCCGCCGCTGGGTGGCAGGAATAGGAACCATTCCCGTTTTCTAATCAGATTTTCTCTTCCACCTGTCTCCTGAGGGGAGGCTGGGCTTCACATCGTATATATCTGCCGGGTAAGTATGTACAAAACTTTATTTTATCATAAAAATATCATTTTTGTACATGCAACTTACCCGTCAGATATATACTTAGCTGATTGGCACCCTTGGAGGAGGGCAAGAGACAGCAAATAACTAAAAAACGGGAAACAACATATGTTGTAGGATAAACAAAAAACCATGGTTCTTACCTGATTGGGCAGAAGACTTCATGGATACTGTCTATGAGTCTGCTTGCCTCAGGAGCTTCAGCGAGGATGTGACCTATGACTGACAGCCCTTCTGGATCGTGCCAATGGGGGATGACCCACTAACATGGCAGAGCCTATAGCGGATCGTGTCAAAGGGGGCTGACCCACTTACATGACCGAGCCTACACCTGAATCGTATCAATGGGGGCTATCCCTCTTATATGACAGAGCTAGGTGTCCATAAAAGATACAAGGAACATGACAACCAATCCCGACCACCTGACCAAGCCTAACCTTGTTAGTGATAAGAATTGAAAGGGGGGGCTTAACTCCACCACCCTCTTCCAACCAACCATAAAAACACACATCACCAAGCAATAAAAAACAACTGAATTAACTAAACTAAATAGGATTGATTCAGCTCCCTGTCCCAGCACCGAATCGAAGATACGTATGCTCCTAGAGAGAAGCACTTATCATACGTTACTCTAATATCTCATAAGTAATGAGATGCTAACGTTGAGTTACACCTTCAATAAGTTGCCTCTATAATAGACTGAGAGACAACGTCTTGTGAAAAGCCAAGGATGTTGCAATGGCTCTCACTTGTGTGCTTTCACTCTAAGGAGCTTGAAGTGCTCATCCTCACACGAGATATGCGCTTCCCTGATGACGCCCTTAATAAAAAAGGAAAGCGCATTCTTTGAGATCGCTCGTGAAGGATCCTGACAGAGCACCAAAGACTTTCAACCGATCCTCCCAGTAATTTTTTCCTTTCTAAGTAGAATTTAACAAGGCTCCTGACAGGGCATAGAGTCCTCTCCAACTCATGTCCCGTCACTGAAGAAAGACCTTTTAATTCAAAGGTTCTGGCCACGGTTTAGAAGGATTTTCATTCTTCGCCAGGAAGAATGGTTTGAAGGAGCATATAGCCGAATCTTCCTTAAAACCAACTCTACTGTCTAAGGCTTGTATTTCACTTATTCTCTTAGCTGAGGCGAGGGCAAAAGAGAAAAAGTGACTTCCTGGTGAGATCCCTGAAGGAAGTTTGATGAGGAGGTTCGAATTTCTTAGACATTAGGAATTTCAAGACTGTCTAAATTCCAACTGGGAGGTTTCAAGTCATGAATTTTGACGTTTCAAAGACCTTATAAGATCATGAAGGTCTTTATTTTCAGAGATATTCAGATCTCTGTGTCTGAAAACTGATGATAACATACTCCTGTAACCTTTAATTGTAGATACAGCGAGGTTGCATTGTTCCCTCAGGAAGATAAGGAAATCAGCAATGTTTGTCACAGAGGTACTGGAAGAGGATATCTTATAGGTCCTGCACCATCTTCTAAAGACCTCCCACTTCGACTGGTAGACGCGAAGGGTTGAGGATCTCCTGGCTCTTGCAATAGCCTTCGCAGCTTTGTGCGAAAAACCTTTCGCTCTGACCAGACCTTCGATAGTCTGAAGGCAGTTAGACTGAGAGCGGGGAGATTCTTGTGGAATCTGTTGAAGTGGGGCTGTTTGAGAAGATCGTTCCTGTGTGGAAGCGATCTGGGAAAATCTACTATCCATTCCAGTACCTCTGTGAACCAATCTTGAGCTGGCCAAAACGGAGCTACCAGGGTCAGTTTCGCGCCTTCCGACGACGCAAACTTCCTTACCACTTCTCCCAAGATCTTGAATGGGGGAAAAGCATACCCGTCTAATCCTGTCCATTCTAGGAGAAGACTGTCTATTGCAACTGCTCTCGGGTCCGATATCGGAGAGCAGTAGTTTTCCAGTCTTGCATTCCAGTGGGTTGCAAATAGGTCGATATTCGGCCTTCCCCACAGGTTCCACAGCTTTCTGCAGACTTCTGAATGGAGAGTCCACTCTGTGGGAAGGACCTGATCCTTCCTGCTGAGAAGGTCGACCCCTCACATTCCTTTCTCCCTGTACAAATCTGGTGAGGAGTCTGATCTTCCTCTCCTTCGCCCATAACAGCAACGTTTTTGCTGTTTTCAAAGGGAGAAGGAATGTGTTCCTCCCTGTTTCCTTATATAAGCCAGGGCAGTAGTGTTGTTTGAGTTCACTTGGACTACTTGACCTGAGACTAGGAACTCGAACTTGATGAGAGCCAAATGTACCGCTGTCAGCTCTTTCTTGTTGATGTGCCAGTTCACCTGGTCTCCTTCCCAGGTGCCTGACACTTCTCTCGACCCTAGTGTTGTCCCCCATCCCGACTCCGAGGCGCCTGAGAACAACACTAGGGTAGGGCCTGCAACTGAAGAGACAGTCCTTTGCTTAATTTTCGAGGGTCTAACCACCAGCTGAGATCCTCTTTTACCTTGTCCGAAATTAGGAACGAAGTTGCTAAGTCCTGAGACTTCTGGTGCCATCTCTCCTTTAGGTAGAACTGAAGCAGTCTTAGATGAAGTCTTCCCAAGGAGACGAACTGTTCCAGCGAGGAAATGGTCCCCAGCAGACTCATCCACTCCCTCGCCAAACAATGTTCTCTCCTTAGGAAGACTGTCAGCTTTTCTATGCAGCGATCTATTCTCTCCTGGGATGGAAAGGCTAGAAAATCCCGAGAATCCATCAGAATCCCCAGGTAAACAATGCTCTGCTGCGGAACAACATGGGATTTCTGTAGATTTACTAATAGTCCAAGGGACTGGGTCAGTTTTAGGGTGATCGCCAAGTACTCCAGACAACTTTCCTTCGATTGCGCTCGGATCAGCCAATCGTCGAGATACATTGATATCCTCACTCCCTCTAAGTGTAGCCAGCGTGCCACATTCTTTAAAATGCCCGTGAACACTTGGGGCTGTCGAAAGTCCAAAGCACAGGGACCTGAACTGAAAAACTTTTCCCTGAATCACGAACCTCAGGAATTTTCTTGACGAGGATGAATGGGAATGTTGAAGTAAGCGTCCTGAAGGTCCAGGAGACCATCCAATCCCCTGGACGAAGAGCTGAAAGAACTGAAGAGGTAGTTTCCATCTTGAACTTCGTCTTGATCACGAAGAAATTCAGGCGCTTACTTCCAGAACCGGTCTCCAACCCCGAGGATTTCGGAACCAGAAAAAGCCGATTGTAAAACCCTGGGGAATGGAGCTCTTGAACGGTTCTATGGCTTCCTTTTCTAGCATTTGCTCCACTGCTAGAAGAAGAGCCTGGTTCTTGACGGGATCCCTGTAGCTGGCGGATAACTCCTGGGAGTTGATGTTAAGGAGGACTTTCCTGAAGGGGATAAGGTAGCCTCTTCTTAGAATGGAGAGGGACCAGTCGTCTGCCCCTCTCTGTGCCCAGACTTCGGCGAATTGTAACAGTCTGGCACCCACTGTCGTCTGGAGTACTCGTTCCTCACTTAGTCCTTTTGATCGGACAAGAGGAAGACCTTCCTCTTCTCTCGGGTCTTTTGCTTCTGAAGGAGGATCTAGAGGAAGGACCACTCGAAAAGGGCTCCTGAAAGGAGCCTTCTCCTTCTTGGCGAGAGGAACAGCAGGTCTGATCCTCTTCGATGACTGGGCCAAAGATCCTGTGTCGCCTTTTCTGATAAAGAGCGAGAAATCTCCTTCACCAAATTTTGAGGAAAAAGGTGGGGAGAAAGAGGAGCAAACAGAAGAGAGGATCTCTGAAGAGGAGACACGAACTTGGTGAGGAAAGAGCTGAATACTGACCTCTTCTTGAGTATACCAGCTCCGAATAAGGCAGCGACTTCCGCGGAACTGTCCTCACGGCTTTGTCCAAACAAGACAAAACACTCACAAAGTCATCCATACACAGGAATTGGGTCCCGAGTCCTGTTGGCCAAAGCTCCAAGAGACCAATCCATAAAGTTGAAAACTTCCACAACTCTAAAAAGACCCTTGAGGAGATGGTCCATTTCGCTCATTCCCAAGTCTTTTTGCTGATGAAAGAGAAAGTCTCCTGGGAGTCTACCAGATTAGAAAAATCTGCATCTGCTGATGTGGGGAGCCCCAACCCCATAGGCTCCTTGGTCTCATACCACATCCCTGACTTTCCCAAAAGTTTCAAAGGGGGAAAAGAGAAAACCGTCTTGCTTGCATCCTTCTTAGATTGCATCCATTCTCCGACTCCTTTAAAGGCTTTCCTCATCGAGATCGTAGGGCGCATCTTGACGAACGAAGAGGGTCTTGCTGACTTGGTGCTGTCCCACAAAGATCCCGGAGAAGGAGGGGCAGCATGACAAAGAGAATCTCCAAACTCCTGAATCAGAACTGAAGCCAACCGTTTGTAATCTGAAACTCCAGCGTCCTTAGGAGATTCCTCCTCTGATACTTCCTCCAATGCAGCAGGCGGAGAGGAAGGCTTAAAAGAAGAGGAGCGCCTATCAGGAGAAGCGAGCCTGGATGGAGAAGCACTCTGTCCAACAAAGAGCGCCTGCCAGGAGAATGGCGCCTGACACCAGACGGGCGCCTGACAGGAGAGGGGTCCTGTCCACTGATGAGAGTCTTCCAGGAGAGGAGGCCCTAAGCGAGGACGCTTGGCAGGGAGCGGTGTCTGCTGGAAGGAGGAGCTTGGAAGACGACGAGCGCCTGTCCAAAGGAGAAGTACTGCGAGGCGAAGTGCGCCTGGAAGGAGGCGTTTCCTCCGATGATGAGCGCCTGGAAGAAGTGCGCCTGCTGGGAGAGCGGGCGCCTGCTCGAAGAAGAAAACTTGTATAAGAGCGTCTTCAGGAGAGAGCGCAGGTATCCTTTGCAAGAGATCCAACAAGTGCCGATAACTGCTCCTGGAGGCCGATCAAAATCTTCTTCGTCGAATCCTTAACTCCTGCTGGAGAGGAGGAGGGGATCTCTGAGCTCTCTTCCTGACTATAGGAGAATCCTCCGGGAAGCGCTCAGGGCTCGAGTCCAAAAGCTTTACTCTAGGAGCCTTCCAGGATCTCTTCAGAGGGCGCGACTCCTCAGCCGAACTCCAACCGCGCCTCGGAGAAGACGGCGTCAGGCGAAGAAACACTTCTTCAGGATGCCTTTTCTATGGCGATCCAAGGCAGCCTGGGAAGCAACTACAGGATCTTTAAAGGGACGCCTGATCGTTGGGGATGCTCTACATCCTCCCTGCGGCTTTCGACATTCCTCCACTGGTCCTGGGAGTTTGGAAGAGGTCTAGGCCTAGGAGCAATGCGGAGCCGATCAGACGCCCCCTCCACTGCACTGGGGACACTGCACATATCACTATCACTCTTACCTTCCTTCATCGCACGCAGTTGCGATTTCATCCAAAGAAGTTCCGCCTTCATCGCAGCCATTTCAGAGGACGAATCCACAGGTTCGATGAAGGGAGAAGGGGCTGAAACCAAAGGATTAGGAGAGTCTACTGTGTTAATCTCTACTTCGTGCTCAGCAGAGCGAGACCTACTCGAGCTTCTGGAGGAAGCCTTCTTAACTCTATCCTTTCGAGCTTCTTCAAATAAGAAGTCAAAACCTTCCATTCTTGATCAGACAACTTCTCACACTCCTTGCACCTATTGTCCGAAGAACAATCATTCCCCCTACACCTCATACATACAGTGTGAGGGTCTACCGAAGCTTTCGGCAACCTCACCTTACACTCTTGCCTAGCACACACACGGAACACAGGCGAAACATTAACATCAGACATCTTAATGAACAATCCAAAAAGCAAATCCAAAAAACAGTCCACAATAGCGTATGCCAAACCAAAGATCCAATACGTCACCAAAATCAGGCCAAAACAGATCCTCAGCAAGCGAGAAACGAAAATCAAAGCAGGAGGAACCAACAACAGATGTTGCGGAACCAGCGACAGAGAAAATCTGATTAGAAAACGGAATGGTTCCTATTCCCGCCACCCAGCGCGGTATGGTAGATCACCTGACCTACCTGTGCGTGTGCCGCGAGTTTTGAAATTCTGTCGGGAACGTCGGAGACTATAGCTAAGTATATATCTGACGGGTAAGTTGCATGTACAAAAACATCTTTCAGTAAATATTTACTGAAAGATGTTTTACAGTGATTTTGTACACTATTCCAGTAGACTCTGTATGAAATTTCCCATAAACATTGAATGTTTATGTAATTAGTACTGCGATACACCACCAGGGCGACGCTTTGGTTTGTTTATATCTGCCACAAGCTGCGAGTTCGACGTAATTTAGAAATTTTTCTTAATTTTATGATAACAGACATACAGTAATTCGGTTTATAAATACTGTATTATTAATTTAATGTGAGAATCTGGCTTGATTTCAATGTTATCATTATTAACAACAGTTTTCATGTGTACCTGTTGCAGTACATTCTGGTAGTGCCTATAGGCTACCTAGCCTAGCCTATGGCACTCGGTTTTTTGATACAGTAAGCATTTAAAAATGTAAAAGTGCTTCTGATACGGTAAGTTATTCAACTCTGAACTTATTTAATTGTAATTTGTGTAAAGTTTTGTATAAAAAGGCAAGGTTGGGGTAATGACTGGTGGTCAGGAATGGATTAATCCATTTTCAGTTATTTCTTATGAGAGAAATTAACTCAGAATTCAACAAAATCGAATCTCGACACTTCTGGAACAATTAGCGTTGAGGACCGAAGTTCTACTGTATATATATATATATATATATATATATATATATATATATATATATATATATATATATATATATATATATATATACTACACAGATATACAGTATTAGATTTACCTATGATTTTTAAAGTACTGTCATATAATACTCATCATTGCTGTGGCATTTCGGTTATATGTAGATTTCTAAAGATATTTCTGCAACTTTCTGTCGAAAAAATATATCTATATTTCAATTTATTTCAATTTCAATGTTCAATAGGATATCACACAACAAGGGAAAGCAGTAAATTTATTTATATTCGAAGTATGAGGAGACGAGGCATTACAGTACTTAAGAAGAATCCTCGTCAGAGGATGCTAAATTGATAACAAAAGAATCTATATATTTATTAATGCAAACATCTCTTGAAGTGTCATCTCTGTAGATCTTCGGTATGTCTCACAGCGTTAGCCCAGTTGTCAGAAGATATCGATTCAATTGCTTCTTTGACCAAAGGAAGCAGGTCTGATTTTTAAAAATTATTCCTCTTTGCCACGTATGATTTCACCTGTGCCCATATCAGTTCTATTGCATTATACTGGCAGTGATAATATGGAGGCAGCCTTTTAAGAGGTGCAAAAGAAACGAGCAGGATAAGGTTACCGCTGCTTTATTCATGATCCAAGCAGTTTATATAGTGGCCGACTGGCGTCGTGCTGCGGAATACAATGGAAACCTCAGTGACCCGAGGTCGATAATAAATAACAATAAATACAATGAACCAGTACACTTTACAATGTAAGAACAGACAGAAATGGAATTGGATACAATCTTGATGCCTGTGAAAGAAGAAACATGTGATACATTGTTGACAGCAGGTAAACAAAATATATACATAGTTTAAATGATTGAACTTGGCGTGACCTGGCGAGCTAGGCGTGATTAATTGTAGGCAAAGAAAATGGGACGTCACCACAGAAAACTTGCTCAGCAGAGACTTTACAATTAACACTTTTAGCAGAGACTTCACGAATGACTTTACAGATGTCTTTACAAATACTCCCCACCAAGACGTGGGTAACGTCTGATTAGTCGGCGTATCTGCTGGGGCGCTGCAGGGAGCCCCGGCTGCGTGAGGACATCAGGGGAACGCCTCTGTGTGGGTTTGCCTGACTGCAGGTGTGGGCGGGCTTTTTCGGGGCCACTGCGTGCCCGCCCCCTACGAGGGACGACTGTGGCGAAGTCTGAGCAAGTGGAGGGTGCAATGCGGTGACGTCTGTGTCCTCCTCCAGGAGGGCGGGCTTGACCCGGTCTTTATTCCTAGGTTTTTATAGTGTAATTAACACACTACATTTTCATTGTAGGGCTAAAGGTACCAGTCCTTTTTAAAACACTCAAGGGCGAACCCGCCTCCTCCACAGCTTCAATGTGACGCTCACAGTATTAAGCTTCTTAAGTTTAGATAATTAAAAGCAACCCCACCAATCAAACCAGTAAAATCACTAAATAAGTTTTAATTCTATTTTCCTGTACAGATTGAAGATAACCAGAAGATTTCATTAAAGTTCTATAGATACCCTGTCCGCCGTAATATTCAGACCAGCCTCCATCCCCTAGCTGAGAGTAAATAGAGCGCCCCTAAAAACCTTCCGCCTGATACCAATAGTAGAAAGCAGGGGGTATAAACCATATAGAACCAGAAAAACACAACCACAGGATACAACCTTAAAGATTTAAGCTTATAGTTTTCTACTATCAAATTCAAAATATACCCAACAAAGCCCCCAATCAAACTAACAATTAAAGCAAGCAATTTCACAGAGAGGGTCAAACAAATTATAACAGGAGCTGGAAACACAAGCCAAGAGACAGCAGCGCCACCCACCACAGCCCCAGCTCCCAATCCAAGCATAGGCCAAGTCATTAAAACATCAGAATCACTTACTGAAGAAATTGAACTCAAATTATAATCCCCACTAAGCCTATAGTAAACCAAACGAAACCTGTAACAAACAGTGAGACCAGTGGCCAAAGCCAACAATCAAAAACTAACCTCATTTAGAGGATTTAAAAAAGCTACTTCTAAAATTAGATCCTTAGAATAAAACCCGGCTAAAAAAGGAAAACCACAAAGAGCAAGATTAGCTAAATTAATACACATCACCCTAATAGGCATAAAATTAACTAACCCCCCTATTATTCGGATATCTTGATAATCCCCAACCCTATGAATAATAGACCCAGCACACATGAATAAAAGAGCTTTAAATAAGGCATGAGTTAACAGATGAAAAAAGGCCAAAGTAGCCCAACCCAGCCTTAAGATAGTAATTATCACACCCAATTGACTCAAAGTAGAAAGAGCAATAATCTTCTTCAAGTCGGTTTCAAATTGGCCCTCAGCCCAGCTATAAACATGGTCAAACACCTAACAAAAGCAATAAAGTTCTAGCAAAGAAGACATCAATCTAGGACTAAACCGAATTAAAAGGTAAACTCCGGCAGTAACTAATGTCGAAGAGTGAACTAGAGCAGAAACAGGAGTCGGAGCTGCCATCGCAGCAGGAAGTCAAGCAGAAAATGGAATTTGAGCTCTTTTAGTCATAGCCGCTAACACAACCAAAAAAATAACATATCTCCTAGCGAGGGACTCTCCACCGACATAAAAATAAAAATTCCAGCCCCCTAAACTCAACATTAGAGAGATACTAAGTAAAATAGCAACATCACCAACCCGATTTGATAAAGCAGTCAACATCCCAGCACCAGCAGATTTCTCATTCTGATAATAAATGACTAACGCATAAGACACCAACCCCAAACCATCTCAACCCAACAGAATACTAATCATATTAGGACTAATAATTAATAAAAGCATAGAGAGAACAAACCTAAAACCAAATACATAAAACGCCCAATATTATAGTCACCAGACATATAACCACCCCTATAATATAAAACTATAGAAGAGATAAAACAAACAAAGATATAAATATCATTGACATTCAATCAACAATTAAAGCCATCTCAACGCTTAGCCCTATTAATCCTTACCAACTCCCAATCCAAAAAGTAACAGCTACCCGAAAAAAGCAAGCTCAAAGAAACAACTAAGCTGACAACAGACACAATCAACAAAAACACCATACTCCTCAAATTCATTTTATTATTCCACAACACTGCCTAAAATAAAAAATTATATCTTTGGATCCACAAACCAACATTTTATTTAAACTATTTAAGCTTTTAACAAACCAAAATTGAACCCTTCAACACTAAAATATTTAAAGGCAACCAATGAAGCATTAAAACTAAATACTCCCGCACCTTACCAGAACAACAAGAAAACAAAGCTCTAAAATACTTCCCATGCTGACTTAAAGAAAACATATAAAGCCTATAAGCAGCCCTTAAAAAAGAGAGGAGAGCAACGGGAAGCATCGCCAGCAACGCCCAAGAAACTACACTTAAAATAAGACTAATCTCACCCAATAAATTGACTGAGGGAGGCGCAGCTATATTACCGGCTCTCAATAGAAATCATCACAAAGCTATAGTAGGCATAAAGTTAAGTAAGCCCTTTCTAATTAGCAATCTTCGTCTCCCTAGACGCTCATACACCATATTAGCCAAACAAAATAAACCAGAAGAACAAAGACCATGGCCCACCATTACAGACACAGCACCAGATAGTCCTCACCACCTGAAAACACTAAGGCCGCATAAGACCAACCCCATATGTGCCACAGAAGAGTAAGCAATTAAAGCCTTGATGTCAGTCTGACGGAGACAAATGAAACTTACAAAAATTCCCCTAACAGATTTTTTTGAGACCCACAATCACCTGAAAGTCAAAGCTGAATAAACAAAAAGATGACACACACGCACCAAAACCATACCCCCAATTTTAACAGGACACCAGCCAAAATCATAGATCCAGCCACAGGAGCCTCCACGTGAGCCTTAGGCAACCACAAATGAACTAAATAAACTGGAAGCTTTACAATAAAAGCTATAACCCTACAAAGGTACCAAACCCACAGGAGCCTCATCCTGCCATCAGGAACCAAAGATAAACCAAAAGTCACAGAACCCCACCTCTGTACAAACTCAAAATAGAAATTAACAAAGGCAAAGACCCAAATAAAGTATAAAATAACATATACACACCTGCCTGTAGTCGCTCAGGCTGGTACCCTCACCCCAAAATTAAAATTATAGTAGGAATTAAAGAACTCTCAAAACACACATAAAATATTAAATAATCAAGACAAGAAAAAGTTAACACCAGACTCAACAGCAAGAACACATTAACAGACAGAAATACCATATCAAAATCCTTAAAATTTTCAACCTTCTGACTCCTTCTGACAACAAGAGCCATAATCCAAAACCTCAGTAAAATTAAAATGTATCTAATATAATCCAAACCAAGCCCGAGACCTAAACAAGAAAAAGAGAACCCATTAAGTGAATAGACCCCAAATACAAAACTAGCCACAAACAAAGACACCTGCACAGCTAACCAACTATCAGTCACCAAAATTATCAACAAAACCATCAAAATAAACTTTAACATCTTAAAACATTAAAACTCCCAAAATTATCGCTGCCATGGCTCGAACGATAGAAACAAGAAGAGCAAGAGCCAAAGCCCCTCACAAGCAGCAAGAGTAAGAAAAACAACACAAAGTACAAGTCTCCTCCTAGATGACTGAAAGCCTGGGCCATAAACCAAAAATATTTACTATAATAAACTCTAAACTCAACAGTACATTTAATAAATGCTGGGCTTGCCCACAAAAGCCAACAAGCCACAACACAAACAAAACAAAGGAACGTAGAGTCAAAAATTGAAAATTGTCATTAGTTTCAATAGTTTAAATAAAATAATGGTCTTGTAAACCGTAGATGAATTCTTGTTCTTGAAGCTCAGAAAGAAGAAATCACTCCCATCCTTAGTCCCCAAAACTAATATTTTGCATAAACTACTTTCTGCATCAACACACTCATTCTGTCTTCTTTTTTGCTAATATCCTCTTCAATTTGCTTCACTGCATGACACACCCACTCGCCATGGGGCTGACCCTAATCCTCCAAACTATTTTAATCTGCATGATCTCACGGGCCTCTTATCTAAATTCATATGATTCTCCTATATTCTATTTTTAATTTTCCTTGGGGCCACACTAGTCTTATTTATTTACGTAGCCTCCCCTTGCCTCAAACGAAACGTTCAAGCTATCAATTAAAATAATCTCAGCCTTTATTCTCCCCTATCGATAGCACTCATCCTACCTCTCACAGACCAAATAATAACCCCTACTAAAGACTCATTTTGCAGAACTCTCATTCCTAAGGAGCCTCCAAGATATTCAATCAACACAAATAACAATCAGGCACATATACAACCCCACTACAGCTACACTTACAGGTATAATCATCTTATATCTTTTATTAACCTTATCGTTGTAGTCAAACTAAGATCAACTTTCTCTGGACCCCTCCGAACATCCTAATGACAGCACCAATACGAAAATCACACCCCCTATTTAAAATCGCCAACGGAGCCCTAGTTGACTTACCCACCCCAGCTAACATCTCTATTCTATGAAATTTTGGCTCTCTTCTAGGTATATGCTTAGTAGTTCAAATCGCAACAGGACTATTTTTAGCGATACACTACACAGCAAACGTGGATTTAGCATTCTCAAGAGTAGCTCACATTTGCCGAGACGTAAACTATGGGTGACTCCTACTGAACAGTCCACGCCAATGGCGCTTCCTTTTCTTTATTTGCTTATATAGACACATCGGACGAGGAATCTACTACGGATCATTCTTATATATGCACACCTGATCAGTTGGGGTAATTATTCTATTTCTCACCATAGCAACAGCTTTTCTAGGTACGTACTTCCCTGGGGACAAATATCATTCTGAGGGGCCACTGTAATTACCAACCTAATGTCTGCAATTCCATTTGTAGGAACAGACCTAGTGCAATGAATTTGAGGGGGATTCGCAGTAAGTAACGCAACGCTAACACGATTTTTCACCTTTCACTTCCTATTCCCATTCATTATTGCAGCTGCCACCATAGTCCATATTTTATTTTTACATCAAACAGGGTCTAACAACCCACTAGGAATCTCCAGACAACTAGAAAAAATTCCCTTTCACCCCTACTTCTCATTCAAAGACATCGTAGGATTTGTAGTCACACTGGCCGCCCTAATCATCCTCACACTCCTCGATCCTTATCTCCTCGGGGACCCAGACAACTTCATCCCAGCCAACCCCCTAGTCACTCCGGCCCACATTCAACCAGAATGGTACTTCCTATTCGCCTACGCAATTCTACGATCAATCCCCAATAAACTGGGAGGAGTTATCGCCCTAGTGATGTCGGTAGCTATCTTATTCATCTTACCGTTTACGCACAAAAACAAATTCGGAGATTAGCCTTCTACCCGATCAGGCAAATCTTATTCTGATCTATAATTAGAATCGTAATTTTATTGACATGGATCGGCGCCGCCCAGTAGAAGACCCATACATCCTCACAGGACAGATCTTAACAGTCTTGTATTTTTCATTCTTCATTATTAACCCGCTAGCAATGGTTGTATGAGATAAACTCATAGACTGACTATTCATCTTTAGGAAGACAAGTGTTTTGAAAGCACCCAACAAGAGTTCGAATCTCTTAATAGTCTATCCTAATTTCTTTACAAAGCTATACTAGGGTAACTTCTAAAAAGACCTTCAACCCTATAAAAAAAATGCAATAATTTAAAGCCACAGGAAGAAACCTTTTTCAAGCAAGGTACATCAACTTGTCATAACGAAACCAAGGCAAAGTACCACGCACTCATACAAAACAAAAACCAATAAACATAATTTTCATATAAAACAGCAAGGAAACAAGTCCACTCCCCAAGAAAATGATAGAAAAAAGAGCTCTCAAAAACAAAATCCTGGCGTACTCAGCCATGAAAATTAAAGCGAATCCTCCTCCCCTATATTCGGTGTTAAACCCTGACACTAACTCAGATTCACCTTCTGCGAAGTCAAAAGGAGTTCGGTTTCTCTCAGCCAAACAAGAAGCAAACCACAGCAAAGCCAATGGAAATCCTAAAATAAAAAATCAACAATAACGCTGATATCTCTCAAACAATCTCAAATCAAAACCTCCCACCAAAAATAACATGCTCAGCAAAATCAAAGCAAGACTCACCTCATAAGAGATAGTCTGAGCAACAGCACGAAGACAACCCAAGAGAGAATACTTAGAGTTAGAGGCCCAGCCAGCACCCATAGTGGAATACACTCTTGCTCTCGTACAGCAGAGAAAAAACAAAATACCAAACTCAAAAGAGAACAACCCTAACTCATACGGCATTAAACACCAACAGACCAAGGCGATAAATAGCCTAAACACAGGAGATAAATAATAAGGAATAAAATTACTCATGGTGGGGAAAGTCTGCTCTTTAGTAAATAACTTAACAGCATCAGCAAAAGGCTGCAATAAACCAGCATACCCTACTTTATTAGGACCCTTACGAATCTGAATATAACCTAAGGTCTTACGCTCAAGCAATGTAAAGAATGCAACAGAAACCAAAACCAAAATTACTAAAATTAGATAACTAACTAACTTAATCAAAATTATCACAGAAAGAAAGCACAAGAGAGCCCCTTCCTATTGTCTATAGTAATCACTATATTAACGGATCCTAAATCCGACGCACTAATCTGCCAAGACAATCCATTAAAGTTTATCTTACATAAAGACTATCCCAAAAGCTCAATCCTTTCGTACTAAAGCCATTTTTTAACCACTAAAAGATAGAAACCAACCTGGCTCACACCGGTTTGAACTCAAATCATGTAAAATTTTAAAGGTCGAACAGACCCACCAGCTAAACGGCTACACCTAGCTGAAATTTTAATTCAACATCGAGGTGCAACTACTCTTGTCGATAAGAACTCTCAAAGAAAATCACGCTGTTATCCCTAAAGTAACTTATTCTCCTAATCCCCAAGGAAGGATCAAATTCTAGTCAATGCTATAAAATTTTATAGACAGTTACTCATTATATCTTCATCTCCCCAACGAAATATAAACCAGACAAAACTACTTTTCACCCACATCGCAAGTTAAGCCTAAATTATATCAAGTTTTATAGGGTCTTATCGTCCCCCTAAACAATTTGAGCCTTTTCACTCAAAGTTAAATTCAAATGCCGCTAAGGAGACAGTTTATCCTCGTCCAACCATTCATTCAAGCCTCCAATTAAAAGACTACTGACTATGCTACCTTAGACGGTCAAATTATCATGCCCTTTAAATAAATCAGTGGGCAGGCTAGACTTTATAACTAATTCACACAGACATGTTTTTGATAAACAGGCGGGGACAAAATTTGCCGAGTTCCTTCTAAGCGCTTCTCAAACTACTTAAAAACAAATAACACTCTAAAATAAAAATTAACTTCAATTCTACTTATATAAACATTTTAACTGCCGCTTAATCAATAAACGGCATTTCCGCTAATAAAAGCAAACACCTTATAAAAATAAAAAAACCTCAATATTACTCTAACGTTATACCAAGATGGCTGATTTTAAGCCCACCTCAAATGAAAACTGATAAGACGCTTAACAAAACAACAGATAAGAAGCTCATTCCTCCTATCAGTAACTATCAAATTAAACTTTAACTTGACACAAAGTTAAATTCATTTAACGGAAAACCAGATATACAAAAATCGACTAACATATCACCACTAGAGACTCATTACAAATCACTTTACCACGTAAAAAGCAACAAAACCTAGCTCTCTTTGTTTGGGACTCCATAACTAATATACCAATTTAGTTCACCCCTGATACAAAAGGTACGAAAACTCAACGCTACTTTAACCTAATTCAATAAAACTTCCATCACTGTACTCATTAACTATAACCTTAATAACAAAATTCTACAGAATACTAATCAACAAAATCAATTAATTTTTTATATAATTAAACTACACACAAACCCCACTAATAATAAACAACTATTAAGTAGTGCCGATAAAGGCAATCCCTCCAGCGTAAGTGGAGTGCTTAGACATTAGCTACAACTCATACTCCTAGATGCACTTTCCAATACAACTACTATGTTACGACTTATCTCACTTTAAAGAATGAGAGCGACGGGCGATGTGTACATATCCTAGAGCTACGATCAATCTAACATATTAAAAAAGAAATACAATTAAATCCACCTTCAAGACCCCATTTCAAAAGTCCATCCGTTTATGTATAACACACTGTAACCCACCGATATCTTTGTCATGGGCTGCACCTTGACCTAATATACTTAATATAAATTAATTTTAATGGCTATATTAATACACCACCTAATAATGGCGGTATACATACTGTTTGACAAGACAAAGTAAGATCATTCGTGGCATATCGTTTAAATGGCAGGTTCCTCTAACTAGACTTGGATACCGCCAAATCCTTTAAATTTCAAGCTCATAACTGATACTAATCAAGCAATAAACTTTAAGTTTAGAATAACAGGGTATCTAATCCTGGTTTAAACCTAAACTTCAATGGCCTCCAAGAAAATCAACAAGATTCAACTTTACTATCGAACTATAAATTTCACCTCTTAACTCTACAAAAAAGAAACTTGCAAATACATACTCCCGTAACCAATAACCTTTTTCCCTCCATATTTACTCCCAGTCTAACCATGGATGCTGGCACAAATTTAACCTGAAATTACTGGAATTACTGGATCGAAGGATTTCTCCAAAACCAAAGACACATACTGAAACCTAACTAAACAAATCTATTGGTCACAATTATCTAGCACTCACTTACATGTAAATTATTCCTGAAACAGAGGAACAATCTTGATGCCTGTGAAAGAAGAAACATGTGATACATTGTTGACAGCAGGTAAACAAAATATATACATAGTTTAAATGATTGAACTTGGCGTGACCTGGCGAGTTAGGCGTGATTAATTGTAGGCAAAGAAAATGGGACGTCACCACAGAAAACTTGCTCAGCAGAGACTTTACAATTAACACTTTTAGCAGAGACTTCATGAATGACTTTACAGATGTCTTTACAAATACTCCCCACCAAGACGTGGGTAACGTCTGATTAGTCGGCGTATCTGCTGGGGCGCTGCAGGGAGCCCCGGCTGCGTGAGGACATCAGGGGAACGCCCTCTGTGTGGGTTTGCCTGACTGCAGGTGTGGGCGGGCTTTTTCGGGGGGCCGGCTGCGTGCCCGCCCCTTACGAGGGCCGACTGTGGCGAAGTCTGAGCAAGTGGAGGGTGCAATGCGGTGACGTCTGTGTCCTCCTCCAGGAGGGCGGGCTTGACCCGGTCAATTGATACCCAGTTGTTCCTCCCGTGAGTGTGAGTAGGAACGCCTTGGTGTTCCGCTCCAGCACGCGGAAGGGTCCCCTGTAGGGCCTGGTCAGTGGCGGGTGGACGGCGCCAACCCTGACGAAGACATGGGCGGTGGAGGCCAGCCTGGGTGGCGTGAAGGTGGCCAACCTGTTGGTGTATGTCCGCTTGCACGGGGCGAACTTGCTGACTACGTCGTGAAGCCTCTGGACCGATGGGTTGTGGCGATCCTCTGTCATGAGCTCACCCGGGACCACGAGGGACTCGCCGTAGGTTTTCTCAGCCGCGGACAGGGCGCCGTCGGCCCTGGGGGCGGTTCTCAACCCGAGGAGACCCACGGCAGCTGGTACTTCCAGTCCTCGGTGGTGCAGCAGGCCATAAGGGACGCCTTCAGGGACCTATGAAACTTCTTGACCAAGCCGTTGGCAGCTGGGTTGTAGGCCGTGGTGTGGTGGTGTGATGCGTTGTCCCCAGCAGCTGAGCCAGGGCGGACCACAATTCGGACAGGAAAGCGGGACCTCTGTCGGTTGTGATGTGGTCTGGGACGCCGAAGCGGCTGATCCAGCTGGAGAGCAGGGCCTCGGCACAAGCGCTAGCGGTGGCTTCTTGCATTGGTGTGGCTTCGGGCCACCGCGTTGAGTGGTCTACCGCCATCAGGAGGTATCTGGACCCACCTGATGGGGGAAGGGGCCCGACGATGTCGATGTGGATGTGGCTGAAGCGTCGCTCTGGCTGCGGGAACTCGCCTACCCCGGACTCGGTGTGACGCCCCACCTTGCTGGTTTGGCACTGCAGGCACTGCCTTGCCCAGGACCTCGTGTCCTTCTGCATTCCGTGCCAGACGAACTTCCCTGACAGCAGCTTGGCCGTTGTCCTACCGGAGGGGTGTGAGAGGCCGTGGATGACGCCGAATACCAGGCGGCGGCGGAAGGCTGGCACCAGGGGGCGGGGCTGGCTGGTACTGACGTCGCAGAGGAGACTCGGGCGCCCGGGGGTGAGAGGCACGTCCCGCCACTTCAGGGACGTGATGGCGGTGCGGTGGGTTGAGGTCTCTGGGTCGGTGGCCTGTTCCCTGGTGAGGTCTTTGTAGTTGATCCTGAGCTGCACCGCGTTCATCTCGGCTCTGGAGAGGGTGTCCACCACAGGGTTCTTCCTGCCGGGGAGGTACTTGATGGAGCAGGTGAACTCGGTGATGGCTGAGAGATGCTGCTGCTGCCTGGAAGACCATGCGTCCCCTTGCTTTGTGAAGGCGTGTACCAGCGGCTGGTGGTCCGTGTAGATTGTGAAGGGCGTGCCCTCCAGGAGGAACTTGAAATGCCGGACTGCACGGTACGTTGCACAGAGTTCCCTGTTGAAGGTGCTATAACGGGCCTCTGTGGGGTTGAATTTCTTGCTGAAGAAGGCGATGGGCTGGGGGGTGCCGTCGATGACCTGCTCCAAGACAGCACCACAGGCGATGTTGCTGGCGTCCGTCGTCAACTGGAGGGGGGCGTTGGGATCCTGGTGGGCCAAGGCGGTTGCCTCGGCGAGGGCGGCCTTCGTCAGGGAGAAGGCCTGCTGCTGGCTGGGTCCCCACAACAAGGACTTTAGTTGGCCTTTGAGTGTTTCCGTCAGGGGGGGCCGTGGTGTGCGCGATCCTGGGGATGAACCTCCTGTAGTAGTTCACCATCACGAGGAACTCCTGGACGGCCTTGACGGAGGTGGGGACGGGGAACCTGGTGACAGCTGCGACTTTGGATGTGAGTGGGCGAACACCATCCGGGGATATCTCGTGGCCCAGGAAATCAGCTTTCTGGAAGCCGAAGATGCACTTGACGAAACGTATGACGAGGCCGTTCTCCTATAGGCGCTGCAGGACTGTCTGGATGTGTTTCTGGTGCTCCCTGTGGTACCTGGAAAATATAAGGATATCATCTACGTAGCAGACACAAAACTTCAGGTCCCCCAGGATGCTGTCCATGAGCCGCTGGAAAGTCGCCCCGGCGTTCCTCAGGCCGAAGGTGGAGAAGGCGAACATGTATGAACCAAAAGGCGTGATGATGGCGGTCTTTGGTATGTCCCCTGGCACGATTGGTACCTGAAAATAGGATTTCAAGAGATCCCACCGCAGGGTCTCCAGGAGCCGTCTGGTTTCTGCACCATGTGGAGGGGGGACGCCCACGGGCTGGAGGCCTTCTTGCAGATTCCCATCCGCTCCATTTGGCGAATGCGTTCTTAGCCTCCTGTAAGCGCTGCGGGGGAAGCCTCCGGAACCTCGCGTGTGCCGGGGGCCCCTTTGTCTTTATGTAATGGTAGATGCCATGTTTGGCTGGGGCCCCGGGGACTTGGCGGAGCTCGGGCCTGAAAACTTCTGGGAACTCCATCAGCAGCTGTACGTACTGGTGGGGGGCGGCGGAACAGATGGTGGGCATCTTGGGTCCCGTTGCCAACGGGAGGGACTGGCAGGAGTCGGTGTCGAGGAGGCGCTTCCTACCAACGTCGACTGCCAGCCTGAAGTGGGCAAGGAAATCCGCACCCAGGAGCGGGCTCCTCACATCCGCGATGACGAAGTCCAAGGAATATCTCCGGCCAAGGATGGAGATCAACGGGGCCTGGTGCCGTAGGAGAGGATGGGGGACCCGTTGGCGGCCGTCAGGAAGGCAGCCAGGTCCGATTCTCACTTGAGGTCCTCTCTGGATGCGGGGAAGATTGATCTAACGGCCCCCGTGTTGACCAGCGCCTTCCTGCTGGAGATGGTGTCGAGGACGTAGAAGCCTACTGGTTCTGGGCCCCTGGGCTCTTCTGCTGCCACCCCCGTTTTTTGAACGGGTGAATGAACAGGGCGGCAGGCAGTTCCGGGCATCCTTGCCGAACCGCCTGTGGTAGTGGCACAGCCCCGGGGAATTCCACCTGTGTGAGGCGCTGGGCGCCTCCTGGCGACGGCGTTGACTTCCTGCTCTGCGCCCTCCTCCTGCTGGATGATGCTGACTGGTAGTGCGGGTGCTGGTACCCGCTTCGTTGCCCTCACGGAGTCCGTCAGGTTCTGCGCTGTGCGGATCAGGTCGTCGAGGGGCATGGCGTAGGGCTCAGGGATTTGTGTCCGGACCTCCGGGAGGAGCTGACGAAGGAGGAGCTCCCGCGACAGGCTTTTTGTTTTCCGGTGCCGTGGGTGTCTGGGAGGGTAAGGAGGTCCTTTATCATGCCCCATGACTCCATGACATTCTGCTCCTGCCGTGGGCTGACGGCGAGGTCGAGGGTGCGGGCGGCCCGCTCGATAACTGGCAGGGAGCATGCCTTGAGTAGGGACTTCTTCTGGAGGTGGTAGGTGAGGGGCGTGCATCGGACACCCACGGGACGAGCTTTTAAAAGATTTCCTCCGACAGGGCGTTAAGTACGGTGTCCGCCTGCAGCACCCCGTCGGTGAGTTCCGCCCTCCGAAACTGGCTCTCAACCCTGTACAGCCATGACGATGGGTTCCCCTGTGTGAACGGCGGCAGTTTTAAGGTCAGGGCGACCCGTGATTGTCCTGCCGGGCAGGGCCCTGGGCAGGGGAGAGTGCGGGTCCCTGGCAGGGGTGTGGAGGAGTGTGAGAGCCTCAGTGCGGGGGCAGGCGTGGGTGATATGGGGGGAGGTAGACATCCGAATCCACGAGGTTAGCGGTTAACTGAACCAGGGAAGGGATGTCCGCGTCCATACTCGCTCTTTGCCCTCTTAACTGGAGCAGGGTACTCGCGTCAAAGTGCACTTGGAAGCGTGCCGTGTGAGTCCGCTAATGACGCTGGTGATTTTGTCGACGAGAGTCAGCATGCCCAAACACTGGTTCAGCGCTGTGACTAGTCCACTAAGGGCGTGAGTAAGTTCCTGAAGCCAAGACTGAGTCACTGTATGGGTCTGCTAATGGCTTTGGGAACCACTCCGGGGTCACCACTTTAAGAGGTGCGATAGAAATGAGCAGGATAAAGTTACTGCTGCTTTATTTATGATCCAAGCAGTTTAAGAGGTGCGATAGAAATGAGCAGGATAAAGTTACTGCTGCTTTATTTATGATCCAGGCAGTTTATATAGCAGCCGACTGGCGTCGCGCTGCGGAATACAATGGAAACCTCAGTGACCTGAGGTCGATAATAAATAACAATAAATACAGCGAACCAGTACACTTTACAATGTAAGAACAGACAGAAATGGAATTGGATACAATCTTGATGCCTGTGAAAGAAGAAACATGTGATACATTGTTGACAGCAGGTAAACAAAATATATACATAGTTTAAATGATTGAACTTGGCGTGACCTGGTGAGTTAGGCGTGACTAATTGTAGGCAAAGAAAATGGGACGCCACCACAGAAAACTTGCTCAGCAGAGACTTTACAATTAACACTTTTAGCAGAGACTTCACGAATGACTTTACGGATGTCTTTACAGCCTAACCACTTTGTGTTCATGATCTCTTGCCAGTCTGTCAATCATGTAATCATTTTCTTTACATGAATGTGTTTGTAACTTTACTAATTCGATCAGTTCACATTTATTTAGATTATCTCCTAAATTGACGCCCTTTTTTATTAGCCAGTCTTTAATTTCATCCTTTTTGGCAGACATTGTCAGAGGTTTATTAATTCGAACTGAATGATAAGAAGCTATATCCAACACTATGATGGCAGATGGCCCTATATTGGGAAGAAGCTGGGTTTTAAACCATTTTTCAAGCACTGCAGAATTCATCTGTTGGTGATAATCTCCATCATTTTTAGCTTCAAATATCAAATCTGCATGCTGAACAAATCCTTCTTGGGAGCCAGCATGCAAAATTATAAGTCGACTTCCTTTACCAGTGAGTGGTTTGACTCCTGTGGCTTTTACAGATTCTGAATCAATCCAACAAGAGCTGACGGTATAATTTTGATTCACCCAAGTTTCATCGACATAAATCACGGATTTATATCCATCCTCTCGAACTTTTTTCATTGTCTGTAGAAATTTCGTCCGAGCACTGACCACATCTGTTCGTTCCATGAGAAATTTTCTTCCATTCACCTTTCCGTATCTAAACCCAACTTGTTTTAATATTTTCCGTAATGATTCCTGGCATCCACTGAATCCTATATTTTCTTTAAATGCAAACAAAATCTTTTCAAGTGTGGGAATTTCCTCTCTGAGGTAGAAATTTAGCACTGTCCTTCGTAAAGTACACTTATCAAAGTCATCTAAGTTTGTCACCGGTTTTGATCTTCAGCGTTTTTTCTGTGGGAAAACAGGAGTTTCATATTCTTCCGTCTCTTCAGCTTCTTTAACAATACGATGAACAGTCGATTTACTTAGCTTCGTTGCGTCAGTAGCACGTAAAATTGCTTTTGAAACGTCGCGTAAGGGACCGTTGTTCATTTTTTCAGCGATGAAGTACTTGTAAACGTTCCAAGCTATTTCTCGGGATGCTCCAGGCAGAACTCGCCTTGGAGAGTTTTCCATGATCAGCTGTGCTCAAGCTTGTTTCGTATAGAAATGGCTTAGTTCACTAACTAAACCCATCTGAGAGGAGTGTAAGATTTCTGAAACTCTAGGTGACCAAACAATGACCCATTAAAGGTAGAAACATAAGAGAATAATCCTTCATTATTTCTCGGATTACACGGCTTAACCATCCCGAAAATGACCTGCCTTAAGCTGAAAGGAATTATTGGCAGCGCCTGTATAAACATATGCCACGTTTTTAAATTACATTAACATCGACGATGATTTATGAATGAAATAAATTTCAGCGGGAGAGTATACATGTCCAAAAATACCTAACACTCTTCTTATTGCAATAAACAGAATCGTTTTCTCTTGACAGGTTTAGAATTGAAAGGACATCGAAGAAGTGGCATCAACGTACTGTCTCTATCAGTGGGGAAAAGTCTCTTCCTAAAATGGTCACACTATAGTAAAGGATCGTTGTGTTGAAAGGCCTAGCAACCACTTTGTTATTTCATTTTTCCTTCGTGGCATTTACCTTTATATATACAGTATAAATATATATATATATATATATATATATATATATATATATATATATATATGTGTGTATATATATATATATATTTTTATAAATATTACTGCTGTTCGCCCTCGATGTATTTAGGTGTAGGAATATTAGTCCGATTGACCTCGACAGAGAACATCTCTGCCCGCCCGGTAGGCTAGGCAATTCAAAAATAACAATCACCGCAGTAGACAAATGGCGCCGCATAGGCTGGAAAGTTTATAAACAAAATATGCTAGGGCATTAGGGACCTAAGCCTCAGAGAGGGTTTACGCTCAATGACCCTAGTTATGGTGGCCCTTAAGCTTTATTCTATGCATTCGACGATGCCTTTGTCAAGGTCGGATTGCCGGGCGGTATAAGCCCTCATCTGGCGGAACAAGCAGGTCGGGTCAGAGAGATCCCAGCGGTCACGGAGCCAGGGTGACGCTGCGTGCGTGCCGAACGATATTCTTTGTTCTTTATTACTTTTTCTCCTACGTCTATCTTAATTAGTGAATTGGGAAGACTGCCAGAATACGACTCCTGAGGTCCCTCGTTTGTGCAGCGACTCGACATTCACGGTAAGTCCGATTCTTGTTGAAGCTTACGTCGATTGACTAGTACTTTTCTGTATTTCACATTTTTTCTTTGTTTTCTTCCTTCAGCCACCACTTAGTGTATATGTGTTTACTGAAGTCTAGATTAAGCCTAATTATTATATTGTTAGCTTCAACCCCGTTATTCCAGTAAAATACCTAGGATTTAGGTAAGCAAAATCAAGTTAAATCTCGATGCTTTGTATGCCTCGCGTCGAATGTTTGGAAGAACCGTTGCGTTTAAAATCAAATTCATCTCAAATATTCTTGTTAAGGTTAATTACCCTTAACTGGCGACCTTTGGCTAATTAACGACTGTCTTTGAGGTTAACTTTTGGCTTCAAGTGGCAGGTTACGTGTAATCTTGGTTTGCAGGGCCGTAAAAAATTACGTAAATTGAATAATACATGATCAACCAAGACCCTCACACGTAACATTGGCGACCTTGCGTAGAATCTAAAGTACATTTTATAGAAAGAATCTGGAGAAAAGGAAATTAAAATTACATTAATTCCAAAGATAAAAGTCAGATATTGAATTCCATTTCATTCTTCCAAACAAGGAACCAGGCATAATAATAAGCAGTAAAGAGAATAGTTATAATAACAAGTGTAGCGAGAATTAGCGCGAAAGGGTAGGAGAGCAGAGTGTCATAATTTATAACGTTTAAGACAAGAGAATCACAATTTGTGTCGTTACTAAGTCCGAATCGCGGAGCCCGTTTCATGTACACAAAGTAATATACTAATCGCGTCGGCAATTCCGATCGTTATTGTTTGCATATAGCGGGAATCATTCAAAAAAAAAAAAAAAAAAACCGTGTCAGTGAAGTAGCAAACGAACTGAAATAGTAATTTTACAATAAAGGTACCGTTCAACAACGTAAATTTACGCAGGCAGACTAGCATTTCTCTTTTCATTCTTTTGTTTAATGTCCGGGTGAGAATACGATAACAAAAGACAAAGTTGTTTAGTAATTTAGTTTTCCATCCGTAACGTAAAACGCTATGCATGAGTGGTATATTTAAAGTAAAATCTGGATACCTGCATTTGTTGCGTTGTTTTTGAATTTGTTTGAAAAAAGAAAAATACCCGCCATCTTGATTCCTCCGCCGTGTTCACGCGGTTGTTTTGAAATTGTTCGAACTGTTTGTGAGAGAACGCCATTTTGGTGTTCCTTCACACGCCGAGGTTGTTTTGAAATTTAGGCCTAACGGGACCTTGGCCACCATCTCAAAGACCTTGTTATTGTGACCAGACTCTGCTCCGAGCCACTCTTGGGTCATTTTTTTTTTTTTTTTTTAGTTAAATGAACCCACCTCCTAATATCTTAGCTAAAAAAAACCAAAAGATAATTTAGGCAGGGAAAGATAGGCCTTAGTTAGGAGTAATAACAAGTTCTTATACAGATACCTACTATAAAAATCATATAAAGAGAATTTAAAATTTTACGATAAACTTTTTGTGACGTCGGCTCCCAGGAAAATTAAGATAATAAAGTAATCCCTAAGGAAGCCAAGACACGCATCTATATCATTTTATTAAGATCCATGCCATTGTGCATGTATAAAATCTTGTTTACATGTTCTCAAGCAGCAAGAAATTCGCTGATTGAAAATCTCTCTCTCTCTCTCTCTCTCTCTCTCTCTCTCTCTCTCTCTCTCTCTCTCTCTCTCGTCATTCAAGTAAGCATCCCTAACCTAAGTGTACGTGACCCTCTTCAAAGAAAGAACGGCCGACACTAGGCTAATTAATTCGAATACAATAAACCAAATAAAAGAAACACCTCTGTCCCACAATAGATGAGGACAAGTTAAGAGTAATTACGATACAGTGATAAACTGTCGGTCACGAGTGAGGCCTGCTATCCAGACCAAAAAGCAAAATGATATTTTAATGATAAAAAGTAAAGTTTGTTCATACTTACCTGGCAGATATATATACCAGCTGTATTCTCACGAAGGTCCGAAAAAATTTCAAAAAAAAAAAAAAGTGGCCGGTCAGGTGGTTAGTACCCATTCCACCGCTGGGAGGCGGTATTTGAACCATTCCCATTTTCTATTCAGATTTTTTCTAACGCCACTGTCTCCTTTAGGGAGGAGGGCAATATAATTCGATTGTTGCACCAGGTAGGGGTGAACAAACTTTTTTTATCATTAAAATATCATTTTGTTCATGAGGTACCTGCCAGATATTGGCACCTGAATACCACCTTTGGAGGGGGTAGAGACAGCCAAAAATTATAAAAAACCAATTATTGGTAAAATTATTTTGGTTCCTTATCTGATAGCCAGCTGACTGAGTGGTTACTGTCACTCTAGTCTGCTTCTGCTTTACTAGAGACCCCAGCGAGGTAGTGACCTATATAGCTGGCGACTTCTAGATGATCTACGGGGCGTGACCACAATGTGACTAGATCATAGCCCATACAAAGAGGACAAAGAGCATTACTAACCACATAACCAACACATTAAAGCGTTAGTTTGCTGGGATTGGGAAGACTGCCTCCAGTAGTCGACCCAACAACCACAAAAACACAATTAAAAGGGGATAGGATCAGAGTTACCCCCTGTCCCCAAGGTTGCTGAAGCAGCAATGTATGGTCCCAGCAGAAAAGCAATTTTGATGCTACCAAACATCTTGCCAAGAGTGTGAGGCAAACACCGAATTGATGACGCAAAATGTGGCACTAAAAATGTCACTGAGTACCATATTTTCCTTGAACGCCATGGAGGTAGCAACTGCCAAGGAAACGTGAGCGTTAACTCTCAACAAGGAGAAGTTGGAGTCGTCACAAGCTAGAGTGAAATCCTTAATGGCGTCCCTAATGAAGAATGCCAGTGCATTCTTCATGACATAGGTTTAACTGGTTGCCTCACAGAACACCATAAAACATCCAATGGACCACGAGTGTCCTGTGTTCTTTTAAAGTAGTACTGAGAGCTCTAACTGGACATAGGCCCTCAGGTTCCTGTCCAATAAGGTCTGCTAAACCTTTAATTTCAAAGTGTCTAGGCCAAGGGTTAGAAGACCTATCATTCTTAGCCAAGAACTTAGGGCTTAAAGAATAGACAGCATTGTGTTCCTGAAGCCCACATGACGGCAACTCGAACTTCTCTCACTCTCAAAGGCCTGAGGATAATGCCAGAAAAATGTAACATCCTTAAGAGATGCAGAGGAGAGGCTCGGCTGGACTAAACATCAAAATGGGCATTACGTCCAAGTTCCAAGCAGGGGAAATCAGCTGAGGAACCTTGGACGTCTTGAAAGAGCTCAAGATCGTGGAGGTCCTTATTGTCAGACAAAGCTAATCCTCTGTGTCTGAATACGATAAAAGCATGCTCCGATAACACTTGATAGTCGGAACTGCTAATCGAGGATTTTCTCTTAAGTAAAGGAGAAATCCCAACCTGGCTCACAGTGATAGAGGAAGAGGAAAGCCTTCTTTCTACACCAACCTTTGAAGGTTGCTCAAATCGCTAGATATATCCTTTAGATGAAGAACTTGGGCTCTAGCGATGGCCCGTGCCACCTGGCCAGAAAAACCCCTTCGCTCTGACCAAGTTTTCGCTAGTCTGAAAGCAGTCAGGTTCAGGCAGGGGAGATTCAAAGATATCTCGTGAAGTGGGTTTGTATGAGCAGGTCTGCTCTCATAGGAAGGGTCCTCGGAACGTCTACCAACCAGAAGAGAAACTCCGAGAACCAGTGGTTCAAGGCCAAAACGCTGGGGGATGAGAGTCATCCTCGTCCCTTCATGAGGCCGCCACCAACATTGCGTTGACTTCTCCCAGAATTTAGAACGGGGAAAAAGGCGTAAACATCTATTCCCGTCCAATCCCAGGGAAGAGCAACTCTGATCGCTAACTGCCCCAGGGTCGAGTACAGATGAGCTTTATAGAGGAGCCTGCTGTTCTTGAGGTCGTGAAAAAATCCACAAGATGGCGACCCCAAAATTTCCAAAAATCTTGGCAAACCTCCTGATGAAGGGTCCATTCTTGCGGGCAGGAGTTGATGGCGCCAACAGAGCAGGTCTGCTTCGGAACATTTTCGACCCCTGCAACAAAACTTGTGAGAATCGAAATGTTGCGAGCATAGGCTCAAAGAATAATCTCTCTTGCAAGGCTGAACAGGAACAAGTAGTATTGTCCGAGTTTGCTAGAACTACACGGTTGCAAACTTGGACCTCCAAGAATTTCAGGCTAAAAGATAGCCGCCAAATCTTAGAAGTCGATGTGCTAGGACACCTGTTCCTCTCTCCAGGTTCCTAACATTCCTCTCCCTCTAGTGTTGCCCCCAACCTGTTGACGACCCGTCGGAAAAAACAACACTAGGTTGGGGTTCAGAAGCTTGAGGGAGATCCCTTTCTGCAATTCCGTTGGATCGAGCCACCACCACAGATTCTCTTTATATAAGGAAGAATTCTCAATTCCTCTTTCAAGTCTTCCTTGCTTTGTCAGTTCTCCAACAAAAAGAACTGAAGAGGCCTGAGATGCAGACTCCCAGAAAACAAACTCTCCAGCGAGGAAATGGTCCCCAGCAGACTCATTCCTTCCTTCACCTAGCATGTTTCCTTTTCCAAGAAGGCAAAACTTTTTCGTACATAGAAGTTGCCGTTCTTGCGACGGAGACGCTATAAAAGCCGCTGAATAGATCTGAATTCCCAGACACAATGGACAGTGAGGATCAGCTGCGACTTTCTCCACAGACCAGAAGTCCCAGGGACTTCACGAGTTGCAGAGTCAACTGAAGGTCCTCCAGATACCTTCGCCGGCGGACGCCGAATCAACCAGATGCGTCAAGTAGAGTGAGATCCTGACGGAGCGAAGATGCAACTGCATCGCAACGTTTTTCATGAGACGATGTAAACACCCTCGGAGCAAAATGTGAGTGCCAACAGCATCTGGTGTTCCCAGGCGGTCAACCATCCAAGTACTGACCAGACCCAACGTTGTTTAACTTCGAGTTGATCGGACATCAAGCGGTGCCAACGTGTTGGCTGGGCCATGCAGAGTCCAAAGCAGAGAGCCCTGAACTGGTACGTCTAGTCCCCAAGACAACCTGAGATACTTCACCGAGGCGTGGATGAATTGGGGCGTGAAGATAAGTATCTTGGAGATCCAAAGATACCATCCAATCCCGGGATGAAGGACTCCTAGTATTGACAGAGAGGTCTCCATCTTGAACTTTTCCTTCGGACCAAGTTGCCCGACCTGTTGACGTCCAAGACGGGTCTCCAGCCTACTGAAAGTTTTGGACTAGAAACAATCTGTTGTGAGTAAAATCCCGGGAACACCGTAAGTCCAAGATCTGTTCCACTGCTCTCCGCTCAACATCTGTTCGAGCAGGTCAAAACAATTTTCTGTTTGACAGGAAGGCAGTTGGGAAACAAAAAACTGAATTTCAGTAAAGAGGAGACAGGAAGGGAATCAAGTAACCTCTCTCTAACAGTAGGAGGGACCAAACGTCTGCCCCTCACTCTTTCCAGGCTTGTGCAAAATGAAGCCTGGTTGCAAAGGGAGTCTGGAGATGAAGGGAGTAAACTTGTTACCTCTCTTGATGTTGACATTCCTTGTTGGGAAAAACTCCCTCTCGTGGTGATAGGTCTCGTGTTGCTTCCCATGGAAGCCCTATATTATGCAAACATTTAGCATCGTTTACTTTTTGTATCTGAGATAGTGCAAGCGTTATGAAGGAGATGCAGTTTGAATACTATAACTTTAGTTTTGAGTAAAAACTATATTTTAGCTCTGTGTATCTATTTGCTTGCCGTTACACAGTTTGATGTTTTTATGACATAATGAAAAGCCACTAAAATAGACCTGCAAAGTAATATAACTTCGCTAAATGAAGCTAAATGAAGCTGAGTGTCAAAACACGGCTGAGGTTGGCCAGCGAGACGTTTTACTTAGTCAAGCTCTGAGCTGCTACTGACTGACTGCCACTGACTGCCCCGCGGCATTCCTGTCTTTTCGCTGAATACTATGTCCACAGGGTTGCCATAGATCGCATTAGATATTATTTCATAGCTAAAAGGAAATTACCACCGATATACTGACAATATCATTACATTATATGAAAAATGTAATTTGACTATGATAGGTTACTGTTTTGTTTATAACTTCTAACTGTGGGAACTTTTAAATAAAACTTTCTGAGAAGATAGTCAGGATATGTATGATGCCATATATAAAATATCCTTTGAAAATTTTATTTCCGATTTTTAGTCAAACGTCCTCCTTAAGACAAAGACAACTGAGAAGGTGGGAGAGAGTCGGTTGAAAAGTCTCAGAAACAGATCCTTAAGAAAAAGCCAGAGTCTGATAATCAGAGGAAGAAGAATTCTTTATTAGTTTCTCTTCATACAAAGGCTTGACGAAGAGGATGTTCTTCCGCAGCTGGTGGGTCTTGAAGTGAGTGGTGAAAGTAGTCCCGTTTCGACGATACGTGGCGGGAACTCCGATTCTTGAAGAAGTTGTCAACTTGACTCTATTTTATAGTAAACATAAAAAATGTGTTTTCTTCCTTCAGCCACGATTAGCGTGTCATGTTGCGCAAAGCCATGCTAATCTTCTCTTATTTTCCAATTAGTAACCCCATTATTCCAGTAAAAAGCAAGTATTTGGCTAAATTAAGAAGGACATCAGATGCATTTTGATTGCGGGTAGTTGTCGAATGATGAACAACTGGAGCGGTGTCAAAATCAAGACTTGAATCTCAAATATTCTTTGTTAATGTTAGTCATGGCGTTAACTGGCGACCTTTGGCTAATTAACGTCTAGAAGAGAGTCACAGGTTAAGGCGTCATTAAGGTTTGCGGGCGTCAAGGTGAGGAGCGCGTGTAAGCTTGAAAGAGCAAGGCGCTCCTGGGCGAGACAAGAGAAAAGGCCAACACCTCAACTCGGGAAGACGACCAGAAGCCACTAAACACTCTCTCAAAAAATAGAGCGACAGATATCGCTCTCACATCGTTTCCAAACGGGGACGAAGGTGAAAGTCTGTACCTCTTAACAGGCAGATTCGAATCTTGTCAGGTTCATGAGAGCATCCAGCTGTTGTTGCAAACCCAACAAAATCATAAGCGTTGGAGAAGCCACTCTCTCGGAAGAAGGGCTGAACCTGAGAGAAGGAAAGAGGGCGAGAGACGTATACTTCCTTCCACAGGGAAGAAGCGCGGAGCCCTTGCCTTGCGCGACAGGGGTCGAACTTAGAAGTGATCGTCGAAAAACACTTTATTATTCTTCTGCAGAGGAATATCCAAAACTTTCGGGAAGAAGTACAAACGTGAGAGGAAGAGGGCGTAGCGTCCTCTCCTCTAAATGGTTTAAAGGGCGGGAGTCCAACCGATTCCTTTTTCAGGCGGGGGAACGTGTCGGAGGACGAGAAGCAATCCTTCAGGATGCGTGCCTGAGCACGATGTTTGGCAGCCTGGGTAGCGTCATCAGGACCTGCGATAAAAGGGACGCCAGATGTTTGGGAAGCCCCAGTAACCCTCATGATTTTTGACATGCCCCCTCCCTGGTCCTGGGAGTTGACAGAGGTCCAGGTTATTTAGAATTATAGGGAAATCTGAAATACCCTCCACAACTTGGGGGCCTAGCACTAACACTATTGTTTTGAAATTGCATTCACTTTTTTCAAGAGAACGGCCATTTTTGTTTCCCACACGAGCGAGGTTGTTTTGAACCTTTAGGCAACAAACTACAGGGTTAGTAATCTTACGACAGGGTTACTAGTGACCTGACTGTCCAACTAAGGCCACTCTTGGAGGAAGATTTTTTTTTGCCTATCACGCTCCAATTAAAGCCTCTATATATCTTCCAGCTCAGAAAACCAAAGATAATTTATTAGGGATTATCAGTTAGAGCATTGAACACCCTTACATATCATACATAAAGAATGAGGAACTATAAAATCATATAAAGAAAATTTAAACATTCACCCATAAACTTTTGTGACTCGATAGCTAGAGGAAAATCTTAAGATAAGAAAGTAGTCCCAAAGCAAAGCCAAAACGTCCATCTATATCATTTTATTAAGATCCATGCCATTGTGCATGTATAAAATCTTTGTTTACATGTTCTCAAGTGACAAGAAATTTGAAATTGAAAAATCTCTCTCTCTCTCTCTCTCTCTCTCTCTCTCGGAGGAACTGACAACAAGTCTTGACAGTCCGGCGACAAGAAAATCTGAAAGAAAATGTGAATGGTTCCTCTTAAAGAAAGAACGGCGGGACTAGGCTAATTACCTGACCGGAACACTTAAACCAATTAAAAGAAAATTCTGTCCGGACAATAGATGAGGACAAGTTACAGAGTAATTATACAGTGATAAACTCTGGTCAGGTAAGGTCTCATCCAGACCAAAAGCAAACAGTAGTTTTCACCCTCTGAAAAAGAAGGGGCCAGCACTGGGGCCAGTACTGGGACCAGCCACTCACGAGGATCTTTAAAAAAAAAAAAAAAACCCAAATTCACTTTATTCCACAGTGCCAATAATTTGCAGCACTGTCATCACTTGAATAGCTCTCTCTCTCTCTCTCTCTCTCTCTCTCTCTCTCTCTCTCTTCTCTCTCTTCATTCGATTGTTGCACTCTGCAGGGGTGTAAAGTGCCTTTCCTCCCATATAGCCTAGTTGGACTCCAGTAGAGGGTCCCTAGGAACACATTGGCACCATAAGTGCCACTAAAAACAAAACAAAGGGAACACAGAAGAGAAAGTTCTTCTGGGACCTAACCTGCACCAGTGCCTAGGGATACTGAGTGCCACCAGTGTGACCTGTACACGGCACACCCAAACTACAGTGCCACCTTTTGAAAGGGTGCCACGTCATTATTGAAGAGACACTTCCTCGCTGCCCAAGTACGCCCAGTCGACCCGGTTAGACGCCCTTCCCCACCAGAACCATGGCAGCAGAGCATTATAAAACCTTCCTGGGGCTGGGGACGGCGGCAGGTCTCACCGGCTCGGAACTTACCACCTGGGTTAAGGAGCAAGTGGACGACTTGGCCAAGCGGGAGAAGGAAGAAAGACTCGAGCAGAGGAAGTATGAAGCCGAGCAGAGGAAGTATGAAGAAGAAGAACAAAGGAAGTATGAAGCCGAGCAGAGGAAGTAGAAGAGCAAAGGCAATATGAAGAGGAAAGAGAAGAAAGAAGGAGACAGCATGAGTTAGCCTGCAAGGAAACTGAGTTAGCCCTAAAGGAGAAGGAGCTCGAGCTTGAGAGAGCGAAAATGGAGAATGCCGGCTATGGCTAGCCATCAAGCCTCCAGTCCTACACCTGCTGCATCAAACGCTCCAATTTCGAGCATCAATTCCCTAGTCCCCAAGTGGACTGAGGACGAGCCAGAAGCATGGCTGGAGGAGATCGAGGCTCTTTTCGATAACTACAGCACCACGGAGACGGAGAGAGCCTTAATACTAGCCAAGCATATGGAGGGAAAAGCCAAGGCAGCGCTTCGCTCACTGGAGAAGAGCCAGAGAGGCAACATGGCGGAAGTTCGTAGAGTCATTACCAAGGCCTACGAGATAACCCCAGAAAAATGGAGACAACGGTTCCGAGGTCTTGCCAAGGAAGTCGGCTGGTCTTGGACGGAATGGGCATGTCACAAAACCCAGTCGATGCACGCGCTGGTTCGACTCCTTGGCCTGCACGACGTTTGAGGATCTCTTCAATCGGACCATGCTAGAAGACCTCTTCCAATGTGTGCCAGGGCCCCTTGCGGTATATCTTAACGATAAACAGCCCTCCACACTTATGGAAGCTTGTCGCATGGCTGATTCGTGGGAAACCTTCAATCAGTCGCATAGCACCTCTCAGAAGCGAATCATCCCTCCGCCTACCTCTCGAACTCCACTCGCCGAAGAATGGACTGCCTAGCAAGACCCTGTGCAACTATTGCAAGAAGGGGGCCACGCTGAAGCTGAATGCCGATACAAACTCGGCACTAATAAGCAGCCTAACCCTACCAGCCAGAACTCCGCTCCCGATTCATCCGCTCAGCCCTCTCCTCCAACAGTTACTGCAGGCCACCGAGCCCATCCAAAAGGCCCGTGCAAATCCTGTGGGGCTGCTAGTCACTACAATGCTGGATCTCCGGCCTGTCCACATCATGTCCCCACCACCAAATTTGTCAACCTAATCAGCACTTCATTTTCTGCTGCTGGTCCGCACGGATCCTTTACCCCGAGAGACTGGAAACCCAGTTCATCTCGGTGGCCCTCTTCAGAGCACTAGCCTGCCCGTGACCCTTCCGGTCACAGTAGACACCGCGGCAGACATTAGCCTGATCACTAGGGCCCAAGTGCCAGCCGGTGCCATGGTTGACGAAGAAACGCGGTGGGAAATGGAGTGGACAGAGGGCCACACCATCACCGTTCCCACGGTCCAACTCCAGGTTATGACACCTTGGGGCACGCTACCCCACCGCCTGGCGTGGTAGGTGGAATTCGGCCCGGAGTGGTCTTCTTGTTGGGTCGGGATCTTCTCTGCGGAAGCCCGTCACCAACGCCACTTCGCAGTCGTTGCCTCCTCCACAGAGGCCACATGTAAAACTCTCAACCATGACAAACCTCCACCTTCCGCCCCACCAAAGTGGTCCGCGGAAGGGGCATAAAACCAAACTATTCCAGGCCTAGCCCTCTCCAATTGCGAAGGGCTGGCCCACCAAGAGGTCTTCCCCCTCCGCGAAGAGAGATTCAGGAGGAGCAGTACCGCTGCAGGACGTGCAAGCGGGCAGACCACTCCACAAATTGGGAGGGCTGCCCAACCAAGCAACGCCCCAGCGGACGCCCCGAACAAAACTCACCGAGAGGCTACGATCTCCTGCTGGGGCAGGAATCTCTGCCGCAGCCAAACCCAAGTCGTCCGAGAGGTATTGCACCTCCGGACCCCTTGTCAGGCATGCCTGACCCTCAACTGCTGCCAGTGCCACTTGCGAGCACTGAGCAGTGCCAGACTCCGTCCGCCACGGACGTTGAGCTACCAGTGGAAAAGGCCCCCATGCCGGGTCTAAATCATGAGGCGAATCCTCCTCCGGGAGATTTAGGATTCCCATGCAGCTGATCATCGCGACTGGAGAGCCTCCAGCACCGAACCTTCTTCTTCGAAATTTGACTCCAGGGGATGAACCCCTGGAGGATCGAAATGGTACCCCTCCCTTGGAAGACCAGGAACTGGGATCCTCGGATGCAGAAGTTGAGATCGCTCGCTCCGGTTGTCGCAGCAGCCGGAGTAGGAGTCCTCCCGCAGCTTTTGCAGTTGCCCCTGACTTCGCGCCCGCTAGCCCTTCTGGCCTGTCCCGGAGTCGGTGCTTTCATCACCTGCTAGGCCAGCTACTGATAGGCCTTGGAGGAACCCGAAGAAGAAGAAGAAGGGGCGGAAGAGAGCCCAGTAGTTGCCGAGCTATCGCTCATCCTGGCACTAGTGCCCTCTCGGCACAGTGCCCTAACATCTAAAGTGATCCTGGCCCCTTGCCCAGAGAAGGTAGCCAGTGTGATCTCTTCCTTTTATTTGTACCTAGCCTAGGCCACCTTAAAAGTACAGTACATCAATTTAGTAGCCTTGTTCCTTCCACTTACCACCGAGCCGCAGTAATCATGTAAGTAGCCTAACTAATTTCAGTAATCTTAACTATTGTGAAACGAGCCACGATGCTCGTGACACGCATGGCCTAAGACCTCAGTGAGGCACCCATTTATCATATGAGGCAACCCTCATGAATTAACTAGTAACTATTAATTGTATTAAAAATAAACCAAGTTGTGATTTAGTTAGAACATTAACTCTTATGTTGGTGCTACGGTCGGGTTAGGATAGGTTAAGCTAGGGAATATCATAGAATGTACCACTAGGCTAGGTCTAAAACACATCTTGATTGTAGGAGGTAGCCTATAACAACCGTGAGCACCTTCCAGTACTATTAGAATTAGGTAAAGTAGTGAATACAGCTCGTATCCTATCTAGGGTTAGGTAGTTCTGTAGCTAGGTAGGCTAACCAGGACTAATCTGCTCAGGGGAAGGAGAGTAACCTACGAGAGGCGAACAGCTTGTTTAGTATAGACCTTCACACCGAAAGGGGGAGAAGGCCCTCTTAAGGGGAGCTTTTATAAATATTACTGCTGTTCGCCCTCGATGTATTTAGGTGTAGGAATATTAGTCCGATTGACCTCGACAGAGAACATCTCTGCCCGCTTGGTAGGCTAGGCAATTCAAAAATAACAATCACCCCAGTAGACAAATGGCGCCGCATAGGCTGGAAAGTTTATAAACAAAATATGCTAGGGCATTAGGGACCTAAGCCTCAGAGAGGGTTTACGCTCAATGACCCCTAGTTATGGTGGCCCTTAAGCTTTATTCTATGCATTCGACGATGCCTTTGTCAATGTCGGATTGCCCGAGCGGTATAAGCCCTCATCTGGCGGGAACGGCGAGGTCGGGTCAGAGAGATCCCAGCGGTCACGGAGCCAGGGTGACGCTGCGTGCGTGCCGAAACGATATTCTTTGTTCTTTATTACTTTTTCTCCCACGTCTATCTTAATTAGTGAATTGGGAAGACTGCCAGAATACGACTCCTGAGGTCCCTCGTTTGCAGCGACTTCGACATTCACGGTAAGTCCGATTCTTGTTGAAGCTTCGTCGATTGACTAGTACTTTTCTGTATTTCACATTTTTTCTTTGTTTTTTCCTTCAGCCACCACTTAGTGTATATGTGATTACGAAGTCAGATTAAGCCTAATTATTATATTGTTAGCTTCAACCCCCGTTATTCCAGTAAAATACCTAGATTTAGGTAAGCAAAATCAGGTTAAATCTCGATGCTTTTGTATGCCTTAAGTCTGAATGTTTGGAAGAACGTTGCGTTTAAAATCAAATTCATCTCAAATATTCTTGTTAAGGTTAATTACCCTTAACTGGCGACCTTTGGCTAATTAACGACTGTCTTTGAGGTTAACTTTTTGACTTCAAGTGGCAGGTTACGTGTAATCTTGGTTTGCAGGGCTGTAAAATTACGTAAATTGAATAATACATGATCAACCAAGACCACACGTATCAATATATATATATATATATATATATATATATATATATATATATATATATATATATATATATATATATATATATATATATATATATATATATACATTACACAGATTAGTGCCAAATTAAGCTACAAAAGCGCCTGCCTTTCTGCTTTGCTTGGCCGATAGATAGGCCTCTGTCTATTTAGACCTGTGAGAAGTAGTGAAATCTGGTTTGGGTTAGTTTCAAGCAGTAAAATTCAGGGTTTGTAAGAGACGCTCAGGAGATAATCTTAGCCTAGGGCAGTAACTGGCTGGCGCTTTTTTCTCTTGGTACAGAAGCGTGACCCGGTCAGGCCATCGCCCCCCCTCCCCTACACCCGTCCAGAAGTAATAAAAAGCCAGGGCGCCAGGAGCTCGCTCTCACACGCAGTCCAGTAGCTAATGTAGGAGGTCACAAGTGCAGACCTCCCCCCCGGCTTCTTACCCTCATCGCCACGTGGAAGTAGCTGCCCTTTGCTTTGTACTCCATCCAGGTGGCCAGTATCCATTGCAAGTGGGGAAGTGCAAATCCCAGAGTGAGCGGAAACTCAACTGCAGCCTCCATCATCATAAGGGTGCCCTTTTCCCGCTCCAAACCTACGACCGAAAGTAGTTCCTTGGTGAGGGAGGCCTTTGTCTACACACACAAGTGAACCCAGGCAGAAGATGCGGAGAAGGACTTGGACGACGCTGGATGCAGACGTCAGCCTTACGCCCCTACTATGTGGTAAAGTACCCAGAAAGAGTTGCTTAGTCACGTTATGTTTCGCCCTTGTGCATTTATTAAACTTCTGGGCCTATAACTTGGTATTCCCTGAGCTTCTTGGTTCAATCCCAGCCCACGTGTTCACTGCCTTCTTGCTCTAAGTCACTAATCACGCCTCGAGGATGTCCTTGGCGCCCTCAGCGCACTCTCGAGTAAAGCATTCCCAAATTCCAGCCTTAGATTGTAACCTGGGTCCTCATATCGTTTCAGAAGGACGATCGTGAGCAGAATTCTCCTTGGTCTGTGTTCCTGGGCATTCTAGCTTTTCCTCCCCTCCCCCACTCAGGGAGGACTTCTGCAGCAGCAATTTAACGTGTTTTAATTAATTTTCCCTTTTGATCTTGTCTGTCATGTAAATATACTTATTTCTGTATCCACGTGTTTCACGCACTTCCCTTTGAGAAAGAGCCCTCATCTCCTGTATAACTCCTTTTATTTTTTTTGTTTTATATGTTCCTGGTTATCTTTCAAGGCCATTGTAGAGTAAAGTACTGAATGTGGAGACTTAAGAATTACCTGCACCAGGAAACATATAACAAAAAAAAATATATATATAATATATATATATATATATATATATATATATATATATATATATATATATATATATATATATATATATATATATATATATATATATATATATATATATACACACAGACACATATATATATATATATAGATGTATATAATTATCTATATATACGAGGGTAAGTCAAAAAGTTCCAGGAAAAATTCAATATACTCTTTATTTAAGGAAATTCAAACATCATTTTTCTACATATCTACCATCTAACTCTATACACTTTTCAAGGCGCTGTTTCCACCTCTGCAACCCTTCTTTGTAGAAATTTGGGGCCTTTCTATTAAACCATGTTGAAACTGCATGTTTAGCAGCATCCAAAGATTCAAACCGGACTCCTCTTAAGTGTTCCTTGAGTTTTGGGAACAGGGAAAAATCTGAAGGAGCAAGAGCAGGACTATAAGGAGGATGTGGAAGAGTTTCCCACCTAAATTTCCGTGGGACTTCTTGCAAACCGTTGATGAATGTGCTGGAGCGTTATCATGATGGAACAAAATTCTGCGGTGCAACTTTCCTCGACACGTTTTTAGCTAATGCAGTCTTCAGTTTTTGCAAAACACCTTTGTAGTAGTTCCCGGTGATTGTTTTGTCCTTCAAGGAAATCAATCAAATCACTCCTTTGGAGTCCCAAAACACTGTTGCCATAACCTTCTGGGCAGATTCGCCACTTTGAACTTTCACTGGTGCAGCTGAACCTCTTGGTAACCATAGCTTTGATTGAATTTTACTTTCTGGGTCATATTGATGGATCCAAGTTTCATCTCCAGTAACAATCCGGTCAAAAAACTCTGATTCATTTGATTCAATCTTCGTTAAAACTGCAAGAGAAAGTTCAGCTCTTTGATGCAGTTGGTCTTCACAAACGCTTTTGGGACCCAATGTGCTGAAAGTTTACTCAAACCAATATTTTCATTTAAAATTGAAAATGCGGAACCATGGGAGATCCCAGTTTCATTAGCTATCATATTGATAGTAATCCGACGATCTTCATCCACTAGATTCTGCACCAAAGCCACAATTCTTTCATTTTTGCAGTCGATGGTCTTCCCTCTCTTGGGTTGTCTTTGAGGTCCTCCGACCATCCTTAAATCGCTTTATCCAATCATAAACAACTGATTTAGATGGAGAAGAATCTCCATAAACTTGTTTGCAAAGCTTCAATAATTTTTCCTGGTTTCAATCAAGCTTGGTCAGAAACTTGATGTTAGCTCTCATCTCAAAATTTTTATTTTCCATGGGTTCAAGAAGTTACTTTTCTGAAGCAGATGTTAACACCACGGTAGCAAGAGGATGACTGAGGTAACAAGTCTATATGATCACTACATCACAGATAATTGTTTACCAAGTATTTGGGTTGTTTCATTCCTGTGTAAATACATCATTCAACAATTTTCCCTGGAACTTTTTGACTTACCCTCGTACATATATATTTGCGACACGTTTCATTGTTTCTTCAAAACATTTTCAAGCCTCAAAGGACATTACAGTATTTTTAATAGTTAAGATTATACAATCATTATTGGCTGACAAAGCTGAGTCAAAGTGACAACAATAGAGATAATTGATAAAATCTTTAAAATGATTTCCAATAGCATATAAACTACTTATTGGGTAAAACAGAAATTGAACTGTTTACATTATAAATGAATCATTAAATAATTTATATTAAAAGCAAGGTATAAGGTGAATTGTCAAGGTTAAGCTCTGGTTTTCTGAAAAATATTTCAATCGACTAAGAGATTCTCAACAACGATTCTGCATTAAAAGTACCAAGAACACTAAAATTTTCTAATACTCTACCTGTATTACATTCCTCTATATGTTGCAAAATCGGTGATCTGGTTGGCTTGGCCAACAAGCAACCAGTACGAGGAGAAATGCCATAATGTTCGGAAGATCTTGTCCGGACTGACCTCTTTGACTGGCCAATGTAGGTGGTGCTGTAAAGTTCCCACTCAACGGGTTCTCTGAGGTAGACATCCCGTTTTCTACAGTGCCTTCACATGCGACCTAAGATCGAACAGTCAAACCTTATCATTATTGTGATTTGTTTATTTAATATCTATTCATTTGCCCTTGTACCATGTATGTGTGACAGAGTATTTTTATGTCCAACCAGTTATTGTTAATCATGATATTTTCTGTATGCACCTGTCCTGTTTTGCAGAGAAATAGTTTGACCTCAAGTCACATATAAAATTTTTGTACTAGCAGTCTCTGTGTATACGCAGACGTCCGCACGCTGCTTTATAAACGGGTTGCTTCAATAATAAACTAGTGGTACTTGTCTTCCTCCTCTTTCTTTAGCACCTCTCACAGTGGTGACCCCCGGAGTGGTTTCCAGAGCCATTAACGGACCCAATTGGCAACTTAGTCTTGGCCCGATGAACCAACCCACGCCCCTAATGGACTAACTACGGTGCTCTAACAAAGTGTTCAGGCGCACGGACCCTCATCGCAAATCATGCGGCATCATTAGCGGGCCACACGGCACGCTCCCCAAGTGTGTGTGTATGCCGTGTTCCCTCACCTCACGTGAGAGCAGAATGAGGCATGGATGCAGACATTCCCAGCCACATACAAATTTCCGTGAACTTCTTGGAGGCAGATGTCTCCCTCGCGCAACCCCATCTCGCACCCTCCTCCATGTTGAAACCCGTGCGCTCCTCCCTCTGTGATGCCCCTCCTGATGGACCAACCGAGGGCGGCCCTCAGTATAAAGCTGCCGCCATTCACCCATCAGAACCCAGCGTCCTGGCTCTACAGGGTCGAGGGGCAATTCAGGGTGGCACGCCTGACCAACAGGTGTTGAAGGATGACATCGCCATCAACACCCTACTGGAGATATACAAAAGGTCGCCCCCGGTGACGCCAACGATGGGCCCTGCCACCTTCCAGGGATTAAAGGCCACTCACAGACCTGCTCCTGCCGGTCTCCAAGAGGGCCGCCACGCCCTGACCTCGCCAACAACCCCGGCAGGACACAAACCTCTTGGAGAAGTGGCATGCCCTCCAGGACCTCCTCCTCCTCCCAGAGACTGACAGCAGCGGCAGGCACAAAGAGATTAGCCTGTCGGGAGATCCTCCTGCGGCAGCTACTCCCAGAGGGTCCCTGGGCAGATCACAGAGCCATACTCTGCCGGTCGAGGACCTGACAAGGGTGATGCAGCAGCTGACAGACTCCATGGGGGAGGCGAAGTGGGCGTCCACGCCTGCACACCCCATCAACTGCCTCCAGCCAGAGGACACCACCACAGAGTGCATCAACGTCATTCGACAGGAGGCAGCCACCCCACCACCAGAAGAAGGAAAGGCTGGGGCTTTGCTATTGCCACCAGAGGTTTGGTAAAGCTGCCTGAATTGTGAAGCCCTGCCTTTTCTCCCATCCAAAAAATGGGGGAGGCGGCGGCCACCCTCACAGGCCACCATGGCAGCAGCATCCGAAACATCCAGGGCCCCACACAAGTAGGCTACCATCCGCGACACTGCATCTCCTGGCAGGATGATGCTGATTGACACTGGGGCCATGCGGTCAGTGTTCCGCCTTCCAGAGAGGACTGCAGACGTCCGCTGGACCTGGCTGCCTCCCCTGACGGCCGCCAACAGGTCCCCATCCTCTCCCCCTATGGCACCAGGCTCCTGTTGGTCTCCATCCTGGGCCGGAGATACAAGTGGAACTTCATCGTCGCAAACGTTAGGACCCTGCTCCTGGGTGTGGACTTCTTCGCCCACTTCAGACTGGCAGTTGATATCAGCCACAAGCGCCTGCTGGACACTGAGTCCTGCCAGTCCCTGCCCCTGTCGCTGGGCCCCAGAGTGCCCACAATCTGTTCCGTCGCTTCCCCCACCAGTACGCCTCCCTCCTGAAGGAATTCCTGTAGGTATTCAAACCCGAGCTTCGTCAAGTGCCCAGGGCCCCTGCCAAACATGGGATATATCATCACATCAAGACACGGGGTCCCCCGACGCATGCAAAGTTCCAGAGGTTTCCCCCACAGCACCTTCAGGAGGCCAAGAAGGCCTTTGCTGAGATGGAGCGCATGGGCATATGCAGGAAGGCCCCCAGCCCATGGGCCTCCGCCCTTCACATGGTGCAGAAAACGGAGGCTCCTGGAGACCCTACGGCGACTACAGGTGGCTGAACCTCGCTACAGAACCCGACCACTGCCCTTTACCAAACATGCAAGACCTAACGGCCTCCTTCCACGGGGCAAAAATATTCTCAAAACTAGATCTTTTAAAATCATATTTCCAGGTACCAGTAGCTCTAGAAGACATCCCCAAAACTGCCATCATCACGCCCTTCGGGTCCTACGTCTTCGCCTTCTCCACCTTCGGCCTGAGGAACGCAGGGGTGACCTTTCAGAGACTGATGGACAGCATCCTGGGGGACCTGAACTTCTGCGTCTGCTACATCAATGATATCCTAATTTTTTCCAGGTCCCACAAGGAACACCTTCGGCACATCCAGAAGGTCCTGCAACGCCTGCAGGAGAATGGCCTTGTCATCAGGTTTGACAAAGTGCATCTTTGGGGTCGATATGGTGGCCTCATTGTCCCTGGGAGGTGTCGCATAGAGGCCGTGCAGGTTCCCCACCCCTCAGAAGGCTGTCAAGAATTCTCGGGATGGTCATACTACAGGAGGTTCATCCCCGGGGGGCGCACACCATGGCCCCCCTGACGGAGATCCTCAAGGGCCGTCTGAAGACCTTAGTGTGGGGCCCCGACCAGCAGCGGGCCTTCTCCCTGACGAAGGCCGCCCTTGCCAAGGCAACAGCTTTGGCCCACCAGGACCCCAGCGCCCCCCTCCAGCTAACAATGGACGCAAGCAATGTCTCCTGTAGGGCCGTCATGGAACAGGTCGTCAATGGAGCCCCCCAGCCCATCGCTCTTCAGCAGGAAAGCTCAGCTCACCAGTCCCACTACAGCACCTTTGACAGGAACTCTTTGCGGTGTACCAGGCGGTACGCCGCTGAAATTCCTCCTGGAGAAGTACGCCCTTCACAGTTTGGACGGACCACCAGCCGCTGGTCCACGCCTTCACAAAGTTGGGGATGCATGGTCCTCAGGCAGCAGCAGCACCTCGTGGCCATTGCGGAGTTCACCTGCACCATCAAGTACCTTCCTGGCAAGAAGAACCAGTAGCTGACCCTCTCGAGGATTGAAATCGGCGCAGTGCAGCTCAGGATCGACTACGAGGACCTCGCCCGGAACAAAGCCAACCCACAGACTCCAGCCTACTGTACTGCCATCACGTCGCTGAAGTGGAAGGACGTCCCCCTCGGCCCTGGAGGGCTAACACTGCTGAGCGACAAGCACTGGCCACCCCTGCCCACTAGTGCCCGCCTCCCGCCGTCGGCTGGTCTTCGACATAATCCATGGACTGTCCCACCCCTCAGGAAGGACGACGGCCGGGCTGCTGGCGGAGAAGTTCGTCTGGCACGGCATACGGAAGGATGCGACGGCCTGGGCAAGGCAGTGTATTCAGTACCAGGCCAGCAAAGTAGGGTGGCACACCAAATCCGGGGTGGGTGGTTTTCCCCAGCCGGGGAGGCATTTCGGGCACATCCACGTCGACGTCATGGGTCCTCTTCCCCCATCAGGAGGAGCAAGGTACCTTCTAACAGTTGCCGACTGCTCCACCAGGTGGCCCGAAGCTATGCCCATGGAAGAAGCCACCTCCAGTGTGCGCAGAGGCCCTCCTCTCCAGCTGGATCAGCCTTTTTGGTGTCCCGGACCATATAACTCTGGACTGGGGCCTCACCTTCCTGTCCTGCTGTGGACCACTCACCACACCACCACCGCCTACAACCCCGCAGCCAATGGAATGGTGGAAAGGTTCCATAGGTCCCTGAAGTCATCCCTCATGGCTCGTTGCACCTCTGACAGATGGAAATACCAGCTGCCCTGGGTCCTCCTTGGGTTGAGGACCGCCCCCAGAGCCAACGGCGATCCGTCCGCAGCAGAAAAGGTCTTCGGGGAGACCCTCGTAGTCCCGGGAGAACTCATCACAGGAGAGCAGGACGACTTATCGTTGCAGAGGCTCCGTGACGGGGTTGGGAAGTTCGTCCCCTGCCAGCGGATGTATACCGACAGGATGTCCCCCTTCATGCCTCCTGGTCTGTCCTCTGCCACCCACGTCTTCGTTAGGGATGATGCCGTATGCCCACCCTTAACCAGGCCCTACAGGAAGCCTTTCCTCATGCTTGGGCAGAACAAGAAGGCATTCTGGCTAGCCGTCCACGGGAAGGAAGACTGGGTTTCAATTGACTGTCTCAAGCCCGCATTTCTGGAGGAGGATGTTGGGGGCACTTCCCAAAGCCTCCCGCAGGAGGTGGCGCCCCCCCAGCAAGAAGGCCTCGTGGCCGCCCCCGGAAGGTCCCGGGACCCGGCAGCAGAACAGCTCAACACATCCATCCACAGGACACCGTGGAGGACGCATTCCCCCCCAGCTGGCATCGAGGAGGCGGGCCCCCTCCGCCGCCCCAGCAGATATCTGCTGTGATCAGACGTTACCTACGTCTTGGGGACTCAACGGGTTCTCTATGGTAGACATCCCGTTTTCTACAGTGCCTTCACATGCGACCTAAGATCGAATGGTCACAATCTTATTATCATTATTGTGAATTGTTTATTTATTATCTATTCATTTGCCCTTGTACCATGTATGTGTGACAGAGTATTTTTATGTCAACCAGTTATTGTTAATCATGATGTTTTCTGTATGTACCTGTCCTGTTTTGTGTAGAGAAATAGTTTGACCTCAGGTCACATATAAAAATTTTTGTACTAGCAGTCTCTGAGTATCACCAGACGTCCATACGCCGCTTTATAAGCGGGTCGCTTCAATAATAAACTAGCAGTACTTGTCTTCTGCTGTTTCTTTAGCACCTCTCACAGCACAGGTCCACACTTGTAAATACACAGACACAATGTCAAGTTTATCAATGGTTTAACAATGCTTGAATAAAACAGTTGTTGGTAAATAAAAATGTGTTAATATGTTGATATTTTCAGTTTTCTTGTAACATATTTAGAACATGGATCACATATATGGTAATTTAAAATACATGGTCAGTTTAACAACCCTTGGTATACCTATTTTGCTACTTATACTAAGAGGTTTATTTAAACTTTTTTATTTCTTTATATTGTTACGTATGGGGACTTGGCTGATGAGTTTATTACTTGATTAAACCACCCCCTGAGTGCCCACACGTCCCTGTCAATTGAAGCTTAAATTAACCTCAAAGACAGATGTTTATTAATGGATAAGGTCAACAAATAAAAATCCACACAAAGAATATCAGTTAGCTAAGAAATTACTAACAACGCCTCAACTGCAGTCAATTTTCTCTGAGTAATGTTTTTAACACAACGGTTTAAATCCCTTAGCGCTATAAAAGGCTATTCCTCTTCTGAATAATGGGATCGAGACACAAGGCTCAAATGCTGTAAATTGCTTGTTTAACCTTCCAAATAGTTACTTCAAATAGTTGAATGAAACAATATAAATTATTCTTAATCTAGACTTCATAAAGGTAGATTGTTTATCTGGTTTATCTAGATGGTGGTGAAGGGGGAAACAAAGGAACTGAAATAAAGAAAGAGATACTAGCAAATCCTTTGCCAAAAGAATCAGACTAGTCAAAAGTTGTTTTTTACAACGGACATCTGTCTTGATAATAGCAGTCTTCCCAATTCACTGATAGCAACAAACACTGTCAGAGGAGAGGACTACGAGACCTCATCTGATGGGCAAATTTCTCTCTGCTTGTTTTCAGGTCAAACAGGGTGGCTGGCCTTGTATCTTATGCCCTTAGGGTCTGAAATTTTGTCAAAACATTTGCAACATAGAACAGGGAAAAGTAGCACCTTCAATAGTTATCATAATAAAACATTTTCATGGGTGTAGGCCCCTAATGCTACCTAGTCTTGCTATGAACGATAATTTTTTGAAATGCCTGGCCTACCCTGCTAGGACAAAGATGTCTCCCTGTCGTTGTTCGTGTATTTTTCTACAATAAACTGCATAGAGGGCGAACAGCAAAATATTCATAAAAATATTATGTTACTAAGGTTAGAATTATTTTTAAATAGTTTAAAGAAATTTTATTTCTGGTCAAATGACTGCCAGGAGCTGCAAAGAGAGTATGCTCTAAGTATTAAAGTCTTTATGTTATTTATTTAAAATTAAAGAATGTAGCACTTTGGACATTCCTTCCAAGACCGGTAAAAGTGGACTTTATCACAGGTATGTTGACAACACATTAATCTGATGCAGTCTTCACACACTGGGAGGGAAAATGCTTATGAACGTTGTACAGAATAAAGGAACTTAATCACTGATGCAGTCTTCACACACTGGGAAGGAAAATGTTAAGTATATGAACACTGAACAAGACAAAAATACTCAATCATGCAGTACACACAAAGTAATTCAGTTGCAAAAAACAAACAAACAAAAAATGACTAGTCTTCGAACTCATCATCTTTGACATTTTCATACAGTACTTGTGAATTATTAATTCGAGCAACCATCTCCTTTGAAGGTTTGAACTGAATGCACGAATTCTGCCTCTTTATGCAGTCAGAAGTCAGTAAAGCACTGTTAATTGTGTCTGTGTTCAACCTATTCCTGGTTTTGGTTTTGAAAAGATTGAGTTTGCTGAAAACCCTCACACTGGGCATTTGGGGTAACAAGTCAAGAGCAAATTTTGCCAAATCAGGAAAGTTTTTATTCTTCAAAATATCTGACCACAACTTGTCAATGGACACACTGCTGTCAAAACAGATTGAAGTTTTAAAGGCTGGAAGAATCCTCCATTGATCATCTATGTTTTGCATTAGTGATTTATCATTAGGAGGCATCATTAATGGTACTTCAGCAATGAGAGGATACAAAGGAGTTACTTCCTAAAAGAATTGGAAATTGCATTCTCAAATTAGACAATTTGTAAAATTCACAATTGTCGCCAGGATAGTGTTTCGGCGCCATTAATTAAGTCTCCGCTGAGCTTGTTTTCTTTGGTGACTTCCGTTTTCTTCAAGCTAAATTAGTCACGCCTAAAACGTGCCAGGTCACGCATTTAATCATTTTTACTTTATGGTATTTATACGAATGTCACACATTGTGTATCACATGTTTCTTCATTCACAGGCATCAAGACTGTATCTATATTGTGTCTCTGTATGTTTCAATATTGTAATTTGTACTCGTTCACTGCATATTATTGTTTATTGTTTCGACCTCAGGTCACAGTCAATTCCATTGTCTCTCACGGCCCGCGTCAGTCGGCCGCAAATATAAGCCGCCTGGATCTGTAATAAATCAGCAGTAACCTTTACCTGCTCGTTTCTTTGACACCTTACAGTGGTGACCCGGAGTATCCCGGAGCCATTAAGCGGACTCACACGGCGACTCAGTCTTGGCTCCAGGATTTCTCCAAAAACGCTCTTAGCGGCCTAAACACGGCGCTGTAACCAGCGTTTGAGCGTGCTGACTCGTCAGCGCACCCCACCAGCGTCACTAGCGGAACCACACGCCGCACGAAAGTGCGTACTGACGCGAGTATCCTACTCCAGTAAGGGGTCAAAGGAGCGAGCATGGACGCGGATATCCCTCCTTCATGCAGTTAAACGCGACCCCGCGGACTCGAGGTTTACCTACCTCCCATCGCAGCCGCGCCGCCCGCATCGAGGCCCTCCGCAACTCCACACCAGCGCCCGAACACGGCGGCCGGGCAACACAATCGCGGGCCGCCCTCACCCTAAAGCTGCCGCCGTTTACGCAGGGCAACCCATCGAGATGGCTGCGCGGGTGGAGAGCCACTTCAGAATCGCGGACCTCACGGACGAAATCCTACAGGCCGACACAGTGCTCAACGCCCTTCCGGAGGATGGGAACAACAAACTCATCTCGCGGGTACCAAACACTCACCCTCACATACAGCACCACAAAAGTTCCTCCTCGGCTTGCTCCCTGCCCATCGCCGACGGGGAATACGCCCGTGCTATCGACCTTGCCAATAACCCCACGCCACGACCTCGATCCAAGAGACGCTTGGGGGCATGGTCGTAGATCTCCTGTCAACACCAGTCTCGGGTGGCGCAAACAAGCGGCAGGAGATAAGCCATCTGGAAATTTTCCTTCGCCAACTCCTCCGGAAGTACGCAACCAGATCGCTCACCCTACACCATGCCTGTCGAGGACCTCATAGAGGCGGCACAACACCTCACAGACTCCGTCAAGGCTTCACAGCGGCTAAAACCGGCCACTCAGCCGGTCAGCTCCGTCCAGCCTGAAGAGGCGTGGAGCAGCCCGTCAACGCCATCGCCAACAGACGTCCACCGAACCACAGTAGACGGTGGTCCCCGGCTTCTGTCGCTATCACAAGTGGTTCGGAAAGGACGCCCAAACTGCCTGCCGCCCTGCTCGTTCAACCGTTCAAAAACGGGGTGGCGGCGGCCAGCAGGACAGGCCGCCATGGCAGCCGAAGAACCCAGGGCCTCAAAAACAGTAGGTTTCTACGTCCGCGACACCGTCTCCGGCAGGATGATGCTGGTCGACACAGGAGCCTTCAAGTCGGTCTTCCCAGCATCCAGAGAGGACCGCAACCAGACACCAGACCCGGCCGCCTTCCTGACGGCCTCCAACGGAACCCCATCCTCTCCTCGGCACCAGGCTCCTGTCGATCTCCATCCTTGGCCAGAATTACTCCTGGGACTTCATCGTCGCGGACGTGGGAACCCCACTCCTGAGGGCCGATTTTCTGGCGCACTTAGGCCTGCTAGTCGACGTGACGAAGGCAAAACGCCCTCCTCGATCCCGACTCCTGCCGGTCTCTCCGTTAACGGCGGGACCCAGACCCACCATCAGCGCCGTCGCCCCCACCAGTACGCACACCTTCTGTCGGAGTTCCCTGAGGTGTTTAAGCCGAGCTTCGCCAGTTCCCGGGGCCCCAGCCAAGCACGGCATATACCACCATATAGTGACTAAAGGGCCCCCGACACATGCGATGTTCCATGGCTTCCCCCCTCAGCGCCTTCAGGAGGCGAAAAAGCATTCGCGGAGATGGAACGGATGGGCATCTGCAGGAAAGCCTCCAGTCCATGGGCCTCCCCCTCCACATGGTGCAGAAACCGGACGGCTCCTGGAGACCCTGCGGCGACTACAGACGGCTCAACATTGCAACGGAACCCGACCACTACCCTCTGCCCAATATGCAAGACCTTACGGCCTCCTTTCACGGGGCCAAAATATTCACTAAATTGGACCTTCTTAAATCTTATTTTCAGGTACCTGTTGCGCCAGAGGACATACCAAAGACAGCCATCATCACGCCCCCGGGTCCTATGTGTTCGCCTTCTCCACCTTCGGGCTGAGGAACGCCGGGCCACCTTCCAGCGGCTCATGGACAGCATCCTGGGGACCTAAAATTCTGCGTCTGCTAAATCGACGACATTCTCATATTTTCCAGGTCTCACAGCGAACACCAGAGGCACATCAAAGCAGTCCTCCAGCGCCTCCAAGAAAACGGCCTCGTCGTCCGTTTTGACAAGTGTACATTCGGCGTCCAGAAAGCAGAGTTCCTGGGTCACGAGGTATCTCCGACAGGCGTCCGCCCTCTTACATCGAAAATGGCAGCCGTTGTAGCAAAGTTCCCGACACCCACCTCCATCAAGGCCGTCCAGGAGTTCCTTGGGATGGTAAACTTCTACAGGCGCTTCATCCCGGGATCGCGCGCACCACGGCCCCTGACGGAAGTCCTAAAGGTCAACCAAGTCCCTGTCTTGGGGACCCAGCCAGCAGCAGGCCTTTTCCCGGACGATGAGGCCGCCCTCACCAAGGCAACCGCCTTGGCACACCAGGATCCCAAGGCTCCCCTCCAGCTGATTACAGACGCCAGTAACGTTGCCTGCGGTGCTGTTCTGGAGCAAATCATCAACGGCGCCCCAGCCCATCGCCTTCTTCAGCAAGAAGTTCAATCCCGCAGAGTCCGATACAGCACCTTCGACAGGGAACTCTGCGCGATGTACCGCGCAGTTCGGCACTTCAAGTTCCTCCTGGAGGACGCCCTTCACAATCTTCACAGACCACCAGCCACTGGTTCACGCTTTCACGAAGCAAGGGGGCGCATGGTCTTCCAGACAGCAGCGCCACCTCTCAGCCATAGCCGAATTTACCTGTTCCGTCAGGTACCTCCCGGCAAGAAAAATCCGTGCAGACGCCCTCTCCAGAGTCGGGTTGAACGCAGTGCAGCTGGTGTAGATTACCAGGACCTTGCCAGAGAACAGGCCGCTGACCCAGAAACCCCAGCATACCGCACCGCCATCACATCCCTCAAGTGGCGGGACGTGACCTCGCCCCGGAGGCCCCAGCCTGCTCTGTGACATCAGCACAGGCCAGCCCCGCCCTTTGGTTCCAGCCTCACGCCGCGCCAGGTATTTGACATCATCCACGGCCTCTCACCCCTCCGGCAGGACCACGCCAAACTGCTTTCAAAAAGTTCGTCTGGCACGGGGTGCAAAAGAGCGCCACAGCCTGGGCAAAACAGTGCCTGCAGTGCCAGACCAGTAAAGTGGGTCGTCACACGCAGATGCTCAAAGGCGAGTTCCCACAACCAGGGCGCCGCTCAGCCACATCCACATCGACGTCGTCGGGCCCCTTCCCCATCAGGCGGATCCAGATACCTCCTCACGGTGGTAGACCGTTCAACGAGGTGGCCCAAGCCACGCCCATGCAAGAAGCCACCGCCAGCGCGTGCGCCAGGCCCTGCTCTCCAGTTGGGTTGCTATTTTGCCAAAAGTCCCGGACCACATCACAACCCGACAGGCCCCGCTTTCCTCTCCGAGCTGTGGTCTGCCCTGGCTCAACTGCTGGGAACCACGCACCACACCACCACAGCGTACAACCCAGCGGCCAACGGCCTGGTTGAACAGTTCCACAGGTCCTCAAAATCATCCCTCATGGCCCGCTGCAACCGCCGAGGACTGGAAACATCAGCTGCCGTGGGTCCTCCTCGGGTTGAGGACCGCCCCAGAGCCGACGGCACCCCATCCGCAGCTGAACAAACCTATGGGGAACCCCTCGTGGTGCCGGGAGAGCTCGTGACGGATGATCGCCACTCCCCATCTCTGCAGAGGCTCCGCGACGTGGCGGCAAGTTAAGCGCCTTGCAGGCGCTCATACATCGACAGAGCAACCACCTTATGTAGTAAACAGCTGTCATCCGCCACCCACGTCTTCCCATCGCCAGAGTCGACGCCGTCCGTCCACCACTAACTAAGCCCTACAGGGGACCCTTCCGCGTGCTGGAACGGAACAGCAAGGCGTTCGGCTGGCACTTCCAGGCAGGAACGACTGGGTTTCCATAGACCATTAAAGCCCGCCTTCCTGTCGGAGAGTCCCGGCAGCGTCGCAGCACCCTTCCGCCCAAACGCACTCCAGCACGCCCTCACCACCGCAGGCGCGGCCGCCCAGGAAGGGACCGCCCAAACAGCAGCCTCACAGGCGGGAGGCCCCTCAGTTATCCTCAAGGAGCCGCGGCACCCTTCAGCGTCCCACCAGGTACAGGGGATTAATCAGACGCGTCCCTCGTCTTGGGAGATTTGTAAAGTCACCAATTCGGCGCCAGGATAGTGTTTCGGGCGGCGCCATTAATTAAGTCTCCGCTGAGCTTGTTTTCTTTGGTGACTTCCCGTTTTCTTCAAGCTAAATTAGTCACGCCTAAAACGTGCCAGGTCACGCATTTTAATCATTTTTACTTTATGGTATTTATACGAATGTCACACATTGTGTATCACATGTTTCTTCATTCACAGGCATCAAGACTGTATCTATATTGTGTCTCTGTATGTTTCGTATTGTAATTCGTACTCGTTCACTGCATATTATTGTTTATTGTTTGACCTCAGGTCACAGTCAATTCCATTGTCTCTCACGGCCCGGCGTCAGTCGGCCGCAAATATAAGCCGCCTGGATCTGTAATAAATCAGCAGTAACCTTTACCTGCTCGTTTCTTTGACACCTTACAAATTTACTCGAGAAATTACATTGTCTCCAAAGTCACCTTTTTCTGATTTCCAAAGTACCTACTTTCAAGAATTCTTTGCAACGCTTATAAAAATCATCTACCTCTGGCTTCCTTTCCTTTAAATCTAGTTTATCAAGTTCACTTGGAACTCCAATCCCAAGGTGCATTTCTGAGTCTCTGAGGTATTTATCTTGCCTACAAGGATCCAACAACTTAAGGTCAGTTTTAGCAACATACTGTAGGCTACTCTCTCTGCATGAATGAGAAAAGCAATTCCTTGTAGAGCAAAATCAGTTTTTCATGCAGTACACTTATTACAACTTTGTCTGACTGAAAAAGGGCAATGAAATTAGTGAATTTGGGTAATACCCATTCCAGAAAAAGATAATGAAGTTTGAATTATCTGGGGGGAGCAGAATTACCGTACAGATGCGTACAATACCTCATGTGCTATCGTACATCGTACAAAGGCCCAAATTATCGTAATATACATGGGATAATTATCGTACTGAATGGCAACCCTCATAAGCCACCACTGCCTTACATCACCCACCCGCCCCAAACGATAACTGCTTTGATCACCTCGTAAGTGGAAAAATACATGTACACACACACACACACACAACACATACACATACATATATATAAAATATATATATATATATATATAGTATATATATATATATGTATATATAACCTCGACCATTTTAATCGTAATTAAGTAATTTAAGCGAAAGCAGGAAGTTTTCAGCAGAGGCCAGCAAAAGAATAATCAAAACAAATGACACTTACCATGGTTTCTTGTGTCTTCTCTGTTACTTATATAGGTACATGTTAAGAGACAACCCACAATCAGACAAGGGTCGCTCACAGACTACAATCGTCGCTTGGTTCCTTTAATATTAGTGCTGTAATGGCCTAATTCAGCCGAATGAGGAAGAGCAAAGTTTTAAAACGCAGGCAGCACCGAAGGGGAATCCGGTACTGACGCCGCGACGCGTCAGTCGAGACGAGGCAGAAGTAGGACTGAGAGTTGCCTAAGGTGGCGAAAAAATTCCGACCCACAATGTTGGCGACTTCTGATCGATGGGAAATAAATGCGTTTATCTTCATTGTTGAGACATTTGTTCAATTCCTATTGTAAAAATGAGAGGGAGAGAAAATGGGCGATAGATAAACTGACAGATCTACTGAGGAATACACTAATGATAAACAGACAGATGCACAGAAAGATATACTACGGGAATACACACTAAAGGAACGAGGGAGCAAGCAAATCAATTAGAGAGCTCCGTTGCTACAAAACAAAACTTGGTATGTTTGCATATGGCATGCAAGCGTTGTTGAATCAGATCTATGAAGTCTCTCTCTCTCTATATATATACTGTGTATATATATATTTACATATATGTATATAAATACACACACACACACACACTATATATATATATATATATATATATATATATATATATATATATAATATATATATATACAGATAAAGATACAGAGAGAGAGAGAGAGAGAGAGAGAGAGAGAGAGAGAGAGACATACATACCTTTTTGCAGTATATATATATATATATATATATATATATATATATATATATATATACATATATATTTCCATTGAAGATACATTACAACAATCATTGACAAATTAACAGTTTAACTACTGAATCATGTTTAAACCTCCTGTGTACAGAGCTTATCCTAATGAAAGATCAAATACAAATATATAAGCAAATACTGTAGTCAAGATAATGTCAACGTTATACTGTCGCTATCCAGAGAGAGAGAGAGAGAGAGAGAGAGAGAGAGAGAGAGAGAGAGAGAGAGAGAGATGTATCTGTTCCTGTGTTCTCCTACGACAGGAATGAAAACAAATGTAAAATCATAATAGATGAAGATAGAAGGAAATACCGAGAGAGAAATAGGATGGAGTGAAGAGGTAGTCAGCCGGTGTTAGGAAAACAAATCGATGACGAAGGCAAAACAAGACCCAAACATAAATGACGACACCGCCGTCTTATTTTCGGTGTTACCAACTCGCCTATTTGATTGCCTTTTGCAAGGAGTTGTATATTATTATTTCGTTACCTTAGTGTTAAAACGTCTTTTGTGTCAGTTGTTTGAGTATGACTCAGTTCTGCAATTTTTTTTTCAAGATGGGATTTGTTTTTTAAACACCAGACATGCACATGAATTCTTATGTTCGTAAGAGAGAGAGAGAGAGAGAGATGAGAGAGAGAGAGAGAGAGAGAGAGCACTCATTTATTTTTGTATCTCTCATTAGCCCAAGAAGTATATTCCTCAATCGACTCGCCATATCCAACCACCAACACAAAACCCTTACACTTAAGTGTGTTCTGTCAGAAGTCAGTCGCAAGAGATACACGTGAGAATGATAAAAAGTTCCGAAGCACAAAGCAGAAGCGAAATACCGCCCACCTTTTCCGTCTCGTGGGAATGGGAGGGCAGTGACAACTTTTGTGTGACAGGGATGGAAAAAACGCATCCCGGACGGTTTTCCTCTAGCACTCATCACTTCGAGATATGTTGATTTTCGTCTTTGGTGTGTTTTTAAAATTTCTAAAGTATGATTTCATACACACCATAAAAACTGAAAATCATTCCTCTTCAAATGAAGTCCATCATCATTTTATCCAAGACGTACTACACGGATACCAATCACTAAAACGAAGCAGAGATCACAGTCATTAACTACTAAGGCAACAGCATTCGTTTGTTTAGAAGCAGATACATTAAAAGTACATTTGATCTTCCAATCAAGTGCAGTAACTTGCAACAGAAAATGCACACTGAAGAGCAATGAAAAATGGCAGAGTTTGAAGGAACTTTTGTAGCATTACCCTTTTGGGAGGGTGTGCGGGGCGCCGGCTTTTACTTCGACGGGGGTAGGCTTTGCGTCTGCGAAGTCACCGCTCTCTCTTTATTTAGAGAAATTTACAGAAGAAATTATTAAAGTAAGTATTATTCGTGACTGAACTGTTCCTGTCAAGAAAAACTTTTTTTTACCTACATATTACGTATAAAATGAATATGACTTGAAGCCATTGGTTCATCTCTTGCATTATCGGTACGTACATTTTTCGGTAAATGTAAAAGGAATCACATGATTTACTTCACTGCGTCTTCAACATATCAGTACTTAGGATATTAACTCGGTACGCATCCACCTACGCGTCACCTATGAGGTGCTAGACTTTGCTTAGTACTTACCAGACATGGCGGAAGGTCGATGGGACGCCGTGTTTAGCACTAGCCCCTCGGGATCAAAGTATTATAATACAACCATCTCTATATATTTCTGTATATTAATAAACGATACCTTTGATCAACGAGGGGCTAGTACTAAACACGGGGTTCCGTTGAGGTTCCGCCATATTTAGTAGTATTAGCACGTCGGAGGGGACGTGTAGGTGAATACAGACTGGGTTAATACCAGAACTTAGTGTATTGGGAGCATAATACCACGTTCACCTTACCTGTATGTATTTGATTGCAATACTGTGCTTTACTCTGGGTAAAGCTTAATATTTCAGTCTAGGAGTCGCATTGTATTTATACTTCATTTGAAAAAAACTCTTTTTATCCAGTAGATGAAACCTATTCATATGGAACAAGCCCAAGGGCCATTTACTTGAAATTCAAGCTTCCAAAGAATATGTTGGTTTCAACCTCCCACCACAGATCCCACAACACGGCATTAACTGTGTATGAGAGAGAGAGAGAGAGAGAGAGAGAGAGAGAGAGAGAGAATGATTGGCCAAGTACCGGAAATGCTCAAAATCCCATGTACTTCATACGCACAATCCAAGTGTGTGGCATCAGCCAAAATGAAACCACTTCTATCGACAAAACTACATAACGATAGAAACATTTGAAAAAGAAGCGGCACAAGTAATAACAAGAATAACGCATGATACGCAGACATTACTTCCACCAGTGTCAACTATTTTTGAAAAAGCGATTTAATATTTGGCTTTGAGAATTGAGAGAAATTTGGAAACAGTGACTTCATTTCGCTAAATCTACTTTCATAAAAACAGGAATTAACTATCGATAAAAACTGCAAAAAACACTTTTCAAAATGAGTGAATTTCTTTGTTCTCATCCTTGAACCAGGTCCTAAAAATTTCAACGCATTTTCTTTGCATTTAATATTTCCAGGTAATACAAGAAGACAAGTGGCCTCTCCCCATACCACTACTCCAAGGTCTGCCGAAGCACAGAGGAAAAAACGCCGAGCGCAAGACCCCAAAGAGACGAGCTCGCCTCCAGTCACCATGGCAAAAATTACCCAGTAAACTTACAGTACAGCAACAGCTTCTACCTTTTCATACACGCACGTACGTACCCACAATAAAACACGTACGTGTGTAAGTATAAAAAAAGTTAAAAACAGTCTAAGAAATGTATACACACTTGTGTAAGAAATGTTTACTCAGAGTAACTCCACAAATGTCAAATAAAATTATTACCCAATCATCAAAGTCCCCAGAGATAATACAATATTAAAATACTCCCTTTATTAGACCCTAAACGCCGATGCGAACTGCCGATTGCTATATAAAAAAAAAAAAACATATAAGGCACGCCCAAAATTCAAGTGCACTGCACAGAGTATGGCGAAGAAGGCAAGAAACTCCGCCCAAACTAATGACGTCGCTGACACATCACTCAGGGGATGACATTGTAAAGTCACCACATCGACGTCAGCGGAGTGCTTCACAGGCGTCATTAATTAAGTCTCCGATGAGCAAGTTTTCTTTGGTGACTTCCCATTTTCTTCACACTCAATTAGTCACGCCTAAACGTGCCAGGTCACGCACTTTCTACCATTTCAACTTTATATTATTTGTACATCTGTCATAAAATTATGTATCGTATGTTTCTTTATTCGCAGGCATCAAGACTGTATCCATATTGAAGTTCTGTATGTTTTTGTATTGTAAATTGTACTTGTTCGCCACATATTATTGTTAATTGTTTTGACCTCAGGTCACGCTCAATGTCATTGTCTTCCGCGGTTCAGCGCCAGTCGGCCGCTATATAAACTGCCTGGATCTGTAATAAAGTAGCAGTAACTTTTACCTGCTCGTTTCTTTGCACCTCTTACAGTGGTGACCCCGGAGTATCCCGGAGCCATTAGCGGACAGACACGCGGCGACTCAGTCTTGGCTCCAGGAATTCTCCAACGCTCTTAGCGGCCTAAACACGCGCTGTAACCAGCGCTGAGCGCTGACTCTCGCCGGCAAACCCCACCAGCGTCACTAGCGGACCCACACGGCGCACGAAAGTGCGTTCTGACGCGAGTACCCCACTCCAGTAAGAGGGCAAAGGAGCGAGCATGGACGCGGGTATCCCCTCCTTCATGCATTTAACCGCGGACTCGGAGGTCTACCTACCTCCCATCTCACCCGCACCGAGGCCCTCCCGCACCTCCACACCCACGCCAGCGCCCCGAACACTCCATGGGCCGGCAACACAATCACGGGCCGCCCTCACCGTAAAGCTGCCACCTTTTATACAGGGGAACCCAATGGTGTGGCTACGTAGGGTCGAGAGCCACTTCAGGGTGGCGCACCTGACGGACGAAATCCTGCAGGCTGAGGACGTGTACAGAAAACTTGTCTCGTGGGTACCCGAGACAAGCACCCTCACATACAGCGCCACGAAGAAGTTACTCCTCGAAGCATGCTCCCTGTCTATCGCCGAGCGGGCCACCCGTGCCATCGACCTTGCCGTCAACCCACGTCACGACCTCAACGCAAGGGACGCATGGAGCATGGTCGTGGATCTCCTGTCACTGCCAGATTTCGACGGCACGAAAAAGCGACAGGAAATAAGCTTCGCGCGGGAGATCTACCTTCGCCAGCTCCTCCCGGAGGTCCGCACCCAGATTCCTCACCCCTACACCATGCCGCTCGAAGACCTCATAGAAACGGCGCAATACCTCACGGACTCCGTGAAGGCTACACAGCGGCTAAAAGCACCCACATATCCGGTCAGCTCCGTCCAGCCGGAAGAAGTGGAGCAGAGCGTCAACGCCGTCGCCAGGAGACGTCCACCGACCCACAACAGATGGAGTTCCCCGGGCCTCTGTCGCTATCACAAGTGGTTCGGAAAGGACGCCCAAACTGCCCTGCCGCCCTGCTCGTTCGCCCCTTCAAAAAAACGGGGTGGCGGCGCCAGCAGGACAAACTGCCATGGCAACCAAAAAACCCAGGGGCTCAGAATCAGTAGGTTTCTATGTCCGCGACACCGTCTCCGGCAGGATGATGCTGGTTGACACAGGAGCCTTTAAATCGATCTTCCCAGCATCCAGGGAGGACCGCAACCAGAAACCAGACCCGGCCGCCTTCCTGACGGCCGCTAACGGATCCCCCATCCTCTCCTACGGCACCAGGCCCCTGTCGATCTCCATCCTTGGCCAGAATTACTCCTGGGACTTCATCGTCAGCGGACGTGGGAACCCCACTCCTGGGGGCCGACTTCCTGGCGACTTCGCCTGCTAGTTGACGTGGGGCGTGGCGCCTCCTCGATACCGACTCCTGCTGGTCTCTCCCTTTAACAGCGGGACCCAAACCCACCATCAGCGCCGCCGCCCCACCAGTATGCACACCTGCTGTCGGAGTTCCCTGAGGTGTTCAAGCCCAACCGACAAGTCCCGGGACCCCAGCCAAGCATGTCATATACCACCATATAACAACTAAAGGCCCCCCGACACATGCGAAGTTCCAAAGGCTTCCCCCACAGCGCCTTCAGGAGGCGAAGAAAGCATTCGCGGATATGGAGCGAATGGGAATCTGCAGGAAGGCCTCCAGCCCATGGGCCTCCCCCCTCCACATGGTGCAGAAACCGGACGGCTCCTGGAGACCATGCGGCGACTACAGACGGCTCAACATTGCAACGGAGCCCGACCACTACCCTCTGCCCAACATGCAGGACCTCACGGCCTCCTTTCATGGGGCCAAGGTATTCACTAAATTGGACCTTCTTAAATCATATTTTCAGGTACCTGTCGCACCAGAGGACATACCAAAGACCGCCATCATCACGCCGTTCAGGTCCTACATGTTCGCCTTCTCCACCTTCGGATTGAGGAACGCCGGGGCGACTTTCCAGCGGCTCATGGACAGCATCCTCGGGGACCTAAAATTCTGCGTCTGCTACGTTGATGACATCCTCATATTTTCCAGGTCTCACAGTGAACACCAAAGGCACATCAGGGCAGTCCTGCGGCGTCTCCGAGAGAACGGCCTCGTCGTCCGTTTTGACAAATGCACCTTCGGCGTCCAGAAAGCAGAGTTCCTGGGTCACAAGGTATCCCCGGCAGGCGTCCGCCCACTCACATCAAAAGTAGCAGCCGTAACCAGGTTCCCGGCCCCCACCTCTGTCAAGGCCGTTCAGGAGTTCCTCGGGATGGTGAACTTCTACAGGCGGTTCATCCCCGGGATCGCACACACCACGGCTCCCCTGACGGAAGATCTCAAAGGCCAACCAAAGTCTCTGTCTTGGGGACCCAGCCAGCAGCAGGCCTTCTCCCTGACGAAGGCTGCCCTCGCCGAGGCAACCGCCTTGGCACACCAGGATCCCAAGGCCCCCCTCCAGCTAACGACGGATGCCAGTAACGTCGCCTGCGGTGCTGTCCTGGAGCAGGTCATCAACGGCGCCCCCCAGCCCATCGCCTTCTTCAGCAAGAAATTCAGTCCCGCAGAGACCTACTACAGCACCTTCGACAGGGAACTCTGCACGATGTACCGCGCAGTCCGGCACTTCAAGTTCCTCCTGGAGGGGACGCCCTTCACAATCTTCACGGACCACCAGCCACTGGTTCACGCCTTCACGAAGCAAGAGGACGCATGGTCTGCCAAGCAGCAGCGCCACCTCTCAGCCATAGCCAAATTCACCTGCTCCGTCAGGTACCTCCCCGGCAGGAGAAATCCTGTAGCAGACCCCCTCTCCAGAGTCGAGTTGAACGCAGTGCAGCTCGGTGTAAATTACCAAGACCTCGCCAGAGAACAGGCTGCTGACCCAGAAACCCCAGCATACCGCACTGCCATCATGTCCCTTAAGTGGCGGGACGTGACCCTCGCCCCCCGGAGGCCCAAGTCTCCTCTGCAACATCAGTACGGGTCAGCCCCGCCCTTTGGTTCCAGCCTCATGTTGCCGCCAGATATTTGACATAATTCACGGCCTCTCACATCCCTCTGGCAGAACTATGGCCAAACTGCTCTCAAAAAAGTTCATCTGGCACGGGGTGCAAAAGGACGCCACGTCCTGGGCGAAACAGTGCCTGCAGTGCCAGACCAGCAAAGTGGGTCATCACAAGCAGTCGGGGGTAGGCGAGTTCCCGCAGCCAGGCGCCGCCGCCACATTCATGTTGACGCTGCCGGGCCCTTCCCCATCAGGCGGATCCAGATACCTCCTGACGGTGGTAGACCGTTCGACAAGGTGGCCCGAAGCCACACCCATGCAAGAAGCCACCGCCAGCGCGTGCGCCGAGGCCCTGCTTTCCAGTTGGGTTAGCCGCTTTGGCGTCCCGGATCACATCACGACCGACAGGGGCCCGCCTTCTTGTCTGAATTATGGTCCGCCCTGGCTCAGCTGCTGGGGACCACGCATCACACCACCACGGCGTACAACCCAGCAGCCAACGGCCTGGTCGAACGGTTCCACAGGTCCCTGAAGGCATCCCTCATGGCCCACTGCACCGCCGAGGACTGGAAACATCAGCTGCCATGGGTCCTCCTCGGCTTGAGAACGTCCCCCAGAGCCGACGGCACCCCGTCTGCAGCTGAACAAACCTACGGGGAGCCCCTTGTGGTCCCAGGCGAGCTTGTGACAGAAGATCGCCACACCCCATCACTGCAGAGGCTCCGCGACGTGGCCGGCAAGTTCGCCCCGTGCAAGCGCACATACACCGGCAGATCAACCATCTTCACACCGCCAGAGCTGTCATCTGCCACCCACGTCTTCGTCAGAGTCGACGCCGTCCGCCCACCACTGACCAGGCCCTACAGGGGCCCCTTCCGCGTGCTGGAGTGGAACAGCAAAGCGTTCCTGCTGGCACTCCCTGGGAAAGACGACTGGGTTTCAATAGACCGCTTAAAGCCTGCCTTCCTGACAGAGAGCACCGACGCCACTGCAGCACCCTCCCCCGCCCACGCCCCGCCTCCAACTGCGGCACGCCGTCGTCCCAGGAAGGGCCCACCAAACAGCAGCCCAGCAGCCTCACGCGCGGGACCCCTCAGTTGTCTTCAAGAAGCCGCGGCACCCTTCAGCGTCCCAGCAGATATACAGATTAATCAGACGTGTCCCACGTCTTGGGGGGGGAGTATTTGTAAAGTCACCACATCGACGTCAGTGGAGTGCTTCACAGGCGTCATTAATTAAGTCTCCGCTGAGCAAGTTTTATTTGGTGATTTCCCATTTTCTTCACACTCAATTAGTCACGCCTAAACGTGCCAGGTCACGCAATTTCTACCATTTCAACTTTACTGTATATGTATTTGTACATCTGTCATAAATTATGTATCGTATGTTTCTTTATTCGCAGGCATCAAGACTGTATCCATATTGAAGTTCTGTATGTTTTTGTATTGTAAATTGTACTTGTTTGCCGCATATTATTGTTAATTGTTTTGACCTCAGGTCATGCTCAATGTCATTGTCTTCTGCGGTTCGGCGCCAGTCAGCCGCTATATAAACTGCCTGGATCTGTAATAAAGTAGCAGTAACTTTTACCTGCTCGTTTCTTTTGCACCTCTTACAACATCACTGACAGCCACTGCCCAAAAATTAGTTGCAGTGCAATAAAAAGCAATCCAATCTGACATTAAAATTAACAACAACAAAAATTATAACACTTACGTATGCCTCTGCTTGATGGTGCAAGAATCCTCTCACCAAAGAAAGAGAGAAGAGAGAGAGAGAGAGAGAGAGAGAGAGAGAGAGAGAGAGAGAGAGAGAGAAGGAACACTTGTGTGTTTTACTACACATAATCAGTCAAGATACCGAAATTCAATGCTCTTATACATCCCTAAACATTCTCCAGTATTTATTAACGCCCAGAAATCCCTATACACACACGCACACTAAAACCTTACGCCCCGTGACACATCACTAAATACACACAGAGACTCGCACTCGAGAAAAACTGACTCAGGCGTGTCTCACATCTCACTACCCTGAATTGCTGAAACCATCAAAGTCCTATTCTGAGTTGCCAATACTAGTATTAATAAGATATGTCTCTTTCGAAGCGTATTCCCTATCTATTTATCTACTTATGTCTAACACCGCTGCCAGCACTGTTAATGACCCTATCCCCAGGTGAAATAGGGTCGTATTCTATTGCTGTACCTGTTTTAAGAACAGCATCCATCATCTCACTTTCCTAAGATTCTCTGGTAGCGGTGGCCCCCATCCTCAGTCAGCGAATTCCTTCTCCCTTGCCAACTCCTCTCACTGAACCTATTCTTAAACAAAGGCCTACTGGAATCAAACACTGATATACAAAACTAGACTTTATTTGCAGATTTAATGAAAATGACTCAGCAAAAGCTACGATCATGAAATAGAGTGAATCCCACCCCCTATAAATGGAAATCATCACTAGCGGAAATTCTGATTCACAAATATTCAGATTAATGATTCTAGACCAACCAATATTAGTGACTAACACCCTGGTCACCAGACAAAGTAAAAAGGTTATAATTATTCTAGACCACAACAAATGTCATATAGTATGTAAAAGAGTAAACACCACTTCCAAAATATTTGTCCTCTCAGGATGAACCCAGAATTCCTGTTAAAAGAAATATATTAAAACCTGAAATGGTGAATCAAGACATCAATATTCAAAACAGAAAAATGCACACTGGAGATCAGAATGGGAAAATGCATAATGGAGACACAGGAATTTCACTGCAGCACAACTGGTATTTCCACATAATGCCTGGAAAAGATATAAATGTTCATAAGTTATGGTACTCACTTTCCTATGGCTGCAAATAAGGTATTTTTCACGGTGGTGGTTTTTGAACCCTCGCAAGGCAAATCACACCAACCACCAAAACCGAAGTCCTCCCGTGAGTCATTGTTCCTCTGATAATATACCATTAGAGAGTGCCACACACATATGCACTCACACTGTCTCCATGCACTTAAATCCTGATCATCGTCAGGAGAGCACAAATGCATGTGTCAGATACCTCGCTGTATCTAACCGTGTAAACCTCCAACGTTGACACAAATGCACCTGCCATGGAAGTGCCACTGACAGGTCAGCACATAGTTCGTTAAAGTCATCAAAGGCGTAATATATACACACATAGGCTATACAGTACATATATATATGATATTTTATGATAAAAAAGGTTTTACCCCCTTACCTGGTAGTTACATATAGCTGTCGTCTTCAGGGAGGCTGACGCCCTTAGCGGAATTTTAAATTTGCGAATGGCTATAAACACCTAGGTGATCCTCTACCAGCGCCCTCTATAGGTAACAAGGAACTATCCCAACAATGTTCTAGAACCCATTAAGTTTTAGCCCACTTGACATGAGAGGGAGGTGGGCGACCACTACCCTCTGTAACTACCAGGTAAGTATAAGTAAAACCTCCTTTATCATAAAAATATAATTTTTACTTATAGGACTTACCTGGTAGTTACATATAGCTGATTGGCACCTTTAGAGGAGGTGGGACCATGTCAGCCACATATATTGTTAGAAATCAAAAACATGAATTTTAGTTCCTTACCTTGAAGGATTGCTGACTCAGCGGTTACTGCCTCTGTAGTCTGCTTATCCTCGATTGTATAGACAGGATATAAAGGATCCGGGTGTCAGATACAATCTGTTAGTACTGCTGTGACAACGCTCGTGATGGACAAGACTTAGTATTTTCCCTTGCTCTGGGCGCAGAACCAAATTAACAATAAGGGATCACCTCTATCACCAAAATATAAAATTAAAAACTTTCAACCACAAAATTAAAAGATTGTAGGTACTCCTAAACCAACAACATAGTACCTACAGATGACGCATTTAACAAACTCAATTTCCAACTTCAAGGAGAAAATGTTAGTTCGGGATAGGGTTGCCCCCTCTTTCATCCCTCACCCACCACCGTGTCAGTAACTACTAAAGGCCCTAAGATACTGCCATTGTCAAAATCAGTCTTCAATTCTGACAAGTAATGCGATGCGAAGATCCTTACATCGCCAAAATGTAGAATTCACAATCTTTTGCACTGAGAGATTGTGCCTGAAAGCTAAAGAAGTAGCTAGGCTCTTATCTCATGTGCTCTCACTTTGCAGAGTTCCCGTGTCTGAGTCCTGACAATTCCTGGGCTTCTCAAATAACTTCTCTTAAGAAGAAAGCAAGAGCATTCTTAGAAAATTGGTCTTGACGGGTTTCTCACAGAACACCACAAGTTCTCCGAAGAGCCCCTGATACCTTTTGTTCCTCCTGAATATAGAACTTTAAGGCTCTCACGGACACAACAATCTCTCTTGTTCTCCTTCTCCCACAAGATCTGAAAGGCTCTTAATGCTGAAAGACACCTCGGCCATGGTCTGGATAGCCAAATTCACCTGCTCCGCTAAGAACCTAAGAGAGGAAGAACATGTAGCTTTTCCTTGTCTCAAGGCATGTCACTCACCCTTGGCTGTTGCAAGTGCTACTAGAAAAATAGTTTTCTTAGTCAAATTTCTCAACGATGCATTTGCCAAAGGCTGCTGATCTGAACAAATCCATTTAAGAACGATGTCCAAATTCCATGCTATTTGTTTAGGAACTTTCAATAAATGGTATTAAAAGACTTAAAGTAAATCTGTTAGATCCTGATTGTTCAGATGTCTGACCTCTGTGTTTAAATACCTCATGTTGCAAGCATTGATCGATTTGACATAATCGTGCTCAAAGACAATCCTTTCTCCTTAAAACTAGCAAAACTGCTCTCAAAAAAGATTTAGAGAGGTTTTAGAAGAGAAAAAGAAACTCCATGTCTATTGCACCAGTCTCTAAACTGATTCCATCTTGCCTGGTATCACTGCGTCGGGGACTTTCTTCTGGGTTCCGCGCAATAGCGCTTGCAACCTCCTTTGAAAAACCTCTCTTCCTGAGGAGTCGGATCAGTCTGCTGGCGGTGGTAGACGGACAAGTTCTGATGGAACCTCAGGAAGTGGGGTTGCCTGAGTAGATCTTTCCTCGACGGGAGGATCTCGGAAAATTGCGGTTAGGAGGAGAAGATCTGGGAACCATTCCTCGATGGCCAGAAAGGAACGATTAGAGTCATCTTGGTGTTCTTGTGGTTCCTGAACTTTTCCAAGACCTTCCTGATAATTTTGAAAGGTGGAAAAGCGTAAAGATCTAGGCAATCCCAACTCATTGTCATTGCATCCACCCAAAGTGCCTTGTCGTCCGGATCTGGGGAGCAATATACTGGGAGGCGTTTTGTTCTGTCTGTTGCAAACAGGTCTACTAGCGGACAACCCCACAGATTCCACAATTGTTTGCAAACCTGCGGATGTAAGGTCCATTCCGTGGGCAAGACTTGATTCTTCCTGCTTAAAAGATCCGCTGTTACATTCCTCTCGCCTTTTATGAACCTGGTCAATAACGTGACCTGACGTTCTCTTCCGACCATTCTAAAAGTTCACTTGGTCGCTCTGATACAGGAGCCGGGAATGAGTGCCCCCTTGCCTTTTGATATAAGCAAGAGCTGTCAACCATTGTCCGACTGAACTAGTAACCTTGCCTTTTACCTCTTGCTGAAATTGCATCAGGGCTAGATGTACCACTTTCCAGTTCTTTCACATTTATGTGCAGTTCTTTCTGTTCTTCCTGGAACAGGCCAACATTCCTTGTTGTCTAAAGTCGCTGGGAAACCCGATCCGGCGTCACAAGAGTGTGAGAGCTGGGTTCTTGATAAAAAGAGAATTCCCTCCTGTAGTCTTTCTCTTGAATTCCACCAGAACAGTTCCTTCTTGATCTGATCTGAGATCTTGAAAAGAAAGGAATCCGGATGGGTTTTGCGTGGCCATTGTCTTCAAGATAAAACTGCAGAGGCCTCATCTTCAGTCTCCCCAGTTTCAGAACTTCTCCATCAGGCTAAGGTCCCCAGTAAGCTATTTGTAAAGTCACCAATTCGGCGCCAGGATAGTGTTTCACAGGCGTCATTAATTAAGTCTCCGCTGAGCAAGTTTTATTTGGTGACTTCCATTTTCTTCACAGCTCAATTAGTCACGCCTAAAACGTGCCAGGTCACGCAATTTCTAATTTTTTACTTTATGGTATTTATACATCTGTCATAAATTATGTATCATATGTTTCTTTATTCACAGGCATCAAGACTGTATCTATATTGTGTTCTGTATGTTTTGTATTGTAATTTGACTTGTTCACTGCATATTATTGTTTATTGTTTTGACCTCAGGTCATGCTCAATGTCATTGTCTTCTCACGGCCCGGCGTCAGTCGGCCTTTGCTATATAAACCTCCTGGATCTGTAATAAATAGCAGTAACCTTTACCTGCTCTTTTCTTTGACACCTCTTACAACATCACTGACAGGGTATGCCCGGGCCATTAGCGGCAGTGCACACGGCGCAATCAATCTTGACATTAAAATTAACAAAAAAAAAAAAAAAAAAAAAAAAAGCGCTTATAACTAAACATGCCTCCAGCGTTGATGCGTGCAAACTCTCACCAAAGAAAGAGAGAGAGAGAGCGAGAGAGAGCGAGAGAGAGACAGAGAGCGAGAGAGAGAGCGTAGGAAGGAACACTTGTGTGTTTTATCCTACTCCATAATCAGTCAAATACCGAAATGGGTATGCTCTTATCCCCCCTTCAAACATTCTCAGTATTTATTAACGGACTCCAGAAATTTACCTACCTACACACAGCCGCTAAAACCCGCCCGTGGCCACATCACTAAATACTCCACACTACGCTCCGAAAACACTGACTCAGGGCAAAACAATCATCTCACTACCCTGGAATTGCACCTAAACCTGCAAAGTCCTATTCTGAGTTGCAACCTAGTATGGCTATGCTCTTTGGAGAGCCACTTCAGAATCGCGGACCTCACGGGTCCTTATGAAATCCTACAGGCCAGCACTGTGCTCAACGCCCTATCCCCAGGTGAAACAAACTCATCTATTGCTGTACCTGTTTTAAGACACAGCACCCATCATCTCAGCACCACAAAGATTCTCCTCCTCAGCTTGCCCCTACCCATCGCTCAGTCAGGGCGACCCTTGCCTTCGACCTTGCCAATAATCCACGCTCACTGAACCTATTCTTAAACCAAGAGACGCCTACTGGGGCATCAAACACTGATATACAAAACAGACTTTATTTGCAGATTTAATGAAAATGACTCAGATAAGCTACGATCATGAAATTTTGAATCCCAACTCCTATAAATGGAAATCATCGCAACCAGATCGCTGATTCACAAATATTCAGATTAATGATTCTAGACCAACACCTCAAGACTCCGTCAAGGCTAACACCCTGGTCACCAAACAAAGCCGGTCAGCTTATCCAGCCTGAAGAGGACAAATGCATAGCCCGTGTAAAAGAGTAAACAGACCCACTTCCAAAATATTTGGTCCCTCAGGGCTTCCCAGAATTCGCTATTAAAAGTGGTTCGGAAAACCTGAAATGCCTGCCGCAAGCTCATCAACTATTCAAAAACAGAAAAATGCGGCGGCCAGCAGATCAGAATGGGAAAATGCATAATGGGCCTCAAAAACAGTAGGTTTCACGTGCAGCACACCGTATCCGCAGGATGATGCTGGAAAAGATAGGAGCCTTCAAGTTATGGTCTTCCCTTTCCAGATGGCTGCAAATAAGACACCAGACCCGTGCCGTGGTTTTGAACCCTCCAACGGAACCCCAATCTCACCAACCACCAGGCTCCTGTCGATCTCCATCCTTGGCCATTGTTCCTCCTGGGATAATATACCACCGTTAGAGAACCCCACACACCTGCACTCACACTGTCTCCATGCACTTAAATGCTGATCATCGGCGTGGAGAGCACAAATGCCTGTGATCAGACTCCTGCTGTCTCTAACCGTTAACCTCAACGGGACCCAGACCCACCATCAGCGCCGTGCCCCTGACCAGGTCAGCACACCTTCTGTTAAAGTTCATGAAAGGCGTTTAATACACACATCCCGGCCCCAGCAAGTACGGCATATACCATATTTTTATGATAAAATAAGGTTTTACTTATACTTACCTGGTAGTTACATATAGCTGTCGTCTCTGGAGGCGAGCGAAATTTTAAATTTCGCGAGATGGAGCGGATGGGCACCTGCAGGTGATCCAGTCCATGGGCCTCCCCTCCATATGGTGCAACAAGGAACTATCCCAACAATGTTCTAGAACCCATTAAGTTTTAGCCCCACTTGACATGAGAGGGGGAGGTGGGACCACTTTATTCTGCCCAACTACCAGGTAAGTACCTAAGTAAAACCTTATTTTATCATAAAAAATATTTTTAAATTATAGGACTTACCTGGTCTTATTTTCATACCTGATTGGCACCTTTAGAGGGGTGGGACCATGTCAGCCATATATTTGTTAGAAATCAAAAACATGAATTTTCCAGTTCCTTACCTTGAAGGATTGCTGACTCAGCGGCTCATACTGCCTCTGGGGACTGCTTATTCCTCGATTGTGCTAGACAGGATATAAAAGATCCGGGTGTCAGATACAATCTGTTAGTCTCGTGAGGACACACCAAAGTGACGGACAAGACAGTCCTCTTGCTCTGGGCGAAAACCAAATTAACAATAAGGGATTTGACCTCTATCACCAAAATATAAAATTAAAAACTTTCAATCACAAAATTAAAAGATTGTAGGTACTCCTAAACCAACAACATAGTACCTACAGATGACCTCAAACTCAATTTCAGGAGTTCAAGGAGAAAATGTTTAGTCGGATAGGGATTGCCCCTCTTTCTCCCTCACCCACCACCGTGTCAGTAACCCTACTAAAGGCCCAGCCAGCACTGCCATTGTCAAAATCAGTCTTCAATTCCTGACAAGGCAACTGCCTTGGCACAGATCGACCTTACATCCCAAAATGCTGAGAATTCACAATCTTTTGCACTGAGGTGCTGTGCCTGAAAGCTAAAAGTAGCTACAGCTCTTATCTCATGTGCTCTTCACTTCAGCAAGTTCCCGTGTCTGAGTCCTGACAATTCAGCACCTTCTGAAATAACTTCTCTTAAGAAGAAAGCAAGAGCATTCTTTCAGAAAGTGGTCTTGAGGGGTTTCTCACAGAACTTCACAAGTTCTCAAGAGCCCCTGGTTCACCTTTTGTTCGGTGAATATAGAACTTTAAGGTCTCTCACAGACAGCACAACAATCTCTCAGTTCTCCTTCCTGTTCCCAGGTAAGATCTGAAAGAGAAATCCCGCTGAAAGACCTCTCCATGGTCTGAGCGCATCAGCTTGTTCTTACCTAAGAACCTTGAGAGGAAGAACAGGCAGCTTTTCCTTGAAACCCAGAAACCAATAGTTTTGTCCCTCAAGGCATGAACCTCACTCACCCTCCTGGCTGTTGCGAGTCTGCTACTAGAAAAATAGTTTTCTTAGTCAAATTTCTCCAGCCTCACGATGCATTTGCCAAAGGCATCCACGGCCTTGATCTGAACAAATCCATTTAAGAACTGTCCAAATTCCATGCTATTTGTTTAGGAACTTTCGTCTTCAAAGGTATTAAAAGACTTAAGCAAATCCTGCAGATCCTGATTGTTAAAGATGTCTAGACGTCTGTGGCTTAAATACCCACAAGCCAGGCATTGATCGATACCCCATTAATCGTGCTCAAAGACAATCCTTTCTCCTTAAAAGGGATAGCAAGAACTCCTCACGGTTGATTTAGAGGTTTTAGAAGACCATGAAACTCCATGTCTATTGCACCAGTCTCTAAACTGATTCCATCTTGCCTGGTATACCACATCACAACCGAAGACTTTCGCTTCTGGAGTCGCGCAATGGCGCTGCCCTGGCTCAACTTTGAAAAACCTCACCACCTGAGGAGTCGCTACGACAGTCTGCCAGGCCTGGTTGAAGCCGTTCCACAGCGGACAAGTTCCCTGATGGAACCTCAGGAAGTGGGGTTGTCTGAGTAGATCTTTCAGCTCGACGTGGAGGATCCTCGGGTTGAATCTGCCCCAGAGGAGGCAGAAGATCCGCAGCTGAACCAAACCTCGATGGCCAACCCCTCGTGGAAACGATTAGAGTCATCTTGGTGTTCTTGTGGTTCGCCAACTTTCCAAGACCTTCCTGATAATTTTGAAAGGTGGAAAAGCGTAAAGATCTAGGCAATCCCAACTCATTGTCAGAGCATCCACCCAAAGTGCCTTGTCTGTCATCTGGGGAGCAATATACTGGGAGGCGTTTTGTTCTGTCTGTTGCAAACGGTCTACTAGCTAACAACCCCTACAGATTCCACAATGTTTGCAAACCTGCGGATGTAAGGTCCATTCCAGGCAGGAATGACTTGATTCTTCCTGCTTAAAAAGATCCGCTGTTACATTCCTCTCGGAGATGAACCTGGTCAATAACGTGACCTTCCGCCGTTCTCTTCCAGCGCCCTCACCATTCTAAAAGTTCCTTGGGACGCCTGATACAGGAGAAGGAAATGAGTGCCCCAGTTATCCTCAAGATATAAGCAAGAGCTTCAGTTGTCCGACTGAACTAGGATTAACCTTGCCTTTTACCTCTTGCTGAAATTGCATCAGGGCTAGATGTACGCTTTCAGTTCTTTCACATTTATGTGCAGTTCTTTCTGTTCTTCCTGCCACAGGCCCGTTTTCCTTGTTGTCTAAAGTTTTCTTCCCTAAATTATCCGAAACGTGCGTCTGACAAGAGTGTGAGGTCTGGGTTACTTTATAAAGAGAAATTCCCTCCTGTAGTCTTTCTTCTTGAATTCAACCAGAACAGTTCCTTCTTGATCTGATCTGAGATCTTGAAAAGAAAGTTTCGAATCAGGATGGGTTTTGTCTCTCACGGCCATTGGCTTTGTAGATAAAACTGCAGAGGCCTGGATCTGAGTCTCCCCAGTTTTAACCTTTACTTCTCCATCGAGGCTAAGGTCCCCAGTAAAGCTCATCCACTGGTTGGCTGAGCAAACCTCGCGATGTAGAAAGTCGTCTATCATGCTTAGACAAGACTCTACTCTCCGTGATTGATGGAGAAGCCGAAAAGTCAGAGAGTCCATTCTCACTCCCAAATAAACCATCTGCTGTGATGGTGAGAGGGACGATTTCGGAACATTGACTAGTAGGCCTAGTTCCTTTACCAGAGATAATGTCTTCATTAAGTCCTCCACACATTTGGCTTTGGAGTGTGCTTTCAGAAGCCAGTCGTCCAGATACATTGACATCCTTATTCCTTGCAAGTGAAGATTCTTACGCCACCGTTGACAGAACTCTTGTAAACACTTGAGGTGCAGTTGACAGTCCGAAACAAAGAGCTCTGAACTGGAAAACTTTGCCTTGGAAAACAAACCTCAGGAACTTCCTTGATTCCTGATGGATTGGAACGTGGAAATGCGCATCCTGGAGGTCTATCGAGACCATCCAGTCGCCCGTTGAAGAGATGCTAACACCGACTCTGTTGTTTCCATCGAAAATTTCGTCTTCTTTACGAAAACGTTCAATGCGCTCACGTCTAGAACCGGCCTCCAACCTCCCGGCGCTTTGAAACTAAAAAGAGACGGTTGTAAAACCCCGGAGAGCATGGGGTCGGCACTAATTGATGGCTCGTTTCCTTAGTAGTGCTTCTACTTCTTCTCGAAGGGCGGCAAAACTTCTGAGAGTCGTTGGAGTATGCTGGAAAAAAACGACTGGAGCGTCCGATAGAGGGGCTTTTGTTGGAATGGGATGGAGTACCCCTCTCGGATCACCTGTAAGGTCCAAGGATCTTGAGTGACCTTTTGCCAGGCTTCCGAGAACGACTGGAGTCTGGCACCTACTGCTATGTGGAGGACAGCACACTCATTTCTTTTGTTGAAAATTGGGAAGGTCGAGTAGAAGATTTTCCTTTCCCACGAAACTTGGAAAAGGGCCAAGAAGCAGACTTGCCCCTGAACGTCTTGGAATTGTCCGAAAACACCGAAGTTTTGGTGGAAGTAGCTACGGAGTAGTCTTCTTGGCTTCTTTGCTGACTGAGCCAACAGGTCCTGTGTTGCTTTTTGTGTGAGAGCTTCAGCAGTCTCTCGAACTAATTCCTTCGGGAACAAGTGGTCCTTCGACAAAGGGGCAAAGAGGAGAGCAGACCTCTGGCTGCGGGAAACACCCTTCGCCAAAAAAAGAGCACCAGAGTTGTCGTTTCTTCAGAACTCCGGTTGCAAAAACTGAAGTTAGCTCAAGGCACAATCGCATACCCCCTTGTCTATGCAGTCGACTACGAAGTGAAAATCCGTCGACTGTCGCATCCGAAAGTCCGAATTCTTTGACTTTCCTAGCCAGAGCCGCCACTGACCAATCAAGGAAACTGATGACCTCCACAACAGCGAAAATACTCTTGAGAAGATGATCCAACTCCGACTGCGTGATTGAATTACCTGCCCTACAGACTTAGCAGATGATGACCTCTGCGAAGCTTTCCTAACTCTGTCCTTTTCTAACTTCCGTAGATATTTCTCTAAGGCTGACCATTCATCCGTTGTTAGATGCATACATTCCTCACATGTATTCTCTGAATTACAAAATTTACCCCTACATGAAGAGCAAACTGAATGGGGGTCGATAGCCGCCTTAGGCAAACGAGTCCTACAGCCTAAAGCACAAAATCTATACTGGGAACCAGAATCAGACATATTGTACAAAGAATTAATTCCGACCACAAATTGCAAAGCGCTAGCTAGCAAAAAACCACAAAGAAATACTTAAGTATAAATTGCAGACAAAAAATTCAACCACAAAACGAGACCGTGTTGCCGGTCTCTCGGCAGAAAACTTAATGGGTTCTAGAACATTGTTGGGATAGTTCCTTGTTACCTATAGAGGGCGCTGGTAGAGGGATCACCTATGTGTTTATAGCGCTAGCGCGAAATTTAAAATTCTGCCGCGCGTCAGAGACGACAGCTATATGTAACTACCAGGTAAGTCCTATAAGTAAAAATAGTATATACTGTATCATGCCTTTGATGTCTAAAACTGAAAAAAATGATGGCATAGACCATATTATCTTAGAAGCCTATATACTGCAGATAATTCTTAATGACCAACAAAATACAGCAGGTGTCCTCATGCATCAGTGTAACATGCTTAAGAGATGAGACTGGGTGACACATACAGCATTATAGTACCTACAGGCCTACGTACTACTAAGCATTTTTAATAACGATCAAGATCGTTCTTACTTTATATCATGTGGTATGTACAATATTAATGATGTTGATATCAAAATTAAATTTCCACCACATTTATGTGCCACGATAATTAGCTGAATATATCAGACATGTTAAAGAGAGAAAGAGGAGCTACTGCTAAGATGACATATATCTGACCAGCACAAAATTAAGGATAAATAAATTCTATTATGCTTTGTTTACCTGTCAAACATTATCCCATTTTTTCTTGAAGAATTGTTTTTCCAATTTTGGCAATTACTAGCTGCGCATCGTACCATTAATGCGATATAGAAAAAAAAATCACAATCGCACCAAGCCCCTGTTCAATTTGAGTGGTTAAAAGACTTTCAAAATGGCCACAAGGCTCTGCAGCGCAGCCCTGGTGGAAGACCACCGAACTATGTAGTACTGGTATACGGATAACACCTTCTGATATCATTTACCCTCTATGGTTCAGACCCTTGTTTCCGATGGGAACTCATCGCACCTCTGTTGACTTAAACGGTGAACCAGGGGTAAAACTGAACAAGAATTGCTCAAGCTAGACTTATTTCCATGGGCCGTGCCTTGCTTAAAAGCACATCAAAGATACTTCAACAGGAATGTTTCCTAACCCAACCTTCCCTTAACTTAACTTATCCTAGGGCACTGTGCCCTAACATGGCCAAAGGGCCAAGCTTCCCTTGCCTTCCATTCCCCCCAAAACGTACATTAACGTATGTGCAACTATTCTGTAGTATTACCTTGTGGGTTACTGGTAATCATGACCAAGGGTACAAAGGGCTTAGGCTAGGCAAACCAACCTCATCCCAAAACACTAAGAACTGGAAGGAACGACAACACATTTTCTATATATATAATATATATACAGTACTATAGTATAACTCACCTTCTATAATTGACCTGGAATTTGACTTTTTCTACAGGCCTAGTATTTTGGTTGCTTATCAAGAATTTACCTTTATTTTTTGGTGTAGATTGTAATTAACCTGTAATTAACCTCAGAACTGTTATGTTATTGTATGCTGGCCATCCTGGAATGCTATTGTGCATGCGTAGTGTTATAGGGGGGACTTTTGGTAAAAAGTGGAGTTTCCTTCAACTGGGGCTACCCCCAGCTAAGTAACACGGCCCACTAGATCAGGGGCATCATCTGGGGGGGGCTGGGGAGGTCAACTGCCCCCCCTCAAGACTCAACTTACCCCCCCCAAGACCCAAGTTGCCCCCCAAAGCCTCAACTTGGCTCCTCACCCCCAAGCCCCAAGAAGTAACAGCATGTTTTCTATTTAAATGTGCAATCATAAATATAAAAAATTTCTCTGAAATATTATGTTTCTTGATCTTTGTCTGTCTACTAGCTACCAGTGATGATGAAATAAAACATATAGTAGTGGGAGTATATAATTTTTGCTGAAATAGCTTGCTCATGTGGCTTCAAAAACACATAAAATAGCTAAAAAAAAAAAAAAAACTTGGCTGATTAGGCTCACTTTGCTGGCCAAACTGTCTTTGCCCCCCCAAACAAAAATCTGAAATGACGCCCCTGCACTAGGTTAGGTTAGTATAGCTCCTTTTATAAATGCTTTTTTTTTAGCCAATCCCTTCTTGAACATATATCTCCCATATGCCTTCGGAACCATTCCAGGGTGGCCATCATAACGATAAAATGTCCACTCTCCTTCCCTGTGTTTTACCACAACCAAAACCCACCGCTCTCAAAGGGTCACCGATAGAGATGTGAGGTTAATGATAACTGACCACCAATATACAACACCACCTTCATCATCAGCAACACTAAAAGTAGGCATATAAGAAAACCCAATTTTCAAGGTAATGGTCCATGCATAGTTATTCTATAGTTTTACCGTAAAAATTTTTTTATATATATATATATATATATATATATATATATATATATATATATATATATATATAACCTCGACCATTTTAATCGTAATTAAGTGTTTTAAGCGAAAGCAGAAGTTTTCAGCAGAGCCAGCAAAAGAATAATCAAAACAAATGACACTTACCATGGTTTTCTTGTGTCTTCTCTGTTACTTATATAGGTACATGTTAAGAGACAACCCACAATCAGTCCTGGGTAGCTCTGAAACTACAATCGTCACTTGGTGCCTTTAATATTAGTGCTGTTATAGCCTAAGTCAGCCGAATAACGAAAGCAATTTAAAAACGCAAAGCCGAATTAATAGTAGTAGTAGTAGTAGTAGTAGAAAGAAATTTCTTTGAAACGGCTCCCTTGTTCGTTCTATTCTTTCTGTCTTTGTGTTTAAGTTAATTGTCTCGGTAACACCATAAATCTTTTATAAATTGCTTCCTATTTTCAATTTCTTCTTTCGACAGATCTGCAAATAGAGGGATATTAGCCATTAATTCCTCTTTATTTTCTTGATATGGCTGTTGCACACATCTATACGTATTTAAATGTCACTAAATGCGGGGCAGTAGAGTAAGAAATGTTGTAAGTTTTTCAGTTATTTCTTCACAGCAAACACATTTTGTATCTTTCCATTTTAACCTATGCATATCATTTAATTCTAGTGTGCCTAGCCTAGCCCTACTGATCAGCGTTGTTTTTTCAGTGTTATCATGCCAGATTTCTTCTCTTGGTTTTCAATATCTTATGGATTCCTGGGCATGCTTATCGAAGTGTCTGGGTCCAGGAATCTTATCTTCATATTTCTTTCATCATCCAGTTAGCTACTAAAATATGGATGGTTAGAACAAACAGAAGCATAAAAAAATGGAGGAGCTTCAGATATGACACAAGATTTTAGAATTTAACAGACACACGAATCTCGTGAGGACAAGACAACTTGAACTAGCAAGGAATACGTAATATGATCTGGCTATATGCAAAAAAAGCACCGAATACTGAAGAGAATCTTATAAAGAACACAAAACTGAAACAAGTGAAGACTTGGCAACAAAAGTAACAGGGACTGGACAGTAAAAACTTGGTGTATCTTACTGAACATAACAAGGAAATGTCAAGAGAATACAAAACTACAACAGGAGAAATGGCCATGAAAAACACCAGAGATTTTCTGCCATAAAGTTGGATCAAACGATAGACATTCCGTAGAAAAAAAGTGGACCAAAGAAAAAACCAGCCAAAGAAAAGAAAAAAAACAGTATGACTGATGCAAATAATTCTAGTAAGGACATATAGAAAGCTGGCGAAGAGAAAGCAACAAAAATTCAATGTCTATTAAGATACGTCGTACTACTGACTGAAAGAATGTGAAAGCATTCGATGAACATTAAAATCCGAACAATGATTACAGTCAGGCATCTAAAATTAAGTGTTCTTTTATTTTCATTTAAAGAAAACCTTACATTTAGGTCTAACTACAGTAAATCCTATCGACTTTCTCTATTTTGGTTTTACTTACAACTTAGACACGCCGTATGTAACAGACTCTCAAAAATCACATATTAATCAACACCTTTAAAACAAGGGGATATTGATGTCAATAACCTTCGTTTTCAACAAAATCCAGTTCAGTTCAAAGCCTAGTTAACAACAACGGTATAGATTAATAATCAAATGGCGGTGTATTGGGAGGTACAATTCATACATCAGAGATATAATAAAGGAGAGAGAAAGAGAGAGAGAGAGAGAGAGAGAGAGAGAGAGAGAGAGAGAGATAATGCTCTACTGAGGAAACTGACAAGGTAAACAGTAACAGTAGCAGACAACCCCTATTGAATCTAAATGATATTTGAGCCAGATCTCATCATAAAGAGAAGACCAAAGAACAAAGGATCTGGCTGCAATAATGTCAACATTACAGTGAACGTAGACCCCATATTTAGAAGAAGAAGAAGAAGAAGAAGAAGAAGAAGAAGAAGAAGAAGAAGAAGAAGAAGAAGAAGAAGAAGAAGAAGAAGAAGAAGAAGAAGAAGAAGGAACGTGGTTTCTGAAAATGGTGGGGGATAGCATTGCTGAACGACAGGGGTTTTGAGAATTGTAGAGGCTGGGTACAGCCTCTCTCTCCACTGGTCTCTATACAAACATATGGTACTATAGTAAAAATAGGTATTAACCCGGTATGTATCCACTCTGAGGTGCTAGTACTAAACATGGCGGAAGCCCAATGGGACCCCGTCTTTAGTACTAGCTCATCGGGAATCAAAGATATCGCTTATTAGTATAATTTGTCGATCACACAATATAGAAATGGGTATATATATTGCTTTGATTCCCGAGAGGCTAGTACTAAATACGGCGTCACAGCATGAGTTTACCCTGGACTTTGACGAAGGTGGATACATGCCGGGTTAATACCAAGAAAATATACTTGAACCAGTACAGCTTATGGCAAAATAAAACGAGTAATGGAGCCGTTTCAAAGTAACAGCCATCTTCCCACTACTACGAACTTAAATGGTCCAAGCTTCTGCCGAGTACGTAATGTCCCTAGGATCGGGACTTGCTGTCTCGACCCTCTCTTACGTCACCGTCACCTTTGACCCGATGAGTATGCCAGATGTAGAAGAAGAAGAAGCCGGAATTAAGTGTGAGAGACGCGTGGGAGAAGACAAGCAGTAAAAGTCATCCCACCGTCGTTTTTTCATTCTTTTCCACGTATCAGCGTGAATGGGCATCATTTGCCTAATACTGCACAACTTTTGTCAGTGATGGATGCGTGCGACACGAACGAAAGGCTCTGAACTCATCAGCTGACATTCGTTGGTCCTTGAAGTCGGGTTTCACAGCCGAGGCTGTAGAGGAAGTCTTTCAGGACGACAGGCGATATTTGTCTGAATTGTGGCAGCTCCTCAGTACTGCAGCTGAGAATGAGTAATTACCACGAAAAACTTTTCAGTGAAATAAGATGGAACAAAGAAGCGGTTTTGTAGGATTAAGTAGAATGGATAATTAGCAAGAAAGCTTGTGCAGTCAAATGATCATTATCATTATCATCATCATCATCATCATCTCCTCCAGCTGTGTGATAAAGGAACTGTGAAATTCCACCACTTATGTCTGTCCTGCCTCTTTTCTTCCCCAAATCTCCGCTCATCTCCAGCCTACTGTCTCATCACGCGCATCCAAGTCATTCTTGGTCTTCCAGCTCTGCTGGTGCCCACATTAGCCAAGCCGGAACTATCACGTATTGTTTAATAAAATAAGTTGAAATAACACAAATTGTTCAGTAAAATAAGAGCTAACGAGTAAATTGTACGAAAACCTGATTAGGGAAGCAAGGGGGAATGAGCAATTCTTCAGGCTGGAATATTCGGTTTTTAGATTAGACTAGAATTTCAGGCTAGATTCTAGGATGTTATGCTCCTGCAGGATTTTTATACTAGGTTGTAGGTATTTCTAGACTGGAGAGGAAGATTCTAATAACTAGCTCGCAGGATTTTTTTTACACTAGATTGTAGAATTCAATGAAAAGACTTTTTGTTCTTTTACTAGATTATAGGTATCCTTTCCTTACTTAGGTTGTGTGAGGAGAGGCACAACTTTTGAGCTTTGTTCGAGTAGTTCCTTAAAAAAACCTATATAAAGCTCATGCTCTCCCTCACATACACACACACACGCCTTCACACATACACACACACACACACACACACACACACACACTCACTAGTCTCGTCCTTTCGCCACGCAGGACAATAGTAATTTCCTGGACATAGTGACTTCTTGATTTGGGGCTTTTGGTTGGGTGTTCCGAGTATGGACGTCAACGAAAGGTCACTTACTCGTTACAACCAACCCCGTGCTGGCATAAGGCCAATTAAATCTGCAACAGCAAGAACAACAACCCCGCCGGTGGTGCTGCGTTCAACGTGGAGTGTTCAGTCCTTAGAATTAAATACTTAAGGCCTCGCCTGGAAGGTACAGGCAAAGACAAACGAGTATGTATGAGCGTGGCCACGGTACTACGAGTCGGGAGAGATCGTCTTATACTTTCCCAAGGCGCGATGCACCTGTAGGGTTTTCTGTTGTCTTGTCATGGGTTTCCAAAGCATTAGTTAAAAGAATGCTAACACAGTTTCCTCTGATTGGTTTTTTCCTAAAATAATGGCAGAGAGGGTACCCTTTTAGATTTAATGTTCTCCACCTATCCTGAGCAAATGGCAAAGACGGCTCCTAATATAGATTTAAGACTTAGAAAGAAAAATATTGAAGAAGTTTTTCTCTCATAGATTCTGACGCCACCTCCAAAGGGTACTATAAAAGTTTTCCCCAAGGTTGCTAAAAGTAGATGGCATCAAATACTAAAAAAAAAATTGTTGAAGAAGTGGTCTTATTATATCTATAGAAAAGGAGTATACAAAGGAATTCCAGTTATAGGTATATAAAAAAGATGCCAAAAAGATGTCCTATTACTGATTTAAGAGATAAAGAGGGGGATCATAATGTAGAATTGAAAAACGCGATTGCTAAAAATGGACTCCTGTCACAGATTGTAAAACAATAGATAGCTGGTCCTATCACAGATTTAGAAAATATTACCTATACACAGATGAGAGCGTGTGCATATGCCTATAACCTGCTTTTAAGAGATTAAGAACAACGAAGAGAGAGAGAGAGAGAGAGAGAGAGAGAGAGAGAGAGAGAGAGAGAGAGAGAGAGAGAGAGAGAGAGAGAGAGAGAGAGAGAATTGTCTATTTTGTCTATATCTTCGTGTCACTCGTTGTCCTTCCTGGATTCTCCTTTCACTTTCACTCGTCCGCAAGATTCGAAGAAGAAGAAGAAGAAGAAGAAGAAGCAGAAGAAGATGATGCTAGACTGGTTTTTTTCTTTGCGCGTTGCCTGAGCTGAGACCAAGTTTTTGTTTACATTCATGAGGAATCTTCTTCTTTTAATTCGTGCTCATCTTCTTCTTTGACCCTTCCACTTAGTTTTCTCCTTCTTCTCGAGTTATCCTCCTCTTATGCTCCTGTCTCTGTTAATGTTACGACTTTTTTGAAATATTTTTAAAAGTTATTTTCTAGATTTCATTCGCCATACCGCTATTGCATTTGTCGTAGTTCTTTAAATGTTAATAATATTTATGCTTTCTTTACTCTTATACCTTTGTTGTATTTCTTTAAGGAATGTGCTGCAGGTGTGGTGCGAAAAAGGTCTGTCGCAGGTGGGGATGGAGGGAGGGGGTCGTGTAAAACTGAAACTGAGGACTTCTGCAAGTAGAGTCGATATTTCATCACACAACAAAATATCGACTCTTCAAGTTGAGAAATGTAAGAAGAGATTGTTGAGCCAACTTTCCTGTATTGCAGTGAAATGTGCATGTAGAATGCGAATGAAAGAAAATAGGTTCAAGCTACTGAGATGAGCTGCTTCCGTAGCACGTGACATAAGAACAATGAAAGGCCCAGTAATGTGGTGAAAGGTAGATGAGATAAAGAGGTGAACACAGGCTAAAAACTGGTTTATTGTATATCTAGATGGTATGGCCATGTGGAGAGACTGAAGTATGAATGTGTCAGTGCTCGCCGTGTTGCTTTTTCCCTGAAGCCACCCCTTATTACGGATAATATATATATATATATATATATATATATATATATATATATATATATATATATATATATATATATATATATATATACATATTACTAAGAGGACCTCATTCAAACTGGATGGTATCAAATGGAGTATTTATTCAGAAAAATTTACAAGCTTTCTTGGACAAACAGTCCACATTATCAAGTATTCAAACTGGATGGTATCAAATGGAGTATTTATCAAGTATCCGTACAAACGGATGCTTGATAATGTGAACTGTTTGTCCAAGAAAAGAAAGCTTGTAACCTTTTCTGAATAAATACTCCATTTGATACCATCAATTTGAATAGTCCTTTTATAATTCTACTAATGCACAGAACAATTGTTGTAATTGATAAAGTTAATATATATATATATATATATATATATATATATATATATATATATATATATATATATATATATATATATATATATATATATATATATATATATAACATTTCATGTGCATATATAGACATATGTATATATATGCATATATATAGACTTATTTATTATATATATACAGTATATATACATATTTTATATATACAGTATATATATATTTATATACATATATATATATATATATATATATATATATATATATATATATATATATATATATATATATATATATATGCATATATATATATATATATATATATATATATATATATATATATATATATATATATATAAAGTTATAAAGTAGCTAGAGAGAAAAGAATAGAACGTACCCAACAACACTAACAAGAGTGCAGCTAAACCAAAAAGCTTTCAGTTTGAAAAAAAATATGAAAGCATAGATGACGAGTAAAAGTACTGATACCATAAAGAAACGATGTTATTTCACACGACCACAAAAAGACCGGGAAACCTGAGAAACGGCGTCTGAGACTCATCGGTTGAATATATTGTTATCGTCTTTTTTTCTTATTCAACAACTGCAATCACGAGAAACACATCTAAAATGACAATGACTTCTAAAGCAAAGGCCTCAGAATAGACTGGATTGTTCGTAACGAAGAAAGTGAAAATGGGAAGAAGGAAATAATAAAAGGTAATTTAGCAAACAAATATGAACATAGGGCAACAGAAGTCATAAAAGTGTAGAAATGGATCGTGGCCTCTGTATTTGCTCGGGTGTCACCGAAAATCCTCTCCTCCGAAGACAATTTGGTTCCAGGTTCCTTCCTGACACAACCTAATCTGACCGGTCAAGAAGCAGCCATTTTGATGAGTGTGCGCACGCGCACTGATGTGAACAGGGTGAAACTTTAGGCTTATAAAGGTTTTACATTATTGGTATAAGTTAACAAGTACAAAATGCGCCGAAGTTTCCTCGGCGCAATCAAGTTTCCTGTACAGCGTATATTGTTGTATGAGCCGTGGCCCATGAAACTTTCATCCACGGCACGGTGGTGGCCTGTCCTATACCGTTGCCAGACGCACGATCATGACTAACTTTAACCTTAAGTAAAATGAAAACTACTGAGGCGAGAGAGCTGAAATTTGTTTTGCTTGATGATTGGAGGGTGGATGACCAATATACCAATTTGCAGCCCTCTAGCATCCGTTATTTCTAAGATCTGAGGGCGGACAGAAAAAGTGCGGACGGACAGACAAAGCCATCTCAATAGTTCTCTTTTACAGAAAACTAAAACGGGACTCAAATTTTGTCAGGTTATAGCACTTTAAGTTAGGTTATGTTTAATGTTCATAAAGTATGCCGAGACGTTACAGTATTCAGCTTTATGGTGTACAAATCACTATTAACACAATGCCGTGAGATCTGAAGCAGCGTGCCGGGAATAAACTCGCCTCGCCTGGAGCCAGGATCCGCTGACACCGTGCAGGTATCCGGCACCGTGCCGACCGTCTAGCGGCACTAAAAGGTAAGGTACCAGGCACCATTTTGTCTCTGCTGAAGATCCAGTGACGTCGGAAAGGTATTCTACACCAATCTATCATTTTCGTTCAGTGTTGCTACGAGATGTTTCTTGAGAAGATTGGAGGGAAGGATCTTTTGAAAGCTCTTCACTTAGCTCAAAAGACCCATCTCTTCTGCCTCGGAAGAAAGACCACATAGTTTGTAATACTTAGGTGAGTCAGGATAATACTGCACGTATAACACATTTACAGTGTTACTGCACTTTCATGTTTTTGTGCACTTAGTCAAGTCTTATGAAACCACTACCCGGTTTCCCGTTGAGATTAATTTACAGAGGAAGCTCGTCCTGCTTTTATCCCCCATAAAATTCGACAAAAAATAGTGTATAGCACTGCCAGGATGGATATTTAGTGCACCGAATTTGAATACAGTGGCCGTAATAGTTACTTAATTCTCAAAAATTGCCGGAAATACTTCACAATGATTTCTTGCTTTGCGCATCCATTCATTTAACGTAGGCCCAGTAGTGAGGAAGAGGTTACTCTTCCTGCTGACCTTTAATTCAGGAGTTCCCTGCTTACCTGCTCGTTGGGGGCTCCGTGATAAATGGGAATAAGTTCTAAATATCCTGGACGTGGAACCTGGGAACGCCGGGACCTTTCAGCTTCAATGAAATTTCCTCTTTCGAAACTACATCTTCTTTTAAGTATAAGGAATTCTGGTTGAGCCACCTTTCACTGACCAGCATTATGCCATACTGGTCCTTCGTACAAACAAACCTGGCATACCAGTCTCAGGATGAATGTTAATCCTGGCCAGTCTCAGCCTTACGTTTATTAGGAAAACGAACTCATAACTTTACAGTCATTTTTCGTTGGTGCAGCCACCCAATGTGTGATTTTACTTTTAGTCTTTTATTCGTGAATTTGATTTTTTCTGCGTTAAATCCTAATTGGGATCTTTCCTAGATAGTGACCCCCAAGGCTTTCCGGGAGTAATATCTTTATGATATTTACAGTCTTTTGTTTATGTTTTCACGGTAATCCCCAGCGGGCTTGTACTAAGCACTATCTAGGAAAGATTCCCTAATTGCCGTTTCATCCTGTTCGCTTTCTTTATCTTTTAAACTTAGCTATTTGCCGCGAATACTTTCTTTTTCGTTTTGAGGTTTGATTTTTTAGTTTCTGTTCATGGCTGTTTTCAGCAACATTGTTTGTTATATTTACCATCTTACTAATCTCATTGGACGTTTAGTGGGATGACAGTTTTTCTGTAATTTGTCTGTATGATATTTAAAAGGCCTCTTCAGTTAATTTTTAGGCTCATGGTAAAGTTTTACCTGGAAAGTTTACAAAGACAATGGTTCTTCATAACTTTGGCATTATTAAGTACCAAGACAAATTTCCATATTAATGGATATGCAGATAAATAAGCAAATGCACACACAGATACATACCCACACACACACACACACACACACACACATATATATATATAAATAAATATATATATATATATATATATATATATATATATATATATATATATATATATGTATATATATATATATACACACACACACACACACACACATATATATATATATATATATATGTGTGTGTGTGTGTGTCAATGTGAATATATATTTCTATCTTCGAGAAGAGAGAGAGAGAGAGAGAGAGAGAGAGAGAGAGAGAGAGAGAGAGAGGATGCTTATTTTTTCATTTTTGCTCTAGGATCTCATGAAAAAATTTTCCAGGCAAGATAAATGCAAAAAAAAAAGTAAAATGATAAAAAAAAGTGGGGTGCAACACTCTTGAAAGATGAGGAAACATAAATAGGAAGAGAATTCTGGAGTCTGACTATAAGGGAAAGAGATAGCCAATGAGCCAAAGTTTCTACACTAAGGGTGCGTCCACATCTCATTGAAGCACGTCGTAAACACACATGGACAACTACACTTATAGCTACTATGAGAGCAGTCAGTGTTGAGGGCCCCAGATCGTGAATTACTGGTCCCAAGTGAATGTAGAATTTGATCTACACAGCGAGAACACTTGCAGTATAGAGAAATGATACACCTAAAGTATGTGAAGCACTCGAGCATCTGAAAATATCTTTTTGATAATGAGCGAGGTGATTTCTGTAGTAACATGTGTCAGTTCTGAACTGATTTCCCACAAAAGTTAGCTATCGCGAGACGGTCATCTGTCCATTCTGACACATATTTGGGCTAAGTTTCATCGAGTTCTGTTTGTCCATTCTTAAGATACCTTCTCTCTCTTTCTCTATCTCTCTCTCTCTCTCTCTTTCTCTCTCTCTCACACACACACAAACACACACTCACACGCAGGAAGTCAAGGTCGCAAACGTATCCTCTTCACTGACCAAGTACTACTACGGTTGATGATGCTGAAGATGATCAGATTAGCGATATGATGGCGAACTCAGTAAGGCGCGAAACCCGCTGAGAAGAGGGAATTAACGAATACTGCAAAAGAGAGAGAGAGAGAGAGAGAGAGAGAGAGAGAGAGAACATAGATAAATGTACAGTTGAGCGGTCGTAAACGAGTGTGGTAAAAGATTCGAGATAAATAGTGGAGATAAGATTGAAAGGTACCCACCCGAAGACATTTACACCGAGAGTGAAAAAACTTTGGAAGAAATTGTTCAAAGAAAAAGCTTTTAGATAATTTATAAAGCCGTTTAAAAATTCCTGGACTTATTTGTAAGCTTTGAAAGGCAATATTGAAACTCAGACGGTTACCTGTAAACTTGAAAAAGCTTTCCTTAATGCAAGGACAGTCATTTTAAAGGTCGGAGAGGTAATAGCACAGTTTAGAGAGTCATATCTATACTAAACAAGTAAAAAATGCGCCGAAGAAACAGTTTTCTGTACAGCATATATTGCTGTATGAAACTCTGAGCCACGGCCCATGAAAGTTTTAGCTGCGTCCCATGAAACTTTCATCCACGGCCCGGTGGTAGCCTGTATTGTTGGCACCTATAACGGTGCTAGACTCACGATCATGGTTAACTTAAACCTTAAATAAAATAAAAACCGCTGAGGCTAGAGGGCTGCAATTTGGTATGTTTGGTGATTGGAGGGTGGATGATCAACATACCAATTTGCAGCCCTCTAGCCTCAGTATTTTTTGAGATCTGAGGGCGGACAGAAAACGTGCTGACGGAAAGACAAATGGCCATCTTAGTAGTTTTCTTTTACAGAAACTAAAACCCATGTTAGAAGTTCAGGTACCTATTTACATGGTCAGTGAGGCTTTCAATGGTCAGAAGAGCTCTTTTTAAACTTCAGAAAGTATTTTCAATCATGGGAAATTATTTTAAAGCTAATACAATTGTTTTCAAAGTTCAATAAGAGATATTCTCAAAGTCTGGATGGCTGCTTTGGAGTTCAGATCGATTTTCAAGCTCGGAGAAATATTTGCAAGTCCAGATTGTTATTCTGAAAAGCAAAGAGTCACTTGTATATTTAGCCAGCTATTTTGAAGCGGCTGTAGTTATCTGAAAGTTCAGAGACTTCCTTCAAAGCTCAAAGAGGTTATTTGCAAATTCATATAGGCTAATCGTTATAAAGCTCAAGGATCCTTTGACAAGATCAGATCAGACTCTTAAAGCTCATAGAGATATTTATGAGTTCAGTAGATACATAAAAGCTATTTACAAATTTATTATATATATATATATATATATATATATATATATATATATATATATATATATATATATATATATATATATATATATATATATATATATATACACACACACACACAATATCAGAGACCTATTTACACATTTATATAAATTTTTTAGAGTTCCTAGAGCTATTCACCAGTTCAGTAGTTATTAACCCAGAGGGATATTTACTAGTTCAAATGGTTATCTTTAAGCCCAGAGAGATATTCAGAATTTCATATGATTATACGAAATCTCAGATAGTTTTATTGTTTAGTGTTCACAGAGGTAATTTTAAGCCTAAAGTCATTCTCAAGGATCAGAAAAAAATAAAGGCAATTTTAACATTCAGAGAACCATTCCTTCAATTCAGATACGTATGGAAATCGGTGAAAATCCGTTGTGAATCTAAAGCCTTTTTCGCTTACAAAGAGGAAACTCCTTTTTACCCAAATTCCCAGAAAAATACCCAGAAAACTGAGCTTGAAAATGTTTCTCTAAATTTTCAGAAATGCAAACCGGTTTTAGCATACTTCGTTTTAAAATACACAGAATTATTCTTTTCTATATTGGCTTCGCCTACTTAGATTACTAATTTTGGAACACTTCAGTTGCTTTTTAAGATACTTTCTCAAAATAATCAGTGAGCTAACTTTGAGAAACTTTACGCAAACAATTAGTTGATTATGCTATCCTCACCGCATCTTTTTAAATATATACTTTAGATATTATGACAGCCATTTTTATAATAATTGCTTTAAAAACCAAGGAAGCTAATCTTAAAATAGTTCCTTAAGCATCAAGACACTTTGAGAACCCTCTCTTCAGATACTCAACAGGCTAATCTGAAAATACTTCCGCGAAGTATTTCCTGACGGAGAGGGCTTTCCTTCAAGAGACCTCTGTAAACCTCCAAAAGACCACAGCCACAGTATCGGGTCCACCAATCGGCCGCAAAATTATGCTGGAATTTTTCGCTTGTCTCTCTCGTTAGGCCTAACGCCATTCTAGGCCTACTTCTGAAGGCGTGTAGTCGCGTCTCGAGCGGCCAAGACGTATTTTCTGGCATATTTCAGCGTCTTGCGGCCTGACTTTGGATCAGTAAACAGTCATCTTCGCTCTACTGATGTAGACCTGAAGCACAGACACCAACCTGCTTAAGAACATTCAACTTACAAACATTCAGAGATACAAAGAGGATCGCAAATTAAGATTGTGTACGGAGCGCTCCTCTTTGCTGTCCGCAGGTTTAAATTTTGTTTTGCGGGCCTATTCTGCACATACAGTACTGTATGTACAGTGTATTGTGTTTTAGGAGAAAAATGTACAGTACTGTATTACTTTTCTATCATACTGTGCTTAAATAGGCAGGAAGAGTACAGTAACCATCTTACAAACAATTCAACACGAAAAAGGCCGCCCGGAACGGAACTCGTTCGTAAGTAGGGTGGTGTCTGCAATTGACATTTTTCAGTTAATAAACTTTGAACAGTACAATTAGAACTGTTTTTATATAAGTGCAAAATCCAAACCCCTGCCAGCTTACAGCGTTCATCAGGGTTAATTTGCGTCAACTGGTCAATTATTTCTTTATAAATTTAATATAAACTGGAAGTGACTTTTTAACTTTCTGTAAAAGAAAACTATTGAGACGGCTTTGTCTGTCCGTCCACACTTTTTCTGTCCACCCTCAGATCGTAAAACCTACCGAGGCTGGAGGGCTGCAAATTGGGATGTTGATCATCCACCCTCCAGTTATCAAACATACCAACTTGCAGCCGTCTAGCCTCGGTAGTTTTGATTTTATTCAAGGTTAAAGTTAGCCAAAATCGAACGTCTACAACAACGTAGGCCACTATCACAGGCCACCACCAGGCCGTGGCTGAAAGTTTCATGGGAGGCGGCTGAGAGTTTCGTAGGCCGTGGCTGAGAGTTTCATATAGTATTATATGCTGTGCAGAAAACTCGATTGCGCCGAAGAAACTTAGGCGCATTTGTTACTTTTTTTTTTTTAGCTGACCCGAAGTTGCAGTCAAGCATATTCATTAAAGTAATGTTTCATAAACTTCTCTTGACGCTTCTTATTTGTCATTTCTCAATCCTTTCTCTCCTTCAGCATAATAATAATAATAATAATAATAATAATAATAATAATAATAATAATAATAATAATGGTGAAGACATCTACAGTGGTGTAAATGTAAATATATGTTTGTATTTACACCATTATGGATTTCTTCACCGTTTTAGTGACTCATGTTGTTGAGATTTTTATGAATAATAATAATAATAATAATAATAATAATAATAATAATAATAATAATAATAATAATAATAATAATAATAAACTCCACAACGACGTAAATGTAAATATACATTAGAAATATATATTTACATTTACACCACTGAGGATTTCTTGACCATTTTAGTAACTCGTGTTGTCATGAGATTTTTATGAATAATAATAATAATAATAATAATAATAATAATAATAATAATAATAATAATAATAATGTATGTCTATACATTATCTTGTGTCTCGTATAATGAACCCCACGTTTAGATTTGTAGTCGTCGTCCAGCCCCGGGACATCCTTGATCACCAATGACAAAGGTACAAGCTTGCCTAATGAATGTACCTTGGTCTGAGCTTCTGAACGGTACGGTACGTGTTGTCCCCAGGGTCGAGACAGGATATCTCGACCACCTTGTCTATTGCCGTCAAATTTGTCATAATAATAATAGTAGAATTGCTCACTTTTTTTTTTTACTATTTACTATTTATTTATTATCTTATACAACGCACTTCCCAGTTCTCTTTCTCTCTCTCTCTCTCCATCTCTTGATGTTTTCTGTTAGTTTCACTCATCAGTATGTGAGAAGAAACAACACAAACAGACATATATATATATATATATATATATATATATATATATATATATATATATATATATATATATATATATATATATATATATATATATATATAGTATGTGTGTAAAATTTTGTAGTTATTTGTTTTTGTGCCTAATCATCAGTTATTTGCTCATTTGAATGAAAAAGTCAATGAAGTTTTATAAAACTTTTTCGGTATCAGTGGGAATTATCTACAAGCCAATAGAACTTGATCAAGTGCCAATAAAGTCTGTCCTGCTAACGGTATTATTATTATATTATTATTATTATTATTATTATTATTATTATTATTATTATTATTATTATTATTATTATTATTATTATAACCCAAATATAAAACCTAGTAAGAAAAGCAGAATGCTACAAGTTCAAGGACTATAATAAGGAAAACACCTCAGTAGAAAAAAAAGATATTAAGAAGTAAAGAATAAAGTAACAAAAAGATCAAATGAGTTAAAAGACAACAAATAATATAGATCACAAAGAATGAGAGGCACAAATAACAAACCATGACGTGAGACTCGTGTCCACGTGCTCAACAAAGATTCACTCAAAGTTCCTGGAATCCAGCTGCAGGACTAGGAAGGTCATTCCAGAACTTAGTAGCAGGAGGAGGAGGACTGAAAAAAGATAAAAACTGTGGACTTTTCAGGTTTTCTGAACAGAGGTTGTCACTACTACGTGACCAGCGTCACTGGATCAAGTTTAAGCTGGACTTCCCTCACCCCAAACAGGAGGCAGTTTGCGTTTAAAAAGGCGCTTCATACGTTTCCAGTTGGATGAACTCTAATTTCTTATTTCAAAGAGCAATTTAGTATATGCCATTTTTTTCAACACGATTCACTGGGTAATATGTTGCATTCAGAACAAGGACATGATAATTATAAAAATGGATGGTATTATATAACGATATCCTGAGCCGTTTAACACATATATTACCCTAAGACTTTAGATCATTTCATATCATCATTTAATTATGTCGAGAAGCTAAGCCCAATGCATTTAATCAAATCATCACCACAATTCGCCACATCACAACCACACTCCATAAAAACAAGAAAAGAATTAAACACGCTTTTATAAAAAGGCACTAAAAGTAAAAAATAATTTTTTGGGACACACCAAGATTTTCTTACAATTAATCATGTCTACAAAAATAAAAGCGTGGGGGCCAAACATGGAAGGAAATGTTACAAGAAATACAAAAAAATATTTTATTTCTTGTAGCATTTCCTTCCATGTATGGCAGCAACGCTTTTATTTGTGTAGACATGATTAATTGCGAGACAATCCTGGTGTCTCAAAAAATTATTTTTTACTTTTTACTGCATTTTAATGAATGCGTGTTTAAAATTTTTTTATATTTTTTATTTTATACTTTTTAGTTTTGAGAGAACTTGTAACCGATTTATGACAGTATCTAACAAAACTGAACGTGATACTCTATAATTTTTTGTCGAGCCATAGAAGGTTTGAAAAATCTGTAGAGTTACTAACTTATTCTACCGAGTCAAAGAAGGTATGAAAAATCCGAAGAGTTATTCACTTCATGCAAACTCTGAGATAACTGGGAGAGGTCACTGTTAGGGTCACTAGAGGCCACTGCTGACCTACTGATCATGTGAGGTTGTATTGTCACCGGAATTGAGTAACCATGCAAAATTTCAGGTCCATTGGAAGAAGGGAACAGGTCAAAACTTGAGTTACAAGATTTGACCCAAACAGACAGACAGACAGACAGACTCGGAAGTCAAGTTAAATAAAAGCGTGCAATAAAAAGGCCTTTTTTGTAACATCCCCTCCAGGATTTAGACATAACACAAGGGTGTAAGGACTTAGGACATGCCATATCATAATCAATATTTAGGATATGCTACTTGATCCAAAGACTCTAGGACACACACCATTACCGTCGTAATTAAGGGCATGCTACTTTGTTGTCATATGTATGAAACATCACAGTCATAATTCATGTTATAGAACACTGATATCTACTCTAAGTACAGGGCATGTGATCTAGTGCTGAAGACATGCCACCTATAAATTTAAAACGTTCCACAAGATCCTTAAGATTCAGTCCCATATATATATATATATGACATGCCAGAAATTTATAATTGCCATATTTTATGCGCAATCTAGAACATGTCATGTGGCCTACGCACATACAACATGCCACATTACCCTCATGATTCTTGACATGCCACATGATCCTACATATCTAGGATATGCCACATTCAAGACTTGCCATACAATTCTTACTCTTTAGGACATACCACATGATATTTACATCTAGAGCGTGTCACGATCCCTACATTCAGGACATGCCACATTATTCTCATCATTCCCCGGAGGGGAGTTGAAACGCCACATTGAATCAACAGAAGGAAGGCATCCTGGTTACTTCTGACTACACCCCCCCCGCTGCCACCCTCCCACACCCCCTTCCCCTCACCCCCACATGGCGAGGAAGGTCAAGTCGTCTCTTCTTCGTCCAATGGCGCGCGGTGCCATTTTGCTATAACCCGTTAATGGTCACTCACGGTGTTGCCGTTCGTGGTTTTTTGTTGTTTTTGTTGTTGCTGCTGCTGCTGTTGTGTTTATTCTACTGGTTTAACTAGTTTCGTAGTTCGCTTTCTTTATTTAGTACAGCACAAAACAACAAAACAAATTACTGTGCATAGCAATCACACATGCCAGCGACGCTGATGAGATATTGTGGATATAACCCTGCTGCTATTGTACATAACTCTTCATTGTCTTTAACTAACATTTTATCGCAAAAGATATTGTGAATATAACCCTGCTGCTATTGTACATAACTCTTCATTGTCTTTAACATTTTATCGCAAAAGATATTGTGAATATAACCCTGCTGCTGTTGTACATAACTTTTCATTGTCTTTAACATTTTATCGCAAAAGATATTGTGAATATAACCCTGCTGCTATTGTACATAACTCTTCATTGTCTTTAACATTTTATCGCAAAAGATATTGTGAATATAATTCTGCTGCTACTGTACATAACTCTTCATTGTCTTTAACATCTGATCGCAAAAATCCAGGAGCAGAAATGTTCCTAATAGCAGAGGCAACTGACCAACGTTAGTATTATTGTTAGAAACAGTAGTATTATTAGCATGTGCTGTAACATTTGCATTACAAGTAGTATAATGAACAGCTGCAGCATTAGTGTCATTACAAGTAGCAGTAGTAGCAGCAGCAACTGAAACATAAATAGCCGAGTAGTAGAAGTAATAGTAACAGCTGTAGTAACACCAGTCTTATTAGTAGCATTAGTAGCAAATGAAACAATATCATAAATAGTAGTGACAGCTGTAGCAACGTTGATAGTAATAGTAGTAGTAGCAGCAGTAGTATTAGAGTGTAGCATTCACTCTCCCTTTCTTCCTCCATTCTTGTTCCCGTGGCAGTGAATGTATAGAGGGAATGGCTCGTCTCTCTTGACCATTTCCATAATTCTTTCTCACCGACACCCTTCCCCCCAACACACCCACCCCCGTATACCCTTCCTCCACCCCATTCCCCTCCCCACTTCTTACAACCCATCCCCAAGCCCCACGGCAACCCTTCCATATCCTCCATTCCTTCAGGAATGTTGCTCCGCCACCTGGTTATCCTTCCGACGATTGTCCCTCTGAGGCCCCACCCCACCCCAGTCCTCCCCTCCTCCTCCTCCTCCTCTTCTTCGCCTTCCTCTTCTCCTCCTCCTGCGGCGTGTGTGACCTTGAGGAACCGACGGTTACGGATGGAGCCTCCCTCCATCTCTCCCTCCGCCCTCTATCCTATATAAAGGTCCCGGGACTTCCTCCTGCAGCATCAGTTCACCTCCGAACGAGAGCCAACGCATCATGAGATTCGTAAGTAGCTGGGCGCTGGCGTAGGGTCGACGGCCCGTACGCGTCGTGCCTGTGCGAATGTGCGTATTCGTGGGAGTGTGTGCGAGGGGGAAAGTCTGGAAGAAGAGATTCTCAGGGTATGCGGAAGAGCGCGCTGCATCTTCTCATAGAGGGATGCAAGCTTTTTGGGATGAGGTTGCTAGCCCCATGGCCTCTTCCTTTCATGCTGGAACAAACCTTCGTCGACTAACCGCCGATATTCAGTTCGCTTCTTAGGCCTAAAGAGGGGCAATTGGCTTTTGAGGAAATGGGTTCAGTTGTTGCTTTTGCCTCCTAGGACTGATCTCAGGTCTGCATAGGTGTGCGTTAGTTTGGTTTACTGTGTGACCTCATGAATATCAAAAGAATTTTAATAGCTGCTTGTATTCACGATTGGAAACTATTTCCTTTTTTCAATGAACTGTTCACTTGAATGTTTCTTAATGCGCACAGGAAACACACATGCTTTTCTCTCTCTCTCTCTCTCTCTCTCTCTCTCTCTCTCTCTCTCTCTCTCTCTCTCTCTCTTTTCATGTATATAGATTATATTATATATATATGTATATATATATACATATATATAAAAGCGTAAAAAATAACATTTTTTCGTTCATTTTAATACAGTCTTTTCCACTGGGCATATTTTGATAACCTCGGATGTTTTAGCATCTCTGACACCTGTAAATACACACACACAAACACACACGCACACACACACACACACACACACACACACACACACATATATATATATATATATATATATATATATATATATATATATATATATATTAATGTACTTTGCAAATGAATGTTACATTACGCAGCACAATCAAATGTGAGAAAAATGTCATGCAACACCACGCATATAACTAGAATGTCTTCTAGCTTATCATTTTTAGACAGTGAGCATCATTCCTAGTACCCGTTTTATAGCTGAATTCTTTCCCTCTACTCCTGCAGGTAGTCGCCCTCTGCCTGGTAGCCGCGGCTGTAGCCGCCCCACAGTTGGACGAGCGCCCCGTGGCGATCCTCCGCGACGAACGCGTCGACCAAGGAGACGGCAACTTCAACTACGCCTTCGCCGCCGACAACGGCATCGAGATGGAGGTGTCCGGCGCCCCCGGGGCCGAAGGAGCCGTCAATATGCGCGGATTCTACCTGTGAGTCGTCAGGTCTCCCTGGCTCCCCCGTCTGCTCCATTTGTCCTTACGTCTGTTGCTATATAAATCTGTATATATATATAATATATATATATATATATATATATATATATATATATATATATATATATATATATATATATATATATAAATATATATATATATATATATATATATATATATATATATATATATATATATATATATATATATATATATATATATAGCTCCATATTTCCTCTGCTAACTATATCCTTACTATGACTATAAGGCATACTACCTCTATAGCTCCTGCATAAGGTTTATCATTTTCCGCTTCATTAATTCTATAATTCTTCTATAGACTATATCTACTCTTTGCCTTGTAATAACTGTGTAGCTTCTATAAACGATATCTTCTCTCTTCTATGAATCGTATCTTCCATACCTTCTATATTAAATCCACAGCTCCTCTATAAACTATATCTTCTCTGTGCCCCGTACGAGCTTTATAGCAAGTCTATAAACTAAATTATCCCTATATATAATATCTCTAACTCTACTATCTGCATCTAATAACTCTGTAGTTTTTCAATAAGCCATATTTCACTACAAAATATATAAGTTCCTGTAGACTACATTTTCCATTTGAAAAAGCTTTGGAAAAAATATTTCTTTCGATTGAGTTTGAAGACTGCGTGCACGCAAACACACACACGCATTGTATATATGTGCATATATACATATATATTAATTATTTATGTGCTACTAGAATGTTAAGTTCAATTAGAAGGGTTGTGATCCTCTTATTCCCAATTCAAAAACTGATCGAAAGTCTCAGTTTTTTCCTATTTAGTGCAGTCTCTATCTGTCCACCTATCTGTCTACCTATCTATCTATTTATCTATCTATCTATCTATCTATCTATCTATCTATCTATCTATCTGTGATACACGAGGGAACGTAGGTACTGACCCGCAGGTACGTCTGTACAGTAGGTCAACACATTGAATGATGAATGCCAAGGTTGTATATTCTTCTCTTCAATTTTTACTTTGTCTTTATACTTTACCGAACTCTCTCTCTCTCTCTCTCTCTCTCTTTCTCTCTCTCTCTCTCTCTCTCTCTCTCTCTCTCTCTCTCTCTCTCTCTCTCTCTCTCTCTCTCTATATATATATATATATATATATATATATATATATATATATATATATATATATATATATATATATATATATATATATATATATAAGCTATAAGCCTTGCATTTGCATGGTGTTTCACATTCGTCTTCTTCTTCTTTGCAGTCTGCCTCTTGAAGACGGCGGTTTCGCCCGTGTGGAGTTCGTCGCCGACGAGGGCGGCTTCCAGCCCCAGAGCAACATCCTCCCAACGCCCCACCCCCTCCCCGCCCACGCCATCGAGCAGATCAGGTTCGCCGAACAGCAAAGAGCCGAGGGCGTCCAATTCGACATCCAGGGGCGCCGCATCAACTAAGATGGTCCCCGGCTGATTCAGAGATATCGCCGTCGTTGCCAAAAGCCTTCTTCGTGTTCCTTCGTCGCCGCCTCCTTCGGGTTGTGCGGGCGATTCCTCCGTTGTTTTTCCCTTCGTGTTCTTACCTCTTGATGTTCAAGTGGTCGTGTGATACGTTTTATTAAATGTGTTTTGAAGTCTGTGGTATTTCATTTTGTATCCCTTCCTTCATGGTCCGTTTGTGTACGCAAAGAAGAGAGAGAGAGAGAGAGAGAGAGAGAGAGAGAGAGAGAGAGAGAGAGAGAGAGAGAGAGAGATTGCAAGTTAAAAGAACATTCAGAACTACACGGAGAAAGATGGTACAGATAGCAAAAAAAAAAAAAAACACTCCATGCTCTGCAAAAAAAAGAAAACAAAATATGGAGCTTAGGTACTTTTTCTTTATTTTTATGATGAAAGTACCGTAATGTGACTACTCAGGAAGCAAGGAAGAAGCAAATAAATTCCTGACACGGAAGTGATTGTGAAGTGAAAGGCCCGTTAGGTTAATTATTTAAGAAAAAGAAAGGCTTCGAAGTCGGGCAGAGATAACATGGAGATATGGATGTTTAATGTTTATGAAAAATCAAATGGGAAATCTGATATTTTATTCATTCTGTATGTATATATACATATACATATATATATATATATATATATATATATATATATATATATATATATATATATATATATATATATATATATATATATATGAATTTGTATATATATAATTATATATACAATATACATACATATATATACATATATATATATATATATATATATATATATATATATATATATATATATATATATATATATATATATATATATATATATGACACACTTGTGTCGTCTGTCATTTTAAGACAACGTTTCTCTGATTTCCTGAATATCTGTTCTTACTCTCAAGGCTAAACCCCCAATGGTAAAGACGAAAACAGGTTTTCCTAAAATAATAAGAACATTCAATAATTCATATATTTATATGTGTATATACAATATATACAAATATATATATATATATATATATATATATATATATATATATATATATATATATATATATATATGTATGTATATATATACATATATGTAACTTCTGACACAGATTCTCTCTTATACAGCTATGGTTGAGTATCAGCGCATATGAAGCACTAATAATTAGTAGCATATATTTTCGATCTTTCTCTTTGTGTCAACGTCTGCTACCGTTCGGCAAAAAGCCATTTCCATTTATCATTTCATTTTCCATTCTTTTCTTTGACTGGGGGTCCCTTTTTTATTCTCATTTCTTAGTACAATATTGTTTCTTTGTTATACACTTGGCTACTCACTATTTTAAGAAGAAATAAGAATAAAAAGAAAGCACCAGTGAAAGAAAAGAATGGAATATGAAATGATAAATAGAAATAGCTTTATACCGAAAAGTAGCAGACAACAACAGAAAGAAGAAGCTACTTAAAATCGAAAATTTATTCCACAAAATTAATAATATACATATATGTATACACATGTATATATGTATATATATACACACATATATATGTGTGCGTGTGCTACATATATGTATACTATTAATTTTTGTGGAATAAATAATAAATATATATGTATATATATATATATATATATATATATATATATATATATATATATATATATATATATATTATATATATATTATTTTACCAATGATTCAGGGCTAGGATATTCACCTCGCCACCTAAAGGTCCCGAGTTTGATTCATGAGCTAGTGCCATTGTTGAACTTAACAGGGAATAAAGTACCTGGTTGTTAGACATCTGTGGTTGAACGAGAAACAAGGTGGGGAAGGGGATGGAGCTGGCACGTTCATCCTTAAGCACCTGCTGTAAACTCTCTCTCTCTCTCTCTCTCTCTCTCTCTCTCTCTCTCTCTCTCTCTCTCTCCTCTCTCTCTCTCTCTCTCTCTAGTATATATATATATATATATATATATATAATATGAATATATATATTGTTATCAGTGTATGATTAAATGTTGATGTGATGGGGAAAATGATAAATATTCACATTAATTATAACGGAACCCTTTATGTCTGACATGGTTATTCAGAAGAATTCTCAATGTTCCTGCAGACGGGGACTCAGATTTGTGTAAAACTCTACGGAAACTGCACACACACTCGGCAGAAATCTTTGCGATTGAACAGTAGTAGTCTTGCTGGAGTGAACCTCAGTCCATGAATGAATGCTTTCTCTCTCTCTCTCTTTATCTCTCTCTCTCTCTCTCTCTCTCTCTCTCTCTCTCTCTCTCTCTCTCTCTCTCTCTCTCTCTCTCTCTCTCATACTGGTTTGGTCAATTTGTTTTCTATCTTCCTTGAGAACTAAGAGCGCATTAGCTATTCCAAGCCTCTCCTTCTGCTAATTATATACAAATGATGCATGAGAATTAGTCTGGCATCACTTATTCTTCCAGTACAGGTCGTTATTGTCAGCAGTAAACTGAAAATGTGACCTCAGATGATGACCTTTGTGGCTATGCATCAACAACAGGCCTAGAGAGCCTGTTGCCAACAGCAATCTTTCACAACAAGGTCTGCAAAGTTTCAAGGAACAAAGGGAAGGATTTCGTGGTGATGAGTTCACCAAGATATTTCAGAATTCAAGAATTCTAAGTAAGATATTTAGAGAATATGACTGAAAAGTAGTGGAGATTGGAGGTGAAGTTGTCAACATCTGGTGAAACAGCAACAGCATCCAGTTGAGTTCCAACCTCCGCGAAGGCCAGTCAGCATTAAACAAACAAACTCCTACAACTGAATGCATTAATTTGTTATAAATCAGCAATGATCAAGCTCTTTGAAAAGGATATTATCATTCAGTACTGTACTAAAAGCAAGAGGTTTTATATGGCAACATTTTTTATCCAGTTCTGTTCACCCGTTCTTGCCATTTCCCTCTGCTATTACCACGACACACACACACACACACACACACACACACACGCACTCATTCACACAGACAAATACTATTACATTCAACTACAATGTTCGTTAAAAGTCCATTTCAAACCAGAAAACAATAAAAAGTGCCTTCAGGTGCGTCAAGAGAATACGCATCTCGTACCGAAAGGAGGAAAAAGGCTACTTTCGATTTTTAGCATAATGAGTAAGTATCTGTAGGCCATATTTGGATTACCGACAGGATCTCTTGACGGGATTACGGCGAGGATGCCTTCCACCTCCCTCTCCTCCTCCTCCTCCCCCTTAATGCTAATCACAATCTCCTGGGTCCATTGGGAGACCAGAAACATATGATGCATGTGAAACCTGTCTCTAGTAGGTAGGAAAAGGAAGTGTGAAAGTATCATACTAGATTTACGACAGATCCTCTCTCTCTCTCTCCCTCTCTCTCTCTCTCTCTCTCTCTCTCTCTCTCTCTCTCAGACCTTGGGGATTTGGTGAGAGCGAGTGATTGAATTTCCCGCATGTAATCGAAAGGAATCAGACTACTGACATAGAAGTACTTGTGGAAAATGTTTGTGACAAAGCTGTCACTTCGTCGTTTGCATCGCGTATGTTTTTCTTGGGTAGCCGTTGCGAGCACACATGCTCTCAGTAGGTCTCAAAACTCCTCTAGGTCGCGTGTGTTAACACGTTTATTGAAATTAATGACAGCGTGAATGTGTGTGCGGAAAATAGAAGCGAGGCACGTTTGGGCAAGAACAATAATGTGCGGTTCGTGACGAAGTGGGAGCTGTGAGCCATGTTTCTTTCAGAGGGATTTCCTTGGGGCAAGTTTGTCTGCGAAACTGTCTGAAAGCCGTGCTTGTCGTGTTTAAGGGACTGAGCACGCGTTTGTGTTGAAAGCTTAGTTTCAGGCCATGATTGCGGAATGTATGATGAAGGATAAATGTTTATCTTGTAGGAATGACTGAAATATATGATCGTATTTGAAGGAAGAAAGAGTTGACCCATAAATCTGCAAAGGAAAGTGATGCATAGATTGTGACACAATGCTATGTATCTTTGTGATACATAGTGTGCTTGTGATCCATAACTGTTAAATAGGAAACTCGTGATCCCTGACTTGTTCATGACTTATGATCTGTGAATTTGTGATCCATGCGTGACATGTTTGTGATGGGGAGGGACGTATTCTTAGCTGTAAACAATTGGTGATGTTACGTTCTTGAAATTTAATTAAAAGTAGCCTTTGAGGAAATTAAGAATATAGAGCTGCAAGAAAAGCATTGGTCGGATTCAACTCGGTGCCAGGCGAAGGAGTAAAAATCGTCAAAAAGGTTACAATCACTTCTTGACGTCTTTGGTCCGGATCATCACCGAAATACGAGTGTGTCAGACTGGCCCTTGTCCCTTGACTTTTGACAGATTGGTTTTTACCCTTAAACTTTACCTTTGAGCTAAGGCTGACTTTTTAAAAAATATCACAATACTTTGACCATAACAATTTTTAAAATGCATACATTACTTGCAAGACAAACAAAAAGCATGCTGGAATACTACAGAGATTCTTATAGGTTATCCAGACCCTGCAAGCATTCTATTTTGCATGCTGAAGTATCGAAATGATTCTTATGGACATTCTGAAGCCTAAAGAGATCATAAAAGCCCCCTGGGGTCTCTCTAATATTGTTAAAGCACTGAATAAATTTTCAAGATTTGTAAAGCACAACAGAGTCTCGCGAGGTTGATAAAGTACTACAATTTCGCAAAGGTTCTCAAAAGCACACAAAAGACGAGCAAAGACGCAAAAAGCGTGCAGATAATTCAACAGATTTTTTTTTTTAATATAATGTATCTTACCAGAATTCTCAGAGTATAGAAAAGTTCGATAGAGAAACAACACTCATACTAGAATCTCGCAAGGATCCTCAGTACTACTGGTGCCTCCCTCTCATTCTCCTTTAAGCACGCAGGCACTCTGAAAGGATCTCAACACACTCTGGCGTTTACCTTCGATCCTAGAAATATAATGACATCCAACATAAATCCTAAGATACAATGGCATCCAGCAAGGATTTTGAAAGCACGACGACTCCCAGCAAAGATCCTAAAAACACGATGACGTCCAATAAGGTTCCTAAAACCACAGTGGCATCCATCAAAAATCCAAAAACTTACTGATATTCAGCAAGGATTCTAAAAACACATTGCCATCATACAAAGAGCCTAAAAAAATGAATGATTATTGTAGGAACCATAAAAGCATTTATAGACCTGAAAAAATATAAAAAAATTTAAAAATACAAAATGAAGAATCCGGCAAGGATCATAAAACATGAAGGAACGTGGCAATGATCCTTGAAAATTACAGGAACCTGTCAGAGAAACGAAAAAACACGAGGGATTCTGTGAAAGGTCCTAAAAAACTCTTCCAGTGATGAAAATCTGCCCTGTCATTCGGCAAAGACTGAAACCACCAGACTGACTCCTTCCTGAATGAGAGTCTTGTAAGAGAGAACCGAACTCACACCGGTCATGAATTTCACATGAAATTCAGTTACCCCGAAATAATCCTAGTTACTTTACAAAAAAAAAAAGTAAAAAATGTGCCGAAGTTTCTTCGGCGCAATCAAGTTTTCTGTACAGCGTATAATACTGTATGAAACTTTCGATGTGCTGCGGTATGAAATTCTCAGCTCAGTTGCTCCCCGGATGCGGTCAAGTAAAGGTACGTCAGCGACGCCTCCGAAATTGGAACTTGCACGATCATGGCTAACTTTAACCTTAAATAAAATAAAAATTGCTGAGGCTAGAGGGCTGCAATTAGCTATGCTTGATGATTGGAGGGTGGATGATCAACATCTCAATTCACAGCCCTCTAGCCTCAGTAGTTTTTAAGATCTGAGGGCGGACAGAAAAAGTGCGGACGGACAGACAAAGCCATCTCAATAGTTTTCTCTTACAGGAAACTAAAATCACAGGAGTTACCTACTAATTACCATTACTTAGTGTTAAATAAAGAGGAGTAACTTACGATTACACAGAGTTACTTTACAAAGTATCAATGAGAAGTTACCTACAATGCTTGAAGTTAGTTTGACAAGAAATCAAAGGGCAATTAGAAGGTCAGTTACTGGTAATTACCGCCACTTCACAGTGAATGAAGGAGGAATAACTTCCAACCGATGACCGATTCTTGGGAACAAGCCACGTTTCATCTGGCCTGGGCAAGAAAAACGCATGTGGTATCCACTCCCATCGGCCTCATCGTTCCAGTAAAAAAATGAAACCGGAGTTACGCACAGTTACTTACCGTTACTTTACAGCAATCCGAAGAGGTGTCTTTCAGGGTCGATTGGTCCTCTGCCGCCGACGGGAAATGGAAGACTCATCAACATTAATTAAAGAAAAAGAAAAAAAGAAAAACCTGTTTACTTTCTTTTCCCGACGCCCCGCCGTTGGAGGTCTTCGGGAATTAAGGGAACCGAAAGCCTATTTGGGAAGGTCTGGGAGAACCTGCTAATGGGAACCACGAATTTTAATCTTTTTTAATCATGAAATTCTTCAACTCTTTTTGATTTTTGAGTTAGAATTTTTTCCTCCTCTTCTGTAATTGGCGAGAGCAGACATACAGACACACAAGAATGTGTGTGTGTATACAGTATATAGTATATATATATATATATATATATATATATATATATATATATATATATATATATACATATTGTATATATAAATATATATAAATATATATATATACATATATATATATATATATATATATATATATATATATATATATATATATATGAAAATATATATGTATATACATACATATATATATATATATATATATATATATATATATATATATTTATATATATATATGTATATATATACATATATACACACACATATATATGTGTATATATACATACATATATATATATATATATATATATATATATATATATATATATATATATATATATATATATATATAACCGATACTGCAAACTCAATTTTTTTGTATAGGTAACTTCCTTATGATTTTCCTAAAAGTCTTTGGGCTTGAAATTATTTTGATTGATTATCACTGCTGAGCAATGAAGAACAGCCTAGATAAAAGAAAAAGAAATAAAACACAATGCAGCACCACCAGCATCAGAGGCTTTGAATAATGAAAGTTTAATTATTCCTCTTCCTCTTCTTTCATTTCCGGCGAAGAGAGATGCCTTCCATTTTTGTTGCGAGGCGAATGAAATCCAAGAGACGACGAGGGTTAGCCATCATAAAAGTGAAGCAATTATGTGAAGAAATGCTGGAAGACTTCATATCTAAGTCATAGAGGCGCCATATTTGTCAGTCTTCATGAAAGTCAAGTAATTACGTGTAAAAAGTAGGGAAGCTTTATGAGTCATAAATATTCCACATTGTTTAGTCTTCATTAAATCCGGGGAGTCAAATGTAGACACAATGGAGCAATTAATATAGAAGATAACGTCACTGAATTCAGTCATTCACGTACACAAACGCTGAAATACTTTATACCGGAGTTATAAGAGTACCGTAGCCAGTACCTCACAAGAGTCTAGCATTTATGTTCGGAAAGGCTGGAGCGCTGCGTTTCTAGACTCATGTCATTGCTTATAAACGGAATGAGGTGATGATGAGTTTTATGTCAGTGGGAGGCAAGGGAATTTGCGAAAAGATTTCTTTGACTGTAACAACAAATGCATTGAGACAAAGAGAGAGAGAGAGAGAGAGAGAGAGAGAGAGAGAGAGAGAGAGAGAGAACGATTATTCTATAATGATTAGTTTTACCTAAAAATATAAGCTTTGTTCATTCGTTGTAATACTACCAGAATACTACTACGATTTTTAAAATCTTTTAACACAAATTATATTCAATAACTTTATAACACGTATAGCAAAACATAAAAAAGACATAATTTTTGTTTTAAAAGTAACATGAAAATACATTTCTTGGGAATTATTCGAATCTGTAACAAAAAAAAAAGGAAAACTCAGCAACCGCTAAAATATGATTTTCTTTCCGCCTAGTATTTTATGATATCGTTCTTTCATTCAATGGTAGGCCTTCTTACACCGTCTTCCTTTTGTCTCTTGATAGTTTCAAGTATCTTCTCGTTTGCTGCTGACTCATCTTTCAGAAGAAGAAAGAGGAGGAGGAGGAGGAGGAGGAGGAGGAGGAGGATGGGGACGAGGAGATTCATTATCAGAAACACCGTTTCATATAGAGGAATGAATTCCGTCAGAAAAACGCCTGCGAACTTCTGCACCAAGGACGTTGTCTTTGACTGTCCTCTGACAAGAAGCAGAACCACCGGTAATATTCATTTTGATTATAAAACGCCCCGAAAAAAAAATGAATGTGTCCTGAGATCATCTTCTGTACTGGCAGTTGACCTTCGCTCTCATGCATCTATTCAGCTGGTACGAATCGTCCCTTCTTCCTCTCTCTCTCTCTCCCTCCCCTCTTCCACTCGTATTATCCTCCCTTCTCCCTACCCTCTGCCGCTCCCTGGAGTCTCACCCATCTATCTCTCTCTCTCTCTCTCTCTTACTCTTTCCCACCAACTTCACCAGACAGAGCTATAAAAGGAACCGAACCCTTCCTAGCAGCATCAGTCACCTTCTAGTGCTAGCATCATGAAGTCCGTAAGTACGGAAAGGGATTGTCAGCTTTTACGAGATATTTTTATTCTTCTGTAGCCTACTTTGTAAAAGAAAGAAAGATGAAAAGGATTCGTGTCTTCTACATGAGACATGTTACCTTTTTTCTCTCTCTCTTCCTCATATCATTTTGACTATTTTTAGACTTCTGAGGTATAAGAGTTCCCTTGACTTTCTGAAAGTATCTCTTTGTTTACATTGACATTAAGCATTCTTCTTCTCTACCTGTCGTGTAGGCCGTCGCCTTCTTGTGCCTCGCCGCTATGGCTTTCGCAGCGCCCCAGCTGGACGAGCGTCCCGTGGCGATCCTCCGCGACGAACGCGTCGACCAAGGAGACGGCAACTTCAACTACGCCTTCGCCGCCGACAACGGCATCGAAATGGAAGTGTCCGGCGCCCCTGGGGCTGAAGGAGCCGTCAACATGAGGGGCTATTACCTGTGAGTGGTCTCCTCTTCTACTTTCTTAATGTCTTAATTCAGATTAGTGAACTAGTGCTAAGATACTTGATTCTTTCCTCCAAGTTTTTCGTGACTGGAGACAAAATCCAGAGCCGGTTGAAATATTAGATTATCTGATAACCTTGAACAGATCAAATAAATATCTTCCGAGTTTTCAGAATGACAGAATATTAAATTTTGCCTCGGGAGTTTAGACTAGCGCATTGAAAAATACATTCCAAACGTTTTTATTCTTTTTCCTCTTTCCAGCCTACCCTTGGAGGATGGTGGCTTCGCCCGAGTCGAGTTCATCGCCGACGCAGCCGGATTCCAGCCCAGCAGTGACCTCCTGCCAACGCCTCACCCACTCCCTGCCCACGCCATCGAACAGATCAGGATCGCCGAACAGCAGAGAGCCGAGGGAGTCCAATTCGACATCCAGGGGCGCCGCATCAACTAGGAAGTTAACAAGGATGACAGTCTGTGTCCCAAAGCGCGTCTAGGTCCTACACTTAAAAAGAGATAGCATTTAGTCCGTCTCTCCGTCCGTCTGTCTGTCAATAATGTGATATATTGTAAATAAACTTTCCGTGACTGTTCCCCCATTCGTTTCAATCAAGAAAAGGATTCCCTCACTCACTCGCTCACCCTGCTTGACGTCCGGGCTCATTGTGGCCCATTCCTGCTTCCACCAGATGCTTAAATTCTGGGTGAGTCAAGTGGTCAGCAGTGGTCTTCTATTCAAGGAGTCCTTCCAAAAATACTGGCTCCTATTTGCAGTGGAGGACGAGACACAAGGTTTTCAGGAGAACACATGAGCGAAAGAAAATATTATTTCTGTGACCACACTTTAGAAAAAAAGTCCCCTACTTATCTAGGAGAATTTTAATGTTTTTTTAAGTATACACACACATACACACATACAGATATATATATATATATATATATATATATATATATATATATATATATATATATATATATATATATATATATATATATAAGCGAATCTACGGGAAAATGACAGGCAGAAGTTCAGTACCGAACTTCTGCCTGTCATTTTCCTAATGATTCACTATACATTGAAGTCACGTGCATCAACTGTGATTTTTTAAGCATGTATATATATAAGTATATATATGTGTATCTATTATTATGTATGTCTGTATATATATGCATATGTATAATTATGATTACATGTATGTATACATACATACATACATACATACATATATATATGTGTGTATGTATATATATATATATATATATATATATATATATATATATATATAGTATATATATATATATATATATATATATATATATATATATATTGCTCAAAAACATTAAGCCACAAATATCGTTAAATTCACCATATCTCGGAGAAACCTCACACCCAAGGGGAATTATTATAGTTGATAATTGCTTCGACGTACTGTACAATGATCTTTAACCACTGAGCCGATCTTGATGGCTCAGTGTTCAAAAGTCACAGTACATCGCAGTTTCTAAACCAGGCACTGGTGACGATGGTGTAGTGAATTGGATATTAAACGATATTTGTGGTTTAATATTTGGGCAAATAAGAAAGGTCTCTAGGTATGTGATACACATATATATAATATATATGTAGTATATACATATATATATATATATATATATATATATATATATATATATATATATATATATATATATATATATATATATATATATATATATATATAACTAAACGATAGAGTCATCAACCCTTTCCAAAGACATAAAAATAACAGACGTAACTGCAATAATCATAAGAGTATAACATTATCTAGCATACCAGAAAAGGTGTATGGCATATTGATCAATCGAATGAGACAGGTGACCGAAGGGGAGACCGGGGAAGAACAGTGTGGGTTGGAACAAGAAGAAGACACGTAGAAATGAATCATTGTTTTGAGCGGATTTCGCCATGCTGAGAGCAAAAGAATGGAAGACGATAGGCTGGTGCAAGGAATGTTGGGTAAAAGGGGGGTGAGAGGAAAGACCTTGAAACCGCAGGGTAGCTGCGGTGAAGGAGGAATTAGAAAGCATGGAAGCGCAAGCAATATGGAGGTGAACTGCACTGTAGTGTGACTGTTAAGCTGTTTTTCTCTGAGCTGCCCATCTAGGGATATATTTAACATATATGAAGAAGGGATATATGGGTGAAAGATATAAGAGGTAGAGTAATTAATCCAGTCAGGTAAATGGAATCTATAATATATAGAAAAAGGTTAGATCAGTGAAAAATTCAGGGTGTAAGCTGAATAATTTTAAGAATACTGAAAACAGTGTATGAATACGTATATACATATACATATATATTCATGTTTGTATTTATATATACATGCCTATGTATATACTATATATATATATATATATATATATATATATATATATATATATATATATATATATATATATATATATATATATATATAAGCAGTGTACTCATACGTTTACTCTGTCAAAATAACAACAATCTGCGGATAAGAAACTTAAAATTAAGACTTGCCCCTATTCAATTCGATGGATACCTTTCTCCGCACTGTTATAGAAGCATGAAGAATAAACGTACCTTGGTCCAGACTTTTGGGCGGTACATAACGTCCCTGGGCCAGGGCTTGCCTTTCTCATATAGTTCCCAATAAAATATATATATATACAATTATATATATATGTATATATAAATATCATATACTATATATATATATATATATATATATATATATATATATAAATATATATATATTATATATATATATATACTATATATATATATATTTATCAAATATATATATATATATATATTTATATAAATATATATATATATATATATATATATATATATATATATATATATATATATATATATATATATATATATATTATATATATATATATATATATATATATATATATATATATATATATATATATATATATATATATATATATATATATATATTTATTTATATATATATCAAATCATTACCCATATCTAGTATCTAACATAAGCCCAATTGAATCAATATAATAAATAGGAGAAAAAATTACTTCCAACACCATACGAAGCGACAGAGCCACCTGAAAGAATGGAAATAATAAACTAGGGAAGCTGTAGCCTTCCGGGTGTTACGTGGCTTTCTGAAAGGAGGAAGGACTCTTTTAACTCAGCAGAACGATCAGTCTCTGGAATTCTCCTTCCTTCTCCCTTTTTCCCTCTTTCAGAGGAGGCAATTCCAGTTTCTTCCGTGGCTTTCTGTGTAAGAGAGAGAGTGAACACCATTTTGTGGAGTAGAGGTTACGAATGTGGTAAGCATAAAGTCTTCAAATGAATAACGAGACACAGGAAGGGAAGGAGAGAGACAAGTAGAAGAAGAAAGCGAATGGAAGTAAAGAACAGATATAAAGGGAGGGAAGGAGTGAGACAAAGAGAATGTAGGCAAAGGAAACGTAAAAGAGAGACGATGAGGAGAAAAGAAACACAGGCAAAAAATAGCAATAAGGAGAAGAAAAGAGTACAAGGCAGTAAAAAGAATGTGTGAAAGAAAAGGAGAGACAATGGAACAGAAGGGGGTCCAGAAAAAGAGAGATAACGATAGATGTAAAGAAAAGAACAGACTCCAAGGAAAGAGGAAAAAAGACTCAAAGGAAGAGGCTTCCTCATACGCATATTCCCAGCAAGAACGGATCAGGCGATTAAAAAGCTCTACCATGTGGGATGAAGAAGAGAATTTACGACATAAAACAAGTAAAAAATGCACCGAAGTTTTTTCGGCGCAATCAAGTTTTCTGTACCGTGTATAATTAAGGCCATCTATCTTCCGGTGGTCTCGGTATAATGCTGAATGAGCCGAGGTCCATAAAACTTTCAGCTACGACCCGGTGGTGGCCTGTCATATAGCGTTGCTAGACACACGCTCATGGTTAACTTTAACCTTAAAATAAAATAAAAACTACTGAGACTAGAGGGCTGAAATTTGCTATGTTTGATGGTTGGAAGGTGGATGATCAACGTACCAATTTGCAGTCCTCTAGTCTCAGTAGTTTTTAAGATCTGAGGGCGGACAGAATCAGCGCGAAGTACAAATTTTCCCAGGAGGCACTCAGCTTGATTAAGCTACAAGATATGTGTTCTCTCTCTCTCTCTCTCCCTCTCTCTCTCTCTTTCTCTGTCTTTACACACACGCACACACACACACACACACACACACACATATATATATATATATATATATATATAGAAATAATCAGCAAAAACAATCACGTATGGAAAGAAATAAATTTCTGACTCACATCAGGATCGAACAAGCCTTTAAATTGAAAGGCAAGAGCGCTGCCCACTAGGCCATACAAGTCATTAAAGAAGCTGAAAGCTGAGTGCCACTGCACACAAGGAATTACCTGGGCAAGCTAACTGCTTGCATACCAGCGTGTTTCCCCCAATTTCCCGA